>NW_006283768.1:543562-545852 GCF_000327345.1 Myotis davidii | reverse complement strand
CTGCGCGGGGAGGGGAGAAGCAAAGCCTCACTGCGGCCAGAGGGAAGAAGCCAAGCCTTGCTGTGGCCAGAGGGGAGAAGCCTAGCCTCAAGGCTTGGCTTCTCTGCTGCAGCCAAATCAAAGGCCTGGCAGCCAGAGGAAGGAAGGCATATTGCGTGAATCTTCGTGTAACAGGCTTCTAGTATATATATAAAAGGCTAATATGCAAAGTGTCCCCGCAGGAGTTTGACTGGAAGACCGAGAATTCTATCACTATGACATGCGCTGACCAGCACGGGGTGGCACAGAACAAAGGAAGGCCTCCACCAGCAGCCAGCAGCCGGGGAAGGAAGGCCCTGGCCAGCAGCCAGAAAGCCCTGATCAGCCCTGATCACCAGCCAGGCCTAGGGACCCTACCCATGCACGAATTTCATGGACCAGGACTCTAGTATCTTAATAAAGCTGATTTTTTTAAAGGCAAACTTGTAACTTTAAAAAGTAGTGAATTTTGAGGCAAGCTAAATAACATTAAAAAAAACCACATTGAGAAGCAAATCTAAAAACATTAATTACATCCCCTCTTCTAGCATGTGTGATAATTTCCCCCTTATAGGGAGATAAAAGGAAGAGATTGTCCTGAATTAGCCAGAACTACAGGGTTCGGAGGAAGAGCTCTGTAAAGATATGAGAACCATAGAGGACAGCTAAACTATAGTAAACCAAAAAGAGAATTATGAAAGGATCAGTGGAAGCCATAAATCTGAGTGAGATCCAAGATAACAACAGAAAGAGCAATGGGCTCCATATAAATAGAGTATTCTAAAACAGCTTCAAGATATTACTGCTTATAACTAATTTTTGTGTACCATAATTAATTTCAGTGCATCAGCTTAATTTATTTTTTTATTTATTGTTGAAACTATTACAGATGCCTCCCATTTATCCCCTCTTGGCCCACTTCCACCCAGCCCTTTTCCCCCTCCTTCTAGCCATCACCACACTGTTGCAGAAGAAAAAAATAATAAGAATTAGAGCATAAATCAATGAAATTGAAAATAAAAAATAAATAGAGGCAATAAATAAAGGAAAAAGCTCATTCTTTGAAAAGTTCAATAAAATCTGTAACTTTCTAGCCAGACAAACTAAGAAAAAAAAAAGGACACAAGTTACTAATATCAGAAATGAACAAGAGGGCATCACTACAGATCCCATAGACATTAATATAATCAGTGAATACTATGATAACACTATGCCCATACATTCGATAATCTAGATTAAATGGACAAATTCCTTGAAAAACTCACACAAAAGAAACAAGATGATCTGAATAGGCCTATATTTATTAAAGATTGAATCAATAATTAATAAGCTTCCAAAACCAGGGCCAGATGGGTTCACTGGTGAATTCTACCAAACATTTAAGGCAGACATTTATAATCACTTTCAGAGGATAGAAGCAGAATACTTCTTAACTCATTCTATGAGACCAGCATTACCCCAATACCAATACAAGACAAAGAGATTACAAGAAAACCACAGACTAGCATCTCTCATGATTCTAAATTAACTTTTTATCCTGTTTGAGATTTAAAATTGTTATTCTATGAAAATAATTAGACTATAGTATTGTTATGTTTTTCTAATACTTCTATAAACAATATTTTAATTTCTGATTAATATTCTGGGGAAGACCAAAGAAATCAAATGCAGAGAAAATTCTTAATAAAATAGCTATTGATTTTTCAACTAAAAATCATTTCTCCTTACTCTAAATGAATCCATTTTTAAAATTTTATCCTATAATCTTCAAGTTTTTAAGTGTAAATATAATAATATATTGAAGGGGGAATAATTCAGGGTATTATTTGCCTACAAGTTCCAAATGAATAAACTGAAACATAGCTACAAAAAATATATTTAATGGAATATTAGGTTTTATACTAATAAACATAGACTACTGAGAACAAGAAAGGTGAAAATCTGAGTATTGACCAGAATACATGAAGAATATTATGTTTAGTTCTCGTTTGATATACTTTTTAAAAAGAGAGATTCACAAACATAAGAAGAAAGAAGATCCCTTGATAACTTTAAAGAAAATAAGTTACCATGAAGTTAAATAATGAGAATATTCAAAGGTATTTAGAACATTAATCCTTACTAGAAAAAATAAAAGAAGACTAAAAAGAAGTCATACAAAAAGAAAGAATAAGTAAGTTGCAAGCAGGAAAGAAAATTTAAGTCAGTTTGTAAAGAAAATTGTAAGAAACAGTGGCCTTACTAAAACAAATAAACAAAAAACTTAGGGTTG
>NW_006283768.1:542805-543520 GCF_000327345.1 Myotis davidii | reverse complement strand
CTATACACTGAGCCAAACCGGTTTCGGCAGTTTGTTTGTTTTTTAATCACAAGAGGTATTCTAGCAGAGACAGTGATAACTTGACAGATATTTTAAATACAGCTTCTTCCACAATATTCACTGAGTGACAACTAGATCCAGTAGATCTAAGAGTACTTTAACCTTGTTATAATAAGATTAAATGATCTTAGAATCTAGAAAGTAGATGAAATAGCTACTTCCCAACTTACCTTTTTTACCTCCTGCATTATTATTACTTCATAAAGTCGTGGGACATGTAAACAATAATTTTTTGGTTGATCTTTCTTGATGTTAATATTTTCATAATATGTCTTTTTCCTTAAAAAAAAATTAAGAAAGATACTGAGTTCTCAATTTCAAATATCTACACTAATAAAAGGCAAAGATGCTAATTGACCATACCTTAGCTACGCCCACCAGCCAATCAGAGCGACTATATGCAAATTAACCCAACCAAGATGGCAGCCAGCCGCCACAGAGCTGGAGCAAGCAGGAGTCTTGGTTGCCCAAGCGATGGAGGAAGACAAGCTTCCCGCCAGCCCTGAGCCAGTTGAGGCTCGCTCAAGGCTACACAGTTTCAATTATAGAAGATAAATAAATCCCAGATACCTGCTTCCAACCCACAGTCATGGTCAGCCTGAAAATGGCCCTCAGCCCCTCACCCAGACTGGCCAAGCCCCCAAGGGGTGAGGGT
>NW_006283768.1:538655-542497 GCF_000327345.1 Myotis davidii | reverse complement strand
GCCAAACAGCCATCAGCCCCTCACCCAGGATGGCCACACCCTCATGGGGTGAGGGTCCCCACTGGGGGGCTTAGCCAGCCTGAAAACAGCACTCAGCCCCTCAACCAGGATGGCCAGGCACCCCAGGTGGGACCCCCACCCTGAAGGGGCTGTGGCCAGCCTGCAAACAGCCATCAGCCCCTCACCCAGGCTGGCCAGGCACTCCTATATAATAAAAGGGTAATATGCAACTTGACCCTAACAGCAGAATGACTGGGAATGACTTGTCACGATGACACACACTAACCACCAGGGGGCATATGCTCAATGCAGGAGATGCCCCCTGGTGGTCAGTGCACTCCCACAAGGGGAGCTGTGCTCAGCCACAAGCCAGACTGATGGCTGCCAGTACAGCGGTGGTGGTGGGAGCCTCTCCCGCCTCCTCAGCAGTGCTAAGGATGTCCGACTGCAGCTTAGTCCTGCTCCCCGCTGGCAAGTGGATATCCCCCGAGGGCTCCCGGGCTGCCAGAGGGATGTCTGACTGCCAGCTTAGGCCCAATCCCCCAGGGAGCAGGCCTAAGCTAGCAGGTGGTCATCCCCCGAGGAGTCCCAGACTGTGAGAGGGCACAGGTCGGGCTGAGGGACCCCCTCCCACCGAGTGCACAAATTTTTGTGCACCGGGCCTCTAGTATAAATATATAAGTATTTATATAAACCAACAGAATATTTTACACCAACATTTTCTGCTTAAAACGTATGCAATAGTACGTTTATCTGGTGTGTTAGACCAATATATTCTATATTTTATAAAATGTACTTATTTATTTTGGTGAGTAGTTCTGCATTTTCCAATGCAGAGCATTATAATATAACCTATCCTAATAATTACTCCAAAAATAAAACAGGATGTGTCAGGAGTTTAAATAAAAAGCTACCAAAAAATTTTCTGTATAATTCTTTAACATTTAAAATTTCTTAGTATTTCAATTATTACTAAAATAATAGGGAAAATAGCCCTATGCTATTTATATCATAAAACAATCAAGGAATAAACATGAAGAAAGATCTTTGAAAATGAAAGGGAAGCTTATTATCATTGAAATGTACACAACCAAGAAAGAATAAGAACCTAAGCAGTGATTAAGTGCCCAAGCTTTGGGGTCAGACAGCCTGATGGGAATTCTAGCATTGCTAACTGTGTGTCCTTAAACAAATCACCTAATTTCTCTAAGGGTCAGATTAGATTCCCCATCTAATTGGGAATAGTAACAAACAATTCTCAAGATTGTAATGATTAAAGTATATATATATAACCTATATAATAAAAGGGTAATATGCAAATTGACCCTAACAGCAGAAAAACTGGGAATGACTGGTCACTATGACACACACTGACCACCAGGGGGCAGACGCTCAATGCAGGAGCTGCCCTCTGGTGGTCAGGGCACTCTCACATGGGAGGAGCTCTACTCAGCCACAAGCCAACTGACCACCAGGGGGCAGACACTCAATGCAGGAGATGCCCCCTGGTGGTCAGTGCGCTCCCACAGCAGGAACTTTGCTCAGCCACAAGCCAGGCTGATGGCTGCCAGCACAGAAGTGGTGGTGGAAGCCTCTCCCACCTTCTCAGCAGCGCTAAGGATGTACGACTACAGCTGAGGCCTGCTTCCCGTTGTCAAGTGGACTCCCAGGCTGCCAGAGGGAGTGGGCCTAAGCCAGCAGGTGGACATCCCCTGAAGGATGCCAGACTGAAAAAGAGCACAGGCCAGGCTGAGGGCACCCCCCCTGCCCAGTGCACAAATTTTTATGCACTGGGCCTCTAGTGTGTGTGTGTGTGTGTGTGTGTGTGTGTATGAAGTGTTTATTGCTTTACATACCCATAATAAGTACACAATAGCTGTTAGCTGTTAGCTGTTATTATAACCACTATATTATAGGTTATACTGAGTATATTGCTATTTTTTTTCTATTTCTTAAACAGAAAATTAAGTCATATATGAAACATATCCCGTGAACTATCCAGAACATAAGCAGAAAAGCAGATAATAAAAAAACATAAAAACAATTATTTGACATTGCTATAATTTAAATATACATTTAACATATCAGTTCATGGTTAAAGGCTGACTTCATGATTTTTATACAATCCTAATATATAAAAACCCAGGGTCCATAAGGACTGACCAAAGGCTCGACCGAACACCGGAAGTCAGTCCTGCAGTCAGCACTGACTGCCGCTTCTACAGGCACGGTGATCCAGCACTGATGCTGAGGGGACTGCAGATCAGGCCCAGAGATAGAGGCCTGGAGAGAGACGAAGCCTCTGTGGCATCTGCTGATCAGCCATTGCCTCTTTCTCTCTGGGCTTCGCCAGCAGCTGCGCCTCTGTTTCTCTCTGGGCCTCTGAGGGGGCTGCTGATCAGCCCCACCTCTCTGATCAGGCCTGGAGATAGGCCCGGAGATGATGACTGGCATAGAAACCAACAAATCAGAACCAAATCTGGATGAACTGCGAAGGCAGAACCTAAGGTGGGGGCTGAGGAGGGGTTTTAAGGGCAAAAGCTGTTTGGTGTAAGGTGGAAGAAGGCGGTTCAATTTTTTAATGACTGGTTTGGCAGTATAGTGCATATAGTTATATCTGGCTATCAGTCCAGATATAGGGATTATGTATTACGGAGGGGGGGGGGAAGTGGGGGGAAACCAGGCCAGAATGGAGGGCAGTAAAAGGTGACCAGGCCAGTGTGTGTGTGTGGGTAAAGTTAGGGGCAACCAGGCCAGCAGGGGAAGGCAGTTAAGGGCGATCAGGCAGGCAGAGGCAGTTGGGGTGAGACCAGACCAGCAGGGGAGAGCAATTGGGGGCAAGATCAGGCCAGCAGGGGAGAGCAGTTAGGAGCAATTAAGCAGGCAGACAGAGGCAGTTAGGGGCAATCAGGCAGGCAAGCAGAGAGATTAGGGGCGATCAGGCAGGCAGGTAGAGGCAGTTAGGGGAGATCAAGCAGGCAGGCAGGTGAGTGGTTAGGAGCCAGCAGTCTCAGATTATGAGAGGGGTTTTTGATTGGAGAGGGTGCAGAGTGGGCTGAGGGAACCCACCCACTCCGTGCACAAATTTCATGCACCAGGCCACTAGTATTTAATAAATGAACTTGTTTTCAAAACTTCAAATAGTTTTATAGATGATAAATTTTATATTTGAGGGATCAGAAGAGTCACATATCATTTAGGTCTGTCTTTCCCAAACAGAAACCTGTGAGTTCATCTTTCTATTTACAAGGGTCAAGCATCTCCACTTTATACTCTATCAAATCTCCCAGAATAATTGTGACATGATCCAATAAAGTAAAAGTTTTAAAAAAGGTAGAAAATTTCTGCTGCCAGAAGGAACCAAGACAACTTCATATAAAGGAGCAAAACCAAAAAAAAACAGTTATGGAAATGGTTATAACTATAGTCTGGAATGCAATCAGTACAGATAAATTCCTAGGAGCAAAAGTAAAAATACATATAGAAGAAAGGAAAAAGGGGAAATAACAAAGATCAAATAAAAGTAACATTAAAAAACAAGAGGAAAATGAGAGTGGGATAAGGTTGAAGAAGTGAAAAAAGCTGTTCTAAAAATACCACCACATACCCTGGCCAGTATGGCTCAGTGATTGAGCATCAACCTATGAACTAGGAGGTCACAGTTTGATTCCCAGTCAGGGCACATGCCTGAGGGCTTGAACCCCAGTGTGGAGCATGCAGGAGGCAGACAGTCAATGATTCTCTTTCATCATTGAGGTTTCTATCTCCCTCTCTCTTCCTCTCTGAAATCAATAAAAACATATATTTTTTAAAAGAATCATTGACTGGCTGCCTCCTGCATG
>NW_006283768.1:536588-537932 GCF_000327345.1 Myotis davidii | reverse complement strand
AAGCAAGGACCATGTTTTATTCTTTTCTTTTGCAGTTACTAAGTTTAGTACTAGCATATAGCAAGAATCCATGCTTGTTCAATGACTAAACAGTAGCTGGGGTATCTTATAAGAGTCTAAGCTATATCTACCACTGGCATATAGATGTGTCTGAATCAATCTAACGAACTAATGGGATAGATAATCACTGTGAAACGTCTTGTGAGAAAATTCATTCTATGAGAGAAAGTATCATTCAGATAACCTGAACCCTGTTTTTAAAAAATTAATGATAAAAAGGAATGGTAGATTCTGAGGACAATATGGTAATTGTTACTCGATTTGGTCTTCCAAGGACCCTTGTCTAAGACCTTAGTGTAAAAGTAGGAGAAAATAAAAACAGAGTTATTATACCAGGAATCTTATTCCCATTTAAATTTCATTAATATTACCTCCAATCTATTGTTATACCTCTGATCCACACTGAGAATGCCTTCTTTAGGTATCACATAGTCAGAAGAATAAACATCAGAGGCAGGGAAAAAATGAATAATCCTAGGTCAACTTATTTTATATTTTCTCTGATCTTTTGTCTGTTTAATAATGAAATACAGTATATTTTAGCACCTAGATACAGGGCTATATAATCAATTGAAGAGGCCTTAGTGAAAGTCTAGCTCTGCCACTTAATAGTTACATGATCTTGAATATGTTATTTATCCTCTTCAATCCTTGCATTTCTCACTGATAAAATACATATATCAATAGTAGTTACACAGAGACTGGTGAAGATTAAATGAGGTGAAACATGTAAAGCAGTATAGCACAGGATCTGGCTCACAAAAAAGCAATAGTTTTTGTATTGGTTATTCCACAATATAATACTTCTTGGAGATTTTATACTGATTTTCCCTTTATAGCAGCATAGTCTAGTCTAAATTATTAGAATATTTTAATGTTCATAGCAGCAGAATTTACAATAGCTAATATTTGGAAGCAGCCTAAGTGCCCATCAGCAGATGAGTGGATTAAAAAACGGTGGTACATCTACACAATGGAATACTATGCTGCTGTAAAAAAGAAAGAACTCTTACCATTTGCAACAGCATGGATGGACCTGGAGAGCATTATGCTAAGCCAGTGATGGCAAACCTATGACACTCATTTTTTTGGTTGATTTTTCTTTGTTAAATGGCATTTAAATATATAAAATAAAAATAAAAAATATAAGTCTTTGTTTTAGTATGGCTGCAAATATCAAAAAAGTTCTATATGTGATACGGCACCAGAGTTAAATTAGGGTTTTTCAAAATGCTGACACGCCAAGCTCAAAAGGTTCGCCATCACTGTGCTAAGTGATATAAG
>NW_006283768.1:532444-536569 GCF_000327345.1 Myotis davidii | reverse complement strand
GGGTGAGGGCATGTACTGGGGGGGGGAGGGTGAGTGGCTGGGGGGAGGGCAATAGGGGGAAAAGGAGACATGTAATACTTTAATAAAGAATCTAATTTTTTAAAAAGAGAATACTTTATAGTAAAAACTATATTAATGGCAAACTTTTTTTTTTTTACTTACTGAACTATATCATACTGTCCAGGACCAGGCCCTGACTTTATAGGTAACTTTAGTCTTCCCAAAGATTTGCCAAAATGTATTCCCTTGTATTTTATAGTTGCATTGGAAAAACCCTATTTAAAAAAAAAGTGAAGATGAGACATAGTTTAAGTAAGTCACAAAAGAATATTTAACTTTATTTAAGTCTAAAGCTAAAGCAAGGATAACCTTAGACAAAGGGGTTTCATGGGTAAATGCTAGATCTCAAGGTAAGTTATTACTACAATGCAATCCTGAGTCAGCCAGGATTTCTAGAGAAATGCCTCTCATTTTAGCGTGTCCTCAACCAATAAGAACAGTTTTGCTCTTGGCATACATTCATTTAAAAAAAGGGAGGAGGGCAGAATTGTATGATTTAGGGAATGGGAAATTCTATTAAAAATGACCTTAATAGAAATTATATTAATTTCAAGAAATCTAATTAAAATTCAAATATCACTGATATTAAATAACTTCTAATTACCTGATATTTAAAACTCTAACATATTTATGTAAAGTTTTCAGAATAACAAGTATATGACAATAAATTAAACATCACTCCCATTTCATTTTATTATTAATGCCTGAGGTCATGATCAGTCTTTTAATGTCAAAGGAATTATTTATGACATAAGAAATCAACAATTATCTTTCTATTACATCCACTAAAATAGGTATTAAAATTACATATGACCCATTAAAAATTTCACTTTAGAAAAGTTAAAGCACCTGGTTTTAATAAAAACTAATGAAATAACAAAATATAATACAATAACAAAATATAATACAAGCTTTTTTTTTTACAAGAATTCTCTTCTGTTGACCTAATAACTTATATACTGAGCAATCATTTAAGAATATTTTTAAAACTCAATTTTTAAACTGATGGTAAAAGTGACTTCTAATATATTTATCTTACTTTTAATTCACATTTCTAAAAAAGAGTTTTAAAATGAGCTTGAATTATTAAAATAGTTAACATTCAGTTATGATACTGAATAAAATTCCCATAACATAAACTGATAGTTTAACTGCATTAAATAGTTTGTCAGCTGTTCTAGGTGACTGTTACTATTCTAGAATAGTAGACCCAATCTCTCTCTATTACTGTTATAAATAAAAATAAATAGCAATATTTGTAATAATTCTAGTTTTAAATGATTACTCAAACCCATATCTGCTCTGCTCTCACCAAAATTTCAAAAGAAGTATATAAAATAGATACAAATTATCAGTGCTACAAACTAAGAGAAGGTATCATTCACATTCCAAAACTCTGAGGAATTTCTGTGAAATATAGCACAGCAAAGACTAGAACCAGAAGAAAAACCTCACTGAATGTGAAAAGAACCTCAACTGAACCCTATTAATGTCCCCAGAAAGACAAAAACTGGAAATAAGGATGGACTTTTGGGCAGTGAGTAGGGAGCAATTCTCAAAACTACTAATGCCCTTGGAGATTTGCACCAGTGCCATTACATGAAGTGAAAGAATGCTAACTAATACCCACTCTATTCCTGGCAAGGATGATTGGAATAAATCGGAAACACTGCCGTGAGTATCTAATGAAGACAGACTTTCTAGTTAGAAAGGTACCATTCCAGAAAGCTTTGGGACGCCACAACAAAATCCAAAAAGAAGTTGACACAGCACTAAAATTCCCTACAAAGTGACGCCTTTTACTTCCTAGAATGTACCACTAAGAACTAGCCTTCCGATGTTATAAAATGCAAACACAATAAAACTGAACTTTCCCTTCTACACCCTCCTGATGTTAAAGAATTAAACGGGCCAACAGAAACTCTGACAGAAATTTGATATTTGCATGAAGTGAAATGGAACCTTTGTTATTCTTCTTTCATAGATGCAATCTCATAGAGAAATGAAATGACAGTTTTCTAAAGCTTTCCCCTGCTTTGATTTTAGCAAATCCCCTTGCTCATTCCTTGCTTAAGGGGATGTTTGAACTGAGAGAAACAAAGTTACCAGCCATATCCAAGTACGATTCAGACATGTTTTGGAATGTCTGGTGAACAAATAGAGCAATCCAATCAGAAGGTGAATGTGAAATCTAATCTTACGGGAAGCAGGTAATTATGATGGTCCTCACCTAGTAAGAAAATCTTAGTGGCAAGAGTAGCAATGCCAAATACTGAATCTTTTCTGTTGAATGAATTTGCCTCCTAACAGTCCCCACTGGATTTATGCCTGTGTCGTATAGATTGCAAAGGGTTTACGAGAGAAATCTAGAAGACCTGTTTCATAAAAACACCAGTAGACATCAGTACAACTTACAGACCAATCTAACAGAGAATAATGCAAAGAAAGAGCAGCATTATCCCTCCAACTTTACCCAGCTCAGCACACAGCTTTAGTTGTGATCAAGGGCATTGGTGGAAATGCCCAGCAGAGAGCTCCATCTGGCAAGAGACTGACACGTCTGCTGGAGCAATAACTGTCCTAGTGAAAACACACTTGTTTAGGAGCATGGTTGAGACAGCCCCTGAGGACTTCCAGAAACACCTGAACAGGGGAACTTTGCAGAAGGCTAGAAATCCTCTCATTCAATAGTAGACAACAAACATATATTTGGATTATTAACATAACTGTGACTCTATATCACAATCTAATGAACCCTGGGAAAACTTGTTACATAAATAAGAAGAATTAATCCTTATTTCCACTAGGAATATTTCCAGCACTGAAAGTGGTCTCAATGTGCTTAGATTAGTCTGGCCAGTGTGGTTCAATAGTTGAACATCGACCTATGAACCAGGATGTCACAGTTCAATTCCTGGTCAGGGCATATGCCCAGGTAGTTGGCTCAATCCCCAGTAGGGAGTGTACAGAGGCAGCCATTCAATGATTCTCTCTCATTACTGATGTTTCTATCTTTCTCTCCCTCTTCCTTCCTCTCTGAAATCAATGAAAATACATTTTTGTAAAAATACACTTAGATTATTGATATATATGTCCCTTCCAATAAATTGTAACACAAACAGCAGAAAGGTATTTTTCCCTCTTCACTATGGACGTTTAGCTTTAACATACTATGAAGCTATAACACTATAAAGCACTAGTAGTAGTAGTAGTAGTAGTAGTAGTAGTAGGGGTGTTATTAGTTTCACTATTAGCAGTAGTGGCATTACTATTACTATAAGTAGATTGTCTAGTTCAGAGGTGGGCAAACTTTTTGACTCGAGGGCCACAATGGGTTCTTAAACTGGACCGGAGGGCCAGAACAAAAGCATGGATGGACTGTTTGTGTGAACTAATATAAAATCAAAGTAAACATCATTACATAAAAGGGTACGGTCTTTTTTTTTTTTTAGTTTTATTCATTTTAAACGGGCCGGATCCGGCCCGCGGGCCGTAGTTTGCCCATGGCTGGGCTAGTTGATAACATGATTCCCAGCCTAGAACCTTGTCAATCCTAGAAGGAACAGAGCTATGAATAAAAATTGAAAGAGCTGAAAAACGAAGATGGCAGCATAGGTAAACAACAGAAATTGCTGCCTCCCACAACAACTTCAAAAATAAAACTAAAAGACAAAACGGACATCATCCAAAACTACAGGAAGGCTGGCTGAGTGTAAATTCTACAACTAGAAGGAAAGAGAAAAGCACACTGAGACTCAGAGGAGGTGCGGAAGTAAAGTGTAGAGGTATGGAGGCGCTCATGCGGAAAGGAGCTGGCAACTGAGGACGTGGCTGTCTTTTTGAATCGGGAGGGAGTCATAAGCCCCCGACTGCTCTGAACTCCAGTTCCTGGAAGTCTCTGGGGACACAGACTCATATGGGGAGAAACTGGACTGTCTGGCAGCAGGCAGAACTCGGAACTCAAGGACAGCCTTCTCTCAGAGGTGCTTGCAGCGATTACCGGGACACTGAGACCCAGGGCATCTTAGGGCAGGGCTGAGGATCAGCCATAGCTGTTTTCTCCAC
>NW_006283768.1:524673-532223 GCF_000327345.1 Myotis davidii | reverse complement strand
ACAATCAAGGCTTAATTAACGACGACAAGACTGTGTACAAAGCCCACAAAGGGTTGCAGCAAGAGTGTCCACCTCAGGTAATTGGGGAGGCTGAGCCACTGGGTCCTATAGAACACCTAGCACACAAAGCCACTCTACCAACACAGGGAAGCATAAAAAATGCGGAGACAAAGAAACAGGTCACAAACGACAGAAATGGAGGAAAGCAAACTATTGGATATAGAGTTCAAAACCACGTTTATAAGGTTTTTCAAGAATTTTCTAGAAACCGATGGCATAAAGAGCAAAATTTCTCATTTGTGTTGTACTTTCTTTTTATTTAGAAATGAAGAAGAATTTCATAATTGTGCTGATTTTAGGCATAATCACTAGTGAAGTACACAAATGTAAAACTCTGGCTAATATAATGTAGCAATCTATAATAATAAAAACATAATATGCTAATTAGACCTGATGACCTTCCGGACAAAGCCAGGGCTGCAAGGGAAGCCCAGGTCCCGGGTGCCAGAGGGAAGCCGGTGCCAGCAGCCAGAGGAAGGAAGACCTACTCTTGCATGAATTTCATGCATTGGGTCTCTATTGTTAGATATATTGGACTAGAGGCCCAGTGCACAACATTCATGCACTGGGGGGTGGGTCCCTCAGCCTGTCCTGAACCCTCTCGCAGTCTGGGACCCCTCAGGGGATGTCCAACTTTTAAACCGGCAGTCAGACATCCCCTGAGGAGTCCTTAGCGCTACTGCAGAGGAGGGAGAGGCTCCTGCCACTGCCACTGCACTCGCCAGCCATGAGCCCAACTTCTGGCTGAGTAGTGCTCCCCCTGTGGAAGCCCACTGACCACCAGGGGGCAGTTCCTGCATTGAGCCTCTGCTCCCTGGTGGTCAGTGCACGTCATAGCGACCAGTTGTTCCACCGTTTAGTCTATTTACATATTAGGGTTTTATTATATGGGATATTTTATATATTTCAGGCAAAGCATATCTAATATATTAATTTACTATAGCCTATAGATTTCTTTAAAAGCAATATTTTAAAACAGAGCACTTTAATAAATCATCTTTTACATCATAATTTATAGCCTAAAATATACATGCTAAGGTTTTATATTAATTCTTTTAACACAGCAATTCAAGACCTTGAGCAAAATTATGTCCAAGAAGCTTTCTTCAATAATTCACATTATTGTGATTTTGTGGCTCAACTGTTAACAATTCTTTAGATAATCCAGTAGAAGGAAAGATTATGCATACATATACACACACCACTTAAGACATTAGCAGATTCCTTTCCCTGTGTATACACTAAAATTGGTTTTATTTAAACAATGAGAAGAAGCAAGCACTTAACTCACTAACCTTGCCGTACTCAGATAAATGTTCCCATCTAAAATGTAATTCAAAAGACTTTTTAAAATACAGATAGAAAATGAAAACTAAATTGATGCACTCTTAACTCTAAATCATACTCTCTTTATGTCAAGAAGTGTTGACAATATCAACTCCAAGGTCATTGTCAACTTGGAAAATCATTAGCAAATAAAATATGACTTAACTGAAACAAACTCAGCATGGAGCTGCATTATTTTAAGTGAATGTTGTAACATAACTTGAAGAAGAATTACTAACTGTCACTCCCAATGACAATGAAATAAATGAAGTGGCTATGTAACTTTTCCCCCAAGTCATTTCTATAATTAAGTATGGAAATAGAATTTATGAAGAATATAAAGTCCCAAAGTGCATCAATTTAAACACTAATGGACTGCTTTCCAGTGTGGCAGCACACAGGTAGTTCCCAGCATGTTATCATTAGCAAATATGTCAGTGTCATAATTCCAACTGCAAACTCTGCTTGTGAAATCTGCCTCTGAAAACTAAATGTCTAATGATTACCTGGGCTCTTCGAAAACACAGAGAGAGAAAGGCTAAATTTTATAATTCAAAATGTTATATAAAATAATTTATACATAAAATTTCTCTTTATACATTAAATATAGCTAAAACATCACTTATTGGCTAGAGTCTAATACAACTCTCAATTTCAGAGTTGCTTCTACATTTAAGCTATATAAGATTCCTTCAGTAGATGCTATTCACCAGTCCAGAGAAGAACCACAATAATTATCCATTTATTGGATTATTTTCTTAATTTTCTATTAATATTCACATCTGGAAACTGAGCCCACAGCTTAAAAAAAATGGTATTATCAGAAATTTGGATAAGATTTGAATTAACATTCCTATATTATCACCTTCACAGTAGCCTGTGAGAAACCTGGGGGGATTTTTTCTGCAAGAAAAACAAGAAAATAAAGCCTTCAGCTACTGAGCTTTACCACCTTATCTCCAGTTTCTCTCAAATTCAAGATGGATATTTCAGAAAATATCACAATTCAATTCAAATTAAACTTTGTTGAATCTTCTTTGCAAATTAAGAACTTTGTGTTTAATTTATATGTAAATCTATGTTTTTACATAATATGCTTTCTTAAAACAAATCTAGATATTTAAGCTAATAAACACAAGTTGGATTGACTCAATAATTACTAAAATAAGTTGTCAAGTAAACTAGACTTATTAAAATTGTGGGATAAATTTTCTTATTTTGGTCTTCTAGTAATAATATTTAGCCAGAATGAAATCAAATGTTAAATGTCAAAGTAATGTTTATCTATATGTGAAAAGGTTTTGATTTTTTTCCAAGATTTGTTTTTGCTTTTTAGAGAGAGAGTAAGGGAGGAGAGGGAGAAACATCAATCTCCTCCATGACCCCCGCAACCTGGGCATGTGGCATGACTGAGACTCGAACCAGCAACCTTTTGGTGCATGGGATATCCCCCAAGCAACAGAGTTACAATGGCCAGGCCTGTGAAAAGGTTTTGTACATCTGGGGAGGCTTGGAGGCATTACTCTGGTCTTCTAATAGATGACATATGATTCCAAAATAAAGAAATAACCTAAATAAAAATACAATTTTAAAGCAAGAATAACATTTTGAGATAGGTTAAGAGTAATGAGAAAAGTGTTTAAACCATGATTTTTGTTATTGTTCCTTGCATAATTTTTGTTAAATACTGAACATTTTAAATGGTAGAGTGTGGCAACTCTGGAAATCAGAATCTCCCTCACCCCAAGAGGTTGGTTGGTTTGTTTGTTTAGTGATTTTCATGGACCAGTTCTTTAAATTCTGTATTCATCATGTGTGTCCACTTAAGTCTCAGACTGAATAGCTAAGTAGTCAGCCGGGTAATGGTTGGAAAGAGGTTTCCTTAAATGCTTTGAACCAATAACTCTCCAACCTTTGCAGACATGCTCTGTGCATGTGTTGAGGCACACCTTCCCTACTCAAGGAGGCAGTTTAAAGGTTGTGCCTTAGCCTTCACTTCCTGCTTGTGTAGAGCTTGAAGGTCACATAAAGATAAGAGCTTTGTACCTTCTTACATCTGTTTTTTGCAGTGATGGGTTAGCAATTCTGTAACTACTTTCAGAGTTTTATAGGATTAAGCAAATATACTGAGATAATGGGAGCCAGATTTCTCACTGTAGGAGAAGGGAGTTCAAACATGCAAAAAACTAGAATAAACCGATGGGGTTGGCTTGGAATTGGGAGGTTTCAGTACAAACTCACAGTTTTAACAGATATAGAAGAAATAAGTATATATTTTTAATTTTGTCCCCTGAGGAGGCCTAAAAACAATGATAACCCAGTAACAATGAATGTATCTAGTTACTAGTGCATTGATTTTGTATGGAAGTAGGACTTCTTGAAAGAATGACTAGTTCCAAGGTTGGGACAGGGGGGAAAATGAGGTGAACCTGAAATGTCTTACTGTGCCCAAAGGTGAGGAAATGCTCAAAAAAAATGATGGGAATATGTAAAAAAAAAAAATGCAAGAAGCAGTTTGAAAGGGCTCCCAAGGATCAAGTCTGAGGTAATTTAACCTCAAAATAAATAACAAGTAATAAGTTATAACCTTTTCAGTAAAACAGAAATCCTGAATCCATACTGATATAAATGAGAAAGAAGATAAAGTTCTTCTTTACACAATGTCAAAAAATAAATGTGAAAAAGATGGAGTTAGAAAATCACAATTTGATAAACATCACAGTAAAACTAATTCAAGCATCATCAATGGATGTTAAACTAGTGAGAGTTTGATGAAGAACATAATATATACTTATTCTCAGAGTAACTCCTCTATAATAAATGTTTAAAAATAGTAACCACATTGAATAAAAATGGAAGACACCACTTTAAGTTAACATCAGCAATTACAGGATAAATTACATCCTGTGCTTTGTATGTCGTGCTTTGAGAAGCATATATCACGTCTATAGTGTCTATAGTATTCCTGCCAAAATATATTCTAATCATGAGAAAATATACACAAACCCAAAATTGAGACATAGTCTACAAAATAAATAGCCTGTACTCTTCAAAAAGTCAAGGTTGCAAAACACAAAGAAAGACTAAAGAGCTGTTCCAAATGAAAGGAATCTGAAGAGGCAAGAAAAATAAATGATGTAATACCAGATTGGCCTCTGGACCAAAAAAAAATTTTAAAAAGATCATTGAGGTAATTAGCAATATTTTCAATGGATCTATAAATTATATAATAGTATTATGTGAATGAAAGTTTCGTGATTTTGATAATTATATTCTGGTTATAAAAGAGTGTCTTGTTCTCTGAAAATTTACAGTGAAGTATTTAGGGATAAAGGAGCATCATGCCTTAAACATACTCTCTAATTTCTTAATAAAAATAATAAATGTATAGGGAGAAAAAATGATATAGCAAATGTGATAAAGTATTAACTGCAGGATCTGAATGAATGGCATATGAGAATTCTTTGTATTAATCTTGTAACTTTTCTATCAGTCTAAAACTATTTCAAAATATAAATTATTTTTTTAAAAAGAAATAAACTAGAAATCAATGGATGAATTAGATCTTATATATATATATACATATGTATGTGTGTATATATATACATATGTGTGTGTGTGTGTGTGTGTGTATATATATATATATATATATATGGTTAAACCTAGAAAATATAACATTAAGTGAAACAGTAAGACACCTATATACCAGATGATATCTTTTACTTATATGTTTTAAACCATACAAGTTATTCATGCATATAATAAAATTTAGTGTTTACTTTAACAAAAAGAGAAGAATAAAGAGAGGGAAATTGGGTAGGTTAATAATTGTAATAATATATTTATTTTAAAATATATCTAATTCAAGTGTGAGAACATTTTATGTTTTATATGTTATGAAGTGTACATGGTATCAGTTATTATGTTTGTACTATTAAATGTGTAATTATATAAATTACATTAAAAATATTTTAAGAAAAAAGCTTTTAATAATTCAAAGAATCTAAGACCCAAAAATGCCTTAGTATACCTATTGTCACAAACAAATGGTTTCTGAAGGTGCCTGAGCCTAAGCCTAAAGTTGGAGACATAAACAAACAAAAAACTATTGGGAATGAAGGTCAAGCCAAATCCTGAGAGTACCTATTCTTTGCCCAAGGTGTCTCTTCAACCTCTTCTTAAATCTACACTTAACTTTTGCCATTTTCCTTACTAGGATTACTTCTTCCAGATCTCATAAAAGTGTGAAAATGCAATACATTTAAAGCACTATATATTTCAGTCTACTAATTAAGTAAAACCAGACATCTCACCCATCTATATTTATTCTCTGTATTCATGGGTAACTCATGAAATCTTGCTTCAATTCAACTTTTGCCAAGTTTGAAATTTAAAACCTAGACAAGATCGAGCTTATATATAGGGTGTCCCAAAAAAATGTATACACACTTTAACAGCTGCTAACTCAATTTTCATTCCATTGCAGGGTTAACTGATTTGAAATAATGGTGAAGCCAGACTAAGCTTTGAATGAAGAAGATTTATCCTTAAGTGCCATTAGTCTTTTTTTATGGGGATACATAAAAAACAAAATTTATGGCACAAAACCTTCAACAGTCAATGAATTGAGGGTGCACAAATACCGAACAAAATGATTCTTGATGTTTGCGATTCCATTGCTTTGAGTTATCAGCAGTGCCTGGACCACAATAGTCATCAGTTTGAAAACAGGTATTGAAAAAAAGATTTATTCATTCCTATATTCACTTAAATTTTGAAAATGAACTGTCTCTTAATAATGACTTTATAATCATTCAAAGTGCATATACATTTTGGGGACAACCTGTATTATGTTTGATATTTTAATAAGAGAAGTTCCTTACCTTATTTATAATCATTTATAAAATAAATAATATACTATCAAATTCTAATTCCTTTATAATTAAATTTCCTTTTTCTTTTTCAAATTCAAGAAAAGAATATCTACGTATTGCATATGATTATACATTATAACAGAGACTTCTAGACTTCTAGTATTTCCTCTTTTTCCTAGACTATATATGTCCCTGACTCCTTTGGCATTTAAGTGTGTCTATGTGCTAGAGTTTCAACTTTCAGGCCTGGCCTACAAAATCCTCCCACTAGCAGTCCACCATCCTCTTTTCCTTCTGCCAGCTGGACGCAGAAGACAACAAGCTCTCAGGGTATGAAAGTAATGCAAATGGAATAAACCTGTATCCCTGAATCTCTACCTGGAGGAAAATCTCTTAACAAAGATTGCCCTTATTATTGAGGAGAAAAAAAAGATTTCTGATGTATTAAGCCACTAAGATTTGGGAGTCTATTTGTGACTGCAATTAGTGTTACATTAACCAAAATAATTATAATTAATTTTCTAATTGTCAATATGTAATGCTTTATACTCACAAACTGAGGTTTATAGTATGCTGGACCTAGTGTGATATCACTAGCAGGTGGAAGATGTTTTATAATACTGCCATCCTCATTAATATGATAACCATATGATCGTCCATAAGAAGGAATTGAAGGAACAATCATTCTGAAAACTGAAGGTAACCTTGAAATTTTCTGTAAAAAAAAGATTTTATATTATTTACTCAAAGGAAAGAAAGAAGAGAAGGAATGAAGAATCAAATATTGAAATTTACTAAAAGGCAACTATTAAATATTGATTTTATGAATTTCATAATATAAACCAAAAATGTTGGTTCTATAAAAGTAACTTCAGGGGGTGAATTCAAGTCTCACTTCATCATATAAATCAAGAGGATATATAAAGGGTGTCCCAAAATTCATGCAAGAAGTAATTTTGATAGAAAACACAGGTGTATAATTAAAAATTGTAAATTTTTATTGATTCATAAAGTACACAGTATAGAGTTATGTATGGAATAGCATATCATGTAAATGGCCTACAAGGCTTTGCTGGCATATACACACTCTTTTGTTGAAATTTTTGAGACAGAGCTGACTCTCATAGCAAGTTAGCCTGGAGGTCAAATCACCCCTGGTATTGCCGCCAACAATCAAGACTTAACTACAATAAGACTGCGCACAAAGACCACAGGGGGTGCACCAAGAAAAGATAAAAAAAATGGAGACAAAGAAACAAGATGCAAATGTCAGAATCAAGATGGGAGAAA
>NW_006283768.1:503329-523649 GCF_000327345.1 Myotis davidii | reverse complement strand
CTGGGCGTCCAATTCTGATCACCAAAACGGGAAAGTACACGACCAGGAAATGACTCATGCAGTAATTGAATTGTTTCTTGGGCTGTATGGCATGTGGCACCGTCTTGTTGAAACCACATGTCGTCCACATCCATATCTTGCAATTTAGGCACAAAAAACTGGATTATCATGTCGCGATAGCAAGCACCATTAAGTTCAAATCTTGCGTGAATTTTGGGACACCCTTTACCATTACTATTAAAACCACCTTCAGAGATAAGGCATCTCTTTCTCACTTAGCTCATTTATCTTGCTTAAAACAGGCATTCATTTCTATAGTCACATCAACAATCAACATTACTTGTGTTATGCTATCAGAGTTTCTGCTATGCAAAAACAAACAATATTTTCTGTAACATTTCCTGATTTCATTCCTTCCCAGCTCCTGACTATCTCCATATTATTGGAGCCCTTTATTAATAATCTAATTGTGCAGATTGTGTAGCAAGAAAAATGTCTATGACACAATGCTAAAAGGAAATAAAAATATAAAATATGAAATTTAATCTATGACTACAGCTATGTAAATTATGTGAAATTATATATAAGTGAATAAAGTGATATACATACATGATTTAATACTGAAAGGAACTATGAAAAAATTAACATAATATCAATATTAGAGTCATGGTTTCAGGGTAATTATACTTCTTACATATTTTTCTTTAGTAAAAAATATCTTATAGCCCTGGCTGGTTTGGCTCAGTAGATAGAACGTTGACCCATGGACTGAAGGGTCCTGGTTTAGATTTTGGTCAAGAGCAAATACCTCAGTTGCAGGCTTGACTGTCAGCCAGCCCTGGTCAGGATGCGTGCAGGAAGCAACCAATCAATGCGTCCCTCACATTGATGGTTCTCTTTCTCTGTCTCTCCCCCTCCCTTCCACTCTCTCTAAAATCAGTGGAAAAACACCCTCAGGTGAGGATTAACAAACAAAAAAAGGAAGAGAAAGAAAAAAATACTACTATAAAATATATCAAAATACAGACATTTAAGTCATTTACCAATCTGGAAAATTCCTTATTAAGAATATATTGATCCTCTATAATAAATAAAGTTATTAAGTTAATTAAATAATTAATTGATTTTATAGTTGGTGCACATATGCCCAATATATAATTATGTTATGAAAATACTGTCACTGACTGAAATTTTTTTATCATTAGAGACAACTATTAAGTAGTTTTAGTGATACTTAATGATACTGATTACCAAATTAAAACAGGAAAGCACTAAATAGCTTCCCCTCTACTCTCTACTTTCAAAACTTATTTGCATCATTTCAAGACTTTCCAAAATACGGCCCCCATCTCCTCCCCAGCTTCTATTCCTGCTACTCTCCTGTGCACCAAGTATTCCAAAGAACTTTGTTCTCTTCTGAACACACCATGTCATTAAATACCATAATGTCTTTATTCATGTGTTTTTTCTCTGCCAGAGTGGGGTTTTTTTACAATTCTTTTTAACTACTTAGTGAATCCTTCAAGATGCAGTTCAATTGTGATATCCTTAATCCCTCAAAAAACTCTCTTCTTTGGGCTACTACTAAACATTTTATTATGATACTGGAGGCATGAAATTTGTACACAGGTAGGGTTTGTAGGCCTGGCCAGTGATCAGGGCCAATCAGGGCCTTCCAGCTGTTGTCCAGGGCCTTCTATCCCCAGCAGTCAGCTGCTGGCTGGGGCCTTCCTTCGTTCCATGCTGCCCCCTGGTGGTCATCACATGTCATAGTCAGCAATAGAACTCCCGGTCTCCCAGTCCAACTCCCATGGGGACACTTTGCATATTAGCCTTTTATGTATCCTACTAGAAGCCCGGCTGCCTCAGCCCTTGCAGCCCTGGCTTCATCCAGAAGGTTGTCTAGAAGGTCATCTGGCCAGTTCTGCTGTTCAGCCATTCAGTTGATTTGCATATTATGCTTTTATTATTATAAATATAGTAAAAGGCTAATATGCAAATTGACCGAATTGCAAAATGACCAGTCGCTATGATGTGCACTGACCACCAGGGGGCAGACACGCAATTCAGGAGCTGCCTCCTGGTGGTCAGTACGCTTCCACAGGAGAGCACTGCTCAGCCAGAAGCCAGGCTCATGGCTGACAAGCACAGCAGCAGTGGCAGGAGCCTCTCCCGCCTTCGTGGCAGTGCTAAGGATGTCCAACTACCAGCTTAGGGCCAGCTGGCAGTCGGACATCCCCTGAGGGCTCCTTGACTGCGAGAGGGTACAGGCCAGGTTGAGGGACCCCCCTGAATGCACGAATTTCGTACACTGGACCTCTAGTATATATGTTTATTAAAATATCATTTCATCGCCGAAACTGGTTTGGCTCAGTGGATAGAGCGTCGGCTTGCGGACTGAGGGGTCCCGGGTTCGATTCCGGTCAAGGGCATGTACCTGGGTTGCGGGCACATCCCCAGTGGGGGATGTGCGGGAGGCAGCAGATTGATGTTTCTCTCTCATCGATGTTTCTAACTCTCTATCTCTCTCCCTTCCTCTCTATAAAAAATCAATAAAATATATTTTTAAAAAAATCATTTCATCAACTTTTTTGTACTGAATTTCATTCATTATTTTCCTGTTAAAATTATAGATCCCAGGGAGCAGTGATTTGTATCCTATATATTATCAGTGCCCGGCTTTATGACTGATACTCATAGTTACCGAAAAAATGTCTGGTAAATCCTTGCATGAGTAAGTAAACATTTACATGTCTCCACATGTGAAATGGAGAAAATTTAAATCCTATATAATAAAAGGCTAATATGCAAATTGACCAACCAGCAGAACGAGCACTTGCTATGATGCACACTGACCACTAGGGGGCAGGCACTCAATGCAGGAGCTGCCCCCTGGTGGTCAGTGCACTCCCACAGGGGGAGCACCTCTTAGCCAGAAGCTAGGCTCATGGCTGGCAAGCACAGAGGCAGCAGTGCTAAGGATGTCCAACTGATGGCTTAGGCCAGTGGTCGGCAAACTCATTAGTCAACAGAGCCAAATATCAACAGTACAATGATTGAAATTTCTTTTGAGAGCCAAATTTTTTAAACTTAGACTATATAAGTAGATACATTGTTATTAACTTAATTAGGGTACTCCTAAGGCTTAGGAAGAGTCACACTCAAGGGGCCAAAGAACCGCATGTGGCTTGTGAGCCGCAGTTTTCCAACCACTGGCTTAGGCCCACGAGGGAGCAGGCCTAAGCCATCAGGGGGTCATCCCCCAAGTGCTCCCAGATTGCAATAGGGTGCAGGCCAGTCTGAGAGAACCCCCCCGCCAAGTGCACAAATTTCGTGCACCAGGCCTCTAGTATACTAATCTCATTGTCATTGCACTGACATTATTCAACTGAGTACTGAACCCTAAAATATATTCTCCTAAACAAACAGGAAACTAATTCAAATTTAATTAATATGAGTTATGTGAAGAAGTTATGGCAAAAGAAGATGGAACCACTCAAAAGAAACCATGACCAAAATCTGAAAGATTACATTATTTATTTCAAAGAGGTAGGCCTTTGGTGTAAAAATTATTCATTTACATAACACCAACATACCTTTTCAAACATATTACCTGCTAGTCCTCTACACAAATTATATCTTTACCATTTAAATGTTAAGCTTTTTATTTCAGGAATAATGTTTTAAATTTCACTGATTGTATTAACCACTTGAACAGAGTTTCATATATAAACACATATACAGGTAAACCATTGAGATGGTTTCTAAAAATCTTCCTTACTTTCTGTTCACCATAGTTATAGGAAGTGACTATAGATTTATCCAAAGCAAAAAAGAAGTCAGATGGCAATACAATTAAAAACTTAAGTATACAAAATCAAGTGTTCATTTAACTATAAATAACTATAATATGGATACTAATATACCTACTACTTTTTATAGTATTGCTTTTTAAACGCACTTAACATCACAGAAAACACTGAACCGTTTCTACTTTAACTAAAAGAAATATCATTAGAAGCATACTTTAAATGCAACCTACTGATTGAAGATGCTCTTTAGCCTCTAGAACTTTTCTCTTCATGGTATCTAAGGCTCCAGGACAAGACTGATGATAGCTTGCTGGTCCTGGACTATCAGAAATAAACTTCTTAAAACGTTTCTCCCGGTTTTGTAGACTATGGCCTCCTTTTATATTACACTAAATTGAAGAGAAAAAATGAAGTAATTAAAAGAAGCACTTTATAACTAATACCTATTTGATAAGTACATGTTTATATGAACAAATAGTTTTTAAACCCAACCTGAGAAAATGAAGGCCCTTGACTGAAGACCTAGTCCTAAGAGGATGAGAAACTGATAATGATACCTGTCGGTTTTAACTCTAAACTCAAACTAAAATTTACTCAGAGCACTCTAAGAAAATGAAAAACTCAGTTTTAGAATAGGTATCAGAGACACAGGAATCTCCAAAGCTGTGGAGCAAAAATAAAGAGTGTATAGCCCAGCCAATGTGGCTCAGTGGTTGAGTGTAAACTTATGAACTAGGAGGTGACAGCTGGATTCTGGGTCAGGGCACTTGCTAGGGATGCAGGCTCAATTCCCAGTGGGGGTTGTGCAGAAGGCAGCCAATCAACAATTCTCTCTCATCACTAATGTTTCTATCTCTCTCTCCCTCTCCCTTCCTTTCCGAAATCAATAAAAATATTTATTTTTAAAAGAGTGTATGCTTACAGGCTCATGGAGAACTTATACCTCTGAAATGAGCTAAAAAATTCTGGTATTTATATTGCAAGGAAAAAGTAAGTCTTCTAAGCTTGCTAGGATTATTTATTTTTGTGAATAACATTTTGGTCATTTCTAATGATATTTACGTAGTTTTACTGGCACTTGCTTGATTTTATGCTCAGATTAATTTTAAACATTTTTTTATTGCAGAGAAGGCACTAGGAAATGTCTTACATGCCTAATATCTGAATTCTCTCGAATCACAATTATCAACTGGCTAATTGCCAGTTTATTCAGATAAAATTCCATCGCAGTTTCTATAAACAGTCATAGTGCGGTCATTCCAAAGATGATTCATAATAGTGACTGGCATTTGACCAGATACGATATTTTTTAAGTCACTGATTTACCAACAGATTTTTTCACATGGTATATACATATATATGTATATACATATGTGTGTGTATATATAGATAGATAGATAGATAGATAGATAGATATATCAGTTGTTCACAATCACTATTCATTGAGCTTATCTCTAGTTTGCATCTTATTTACCTTCATTTGGCTTTTAAGAAGTACACAGTAGAGGTCTTCTTTTAAAAAAATGAGTCAAATTATATTCTTAAATAGCCAATTCACTATTTGATTACTGTTTTAATTAGATCAGAATTCCTATGTTTAAAGAGATTGGATCTATAATAAACTTTAATGATTTTGCAAAAAACATTACAAGTTATATAAAAAGTTAAATCACTCTAAGGGAGAAGGCCTCCTCAAATTTTGATTATTTGAAAGCCATTACTATGGTCTCTGGGATCTTAAAACTCAAACTGCAATTTAAATTTACACTGAATACTTTTACAGAAGATTTTAAAAATGATCTAGATTTTTTAAAACTATGATACAAATTAACTAGAATATTTTCAGGTCATTCATATTTCATACTTACCAATTCTACTGATTTTATAAGAGGTTACAAAAGGAACTGCCGTATGTCGGATAAATGTCCCAAAAATATATTACCGATTGTGCATTTTATATGAAAACCTCTGAGAAAATGGTTTTACTACTTTTTGAGTACTGACTTTTGTCTAAATACTACAGTTATTTGATGAGTTATTACATTGTCAGCAACCCCCCAACACTATAGGGGCAATTCTCATCTGAAGGATGAGGACATGTACTGTATCATATGTGATGTCCTATCACTCAGCTCTAGTGAGAGATCTCTCTCAGATCAAAAATCAAACCTAATTTGGACATCTATTCCTAGGCCTACATAATAAAAATTATGAAAGAAACTATTTGTCTCTAGACCCAGAGAAGGGATCCCACATCTAGAACCATTCTCATGCAGCAAGAAACAAAATGGTACCTACCAAGCCGAGATAGGTCAGAAACTGGAAAAGAACAGGACCAGAAAACATAAGTGAATTTTGTGCTGACACTTTGAAGTAAGAATCCTAGGAAACAGGAAATGAACAGAACAAGGCAGGTAACTTAAGGGGCTAATTATCTACTAAAGGATCAAAAGCCTGCACTTTGTAAACTTGATTCTTCTCCTTTTATTTTAATTCCTTTATGTTCTTTTCTACTAAACAAACTTCCTTTCAAAAAACTCAGCATGCTTCATTATATTCCACAAATGAGTGAGATCTTGTGATATTTATCTTTCTCTGACTGGCTTATTTCACTTAGCATAATGCTCTCCGGGAGTGGGGGGGTGGGGGTAAGAGATCAACCAAAGGACTTGTATGCACGCATATAAGCATAACCAATGGACAGACAACTAGGGGGGTGAGGGCATGTGCCAGAAGTTGGGGGTAGCTGGGGGGAGGTCAATGAGGGAAAAGGGGGACATATGTAATACTATATGTAATACTTTAAGCAATAAAATAAAATTTAAAAAAAAACTTAGCATGCTTTAGATATGCTAAAGGAAAAGTGATTTTGCCATAACTGGCAAGAGTTGTAAAGGCAAAGGTATACCCAACCTCCCTACCCATCCCCTACCCCCTGCCCAACTTTGGAATAGTGATGATGACCATAATCAAAGTGAAATAGCTTTAAGGGATATAGAGAACCACACAAGACCAAATTATGGCATGCAGTTCCAACACCTAAATGTTCTACTTAATAAAGCTTCAGGTATTTTGTATTTTACACTGGAGGTAGGCCCTCACAACCACAACCCACATTTTAGGTTTTTCAAAATGTCATTTGAAGTCCCTAAATAATATTTACTAATACTAAGTATTACTGATAGAAAGCAACATTTCAGCCTATGCTTCCAAAAGAAAAGTTTAAAAAAAAGTTAAATACGCATATTAATTTCCAATAGTATTATCCCTTTAATTATGTTCCATATTTACAGAATAATTATGTAAACTATGTCACATCACAATCATGTTTCCTAATTTATCCATTTGAAATGAAATAAACTTTATTTTTTAAACAGTGTGATAAATGCACATTTCTTAAACTTCTAAAAGTTCTGCAAGAGTTTAGACTAAAACTACACCCCCCCCCAAAAAAAATCAACAGCAATTAAGTACATAAATTAGAAGTCATTTTATAAACCAAGGAAATCAATCTTCTTCTGGCATTTGTTTAAAATTTTAAGAAGAAAAACAGAGACTACTAGAACTTTTTTCTTGATCATTCATTACATTAAAAAAGCAGAATTCCTAATTCCTTATTCTTTAAATCCAAGAAATTTACCCAATTTGAAATAAAGTAAATTTTAATCTAGATTGTACTTTATATTATCTCACATGGAATTGACTAAAATCAGTATTAATATAAAATAACATTCCAACATCCTGACACATCATTTTTAACAAGTTTAAATTCTACCTATTGTGTATTTTACTACATTTCCCTCTTAGAATACTGGAGTTATGTATCAGTTTTAATAAGGAAACTGTTGGTAAAATTAGAAAGCCCATACATCCATTAATATGCTAGTCTGTGGGCCATGGCATGGAAGTAGGTGTGACACTTCTAATGATTACATTTAATGACCCACTATTGAATTTTTTGCTTTTTGTCCTCTAAGCTCTAGCATTCTTAAAGTTTTAAGACAGGGAGAAGCAACATATGTCCCATTGAATTGGAAGTTGAGACCACAAACTCACCATTCCAGGATCTTTATGCTACAAAGCAAAAAGCAAAATAAGGACCTACCCAGTTTGTCAAAGTGGTTAGAGCATTGCCCAAGGACTGAAGAGTCCAGGGTGTGATTCCAGTCAAGGGCTCAATCCCCAGGGCTGGTTGGGGTTTGTGTGAGACAACCAATTGATGTGTCTCTCTCACATCAATGTTTCTCTTTTTCTGTCTCTCCCTCTCCCTCTACTCTCTCTAAAAATCTATGGGGAAAAAATATCCTCTGGTGAGGATTAACAAAAACAAACAAACAAAAAGCAAAATAAGGAAGTTAGTGCATTGACTAAGGTGTTAACCTGACCAGGTCTGAAAAACAAGACTAATGAAAGCCAAGGTTAGATGGAACACCAGGGACACCCTGCAGAGCTTCCTCACACGGTAATACAGGGAAAATGCTAAAAAACAAGTTTATTTAAAGGTGAAACAAGCCTGAGAACCAAGAGCTCAGGCTCCTTAGAACTGATCACCCCACCAAAGTAAAAACTACCAGATAAAGTGCTTGTTGAAAAGATGGGGAAAGTGGAATGAGTAATGGAAAAAAATCTTAAATTACCTATAACCTCATGATCAGTTACAGAAACAAAATAGGTTCCTACCACTATTTCCTTACTTCCTCCATCACTTTCTTTCACTTTCTATCTCTTTCTTTCCCTCTTCTATTATAAAATGGCAACATTAACAATGTTGAAGTGTATTGAATGCCAACTATAATCAGGCACTGTTCTAAATGCTTATTAACATTTAGTCCTTAGAAAAAGCCTACAAAGTTATTACTCCTTTTTAAAAGCTGAGGAGACTGAGGCCCAAAGAGCTTAAAGGTTAAGATTAAGTCTCACAGCTTAATCAGTAAGTGGCAGAGACAGATTTTAATTCTATGTAGTCTACCTCCAGAGCCTACAGTCCAAACCGCTTCTTTATACTATCTCATGTTATACTTCCTATTTAATCTATAGGTTGCCAAATAATGAAATAGAAATGTGAAAGAACAAGAGAATTAATGGCTTTAATCTATTAATCCAGGATTCATTTGGTAGTAGTGACACTGTAATATCACCTCTTCTTTTTTTTTTTTGTTTAGTTTTATTCATTTCAAACGGGCCGGATCTGGCCAGCGGGCTGTAGTTTGCCCACGGCTGAGCTAGATAGTAGTTTGGCTACTCCCAGGAAGATAATTGCTTTTTATAAATTACATATATATGGTAAGAATAACTCAGTGTGTGTATGTGTGTGTGTGTGTGTGTGTGTGAGTGTGTGTATATGTGTATTGTGTGTTGTATACATGAGAGAGAAGAGAACTGGGCAGTGAAGGGGTGAAATGTAATGGAAATTAATTGTATTAATCTATCCAGCATCTCTTCTATAATCTACTTAACTAGAGGCTCGGTGCACGAATTCATGTACTGGAGGGGTCCCTTGGTGTGGCCTGTGGGGATTGGGTTGTAACTGGCAGTCCAATGCTGCCTGCCACTCCTGCCTATCGCTCCCACTCATCCAGCCCCACTGAGCCTGCTGTGGGCTCATGCCCAGTCAGTTCTGATTGGGAGAGGCTATGCCACCGCAGCCCATACCGAGAGGAGTGAGGGTGGGGGCAGTACTCTACTGGCCCTCTGAGCAGGTGGTGGGATGCCCTTGTCGGCCCGGAATGTTATCTGTCCTGATAACATTCATGCTGGTTGTCGGGAGCAACATGGAGGACACTTTCATATTATTTCTCCCTTGTGGGGTCTCTAGGGAGGGGAAGCAACCGCGGTGCCCGAGGCTGAGTTCCAGGAGGCTAGTGGTGCTGTTGGGTCCATGCCAGCGGAGCCAATTTGTTGGTGCCTGGTCCGTTCTCCAGAGATTGGACCTGCAGGACTACTGAGGGAGTGAGTGGCTGCTGCCAGGCTGGTGGGGTCAGTCAGCTGAGTGGCACTCTCACTGCGGGAGCGCACTGACCACCACGGGGCAGCTCATGCTTTGAGCATCTGCCCCCTGGTGGTCAGTGCGCATCATAGTGACCAGTCTACCAACTGGTCGTTTGGTCGCTCAGGTGAGGAGCTCCCCCTTGTCTCTCACAGAGTAGGGCCAATAGGGGAGTTGGGGCACCGCTCTCTATCACCCACAAAGCAGGGCTGATCAGGGGGTTGGGGTGCCACCAATCTCACACTCAGGGCAGGGCCAATGGGGAGGTTATGGCTCTACCCCGTCACACACAGAGCAGGGCTGATCAGGGGATTGGGGCACCACCCCCTGTCACACTCAAGGCAGGGTCGATAGGGAGGTTGAGGCACCACTCCCTGTCACACATAGAGCAGGGCCAATCAGGGGGTTGGGGGGCCGCCCCCTGTCACTCACAGAGCAAACCAGTCGGCCCCCACCCATGCACCAGGCCTCTATCCTATATAGTACAAGGGTAATTTGCCTCCCAGCACCATACCCTGTCACGCATAGAGCAGGTCCCATCAGAGGGTTGGGGAGCTCCCCCCTGTCACACACAGAGCAGGGTCCGTGGGGGGCGGGGAGGCGTTGGGGTGAAGCACCCTGTCACACACAGAGCAGGGCCGATCAGGGGGTTGGGGAGCTTCCCCCTGTCACGCAGAGAGCAGGGCCCATCAGGGGGGTTGGGGCTCTGTACCCTGTCATGCATAGAGCAGGGTCGATCAGGGGGCTGGGGAGTTCCCCCCTGTCACGCACAGAGCAGGGCCCATGGGGGAGCGGAGGGGGTTGGGGTGCCGCACCCTGTCACACACAGAGCCGCAGGGCGATCAGGGGGTTTGGGCGCTGCCCCCTGTCACACTGATCCCGGTGCTGGGAGGCCTTGTGGCTCTGCTGATCCTGGTGCTGGGAGGCAAATTACCCTTGTACTATATAGGATAGAGGCCTGGTGCATGGGTGGGGGCCGACTGGTTTGCTCTGAAAGGTGTCCTGGATCAGGGTGGGGGTCCCCACTGGGGTGCCTGGTCAGTCTGGGTGAGGTGTTGAGGGCTGTTTTCAGGCTGGGGGGGGGACTGAAGCTCCCAATGGCTCCTTTTTTTTTCTTTTTTTTTTTTTTTTTTGTGGTCAGCTTTAGCTCTGAGGCTTGGCTCCAGCTCTGAGGCCTCTGCTGCTGAAAGCAGGTATCTGGCTTGGTTGGGTTCTATAATCGAAACAGTGTTTCAACTTCAGCTCTGAGATCCCGGCTGGCTGAAAGCAGGTTTCTGGGGTTTTGTTTAGCTTCTATATTTGTAACAACATTTCAAACTGCAAGCTCAGAGGCCGGCAGCATCCGGTGGGGAACGTTGGCTTCCTCCGTCACTGAAGCAAGCAAGCCACATGTTGGCTTCACGCTGCCTGGCTGCCAGCCACCATCTTGGCTGGCAGTTAATTTGCACATTGCCCTGATTAGCCAATGGGAAGGGTAGCAGACGTACAGCTAATTACCATGTTCCTCTTTTATTAGATAGGATAACAGCATATTCATCAACCTTGGGATAATCAAATCCTAGCCCCCTTCCCAAACTTTTGTGGGGGGGTTAAGTTTTTTTAATTTTATAGAATTTATTGGGGTAACATTTTTAATAAAATCCTATAGGTTTCAGGTGTATAATTCCATAATACATTATCTGCATATCATATTGTGTGTTCACCATCCAAAGTCAAGTCTCTTTCTATCACCATTTATCCCCCTTTATCCTATTTTACCTCCCACCATCCCCCTTCCCCTTTGGTAATCATCACGCTGTTATCTGTGTATATGCATATTGGGGTTTTCTGGCTTATTCCTTTGAACTTTTTCACATAGCCCCATAACCCCTCTCCCCTCTGACAGCTAAAGTACTTTGTCGTTTTTAAAGTAGCTTACAAACACAGGATAACCTATCCCTGGAGTCACAGGTGTTGTTCCATAATGAAACCAGACCAATCAGATTCTTCCTACTGAGAATTTTAATCCACAGTGGAGTCACACGTAAAAAATGAAAGGAAGCAAAAAAAAATTTTTTAAACATAAGAAGAAGGAAGAGGAGGAGAAGGAGAAGAATAATAAGAAGAAAGGTAGTGGGGGGAAGGAGGAGGAGTTTAGAAGGAAGAGAAGGCGGGGGAGGAAAAAAGGGAAGGGGGAAGAGAAAGAGAAGGAGAAAGAAGAAAACATAAATAATTATATCTAATGGCAGTTTCCTATTAAAAGGTGCAGAAGTTTCTACTACTGAAATACCTAGAATTATCTTAGTCCTATCCTGCCTTAAGACTTGACTATTCAATATTCCTTTAAGTCTATGAGCTTCTCAAGTGCCTTTCCTATAAATCTTTCATTGTAAACCTAGTATCTATCTTTAAAATCTATTTTATTGCTTGTAACCAAAGTCTACTAACTGACAGAATGGTTGCTATTCTCAACTCAGGGAGATTAATGCAAAAGTTAAGGCCTCAGTGACTGCATCTGGGCCTCCAACAAGGGAGATAAGGTCTGGTGGGGTCAGCAAGGAATCATTATTTATGAAGGCAAAGTGTGTGGAAAGAGTAGAAGGTGATATTCGTGATTATGAAGATATTGGAGTTACATCACTGTTTTTTAACATGGAATATCAAAAATATTCTTGTCACACACTCTTGAGAATGTATAGAATTAGGAGACATATGATTCAGTTTCAATAGTTCTGGCTTTACAATATGTGTTCAACCAGCATTGAAACACATTTACTTTCTCTTATTCTAACTACAAAAGGAGAAAGAAGATAATATGAAGGGACAAAAACAATTGACATGATAGTCTATTAAAGGAAGAAATCATAATTTTTATTAACTTATATAATTATCACAATTATTATAAACTTACCTTTTTTTCAGAAACATTATAGTGTGCTGGACCTGGAATAGCTTCATCCGTGTTAGGGGCAATAGTGTTTCTGGCAGCCAAAGAAAGGAATGGTGCGTAGCCACCTATAAAAGTAAAATCATATCGGCGGCAGGTAAGATTCCAATGATTTCAGAGAAAAAGCACTCAAAATGCATAAAATCATTTATTAACTTCAACTGTTGATACTATACTATCAGAACTAACAACTAGCTACAGAAGTTGTTGCATTTTAAAGATTCTAATGTAAAAGCGGAATTTCTATTAATATATGTATTAAATATAAGAACCTGAATTTGCAAAAATACCTAAAGAAAATAAGAAACAAAAGTCTGTTTTCTTCTAAGCATATGTGGTTGGAATAAAAATGGCAGTTATATTTAGCTGATAAAGTGTTTTCACCCTCCAAAGACCACTGTTTTGTATTTTGGAACAGCATCTATTATTTGTAGATAATAGATCTACAAATAGATCTATATATAAGTTTATAGAGACAGCCTAAGTAGAAATAACTTAAAGTGAGTTTATAACAAGTAATTAATAATGTCCCCTTGCTTTGATACATAGTTGGATTGCCTCACCCCAAAGGTTTATAAATAAGTTATATATTTCACTGTAAAAGCAATCATAAACTTAGACAAACTTAGTAGATAGACAGTAGACAGACTTAGCCTGCTGAAAGACTGATTAAATATTTCAAGAACTGTATCAAGAAAATTAGTATAGTTAAAGCAACATAGATATTAAAGAAGAGATGGGAGCCCTAGCCAGTTTGGCTCAGTGGACAGAGCATCAGACCATAGACTGAAAGGTCCCAGGTTGGATTTCAGTCAGGAGCACTTCCCTCAGCTGTGGGCTCAATCCCTGGTCCCGGGCACATGTGGGAGGCAACCGAGTGATTTGTTCAGTGTGCCATTATCTTTATGCACAACTAACACATAACACCATTGGTTGGATTCTAACCTAATTTTACTAGGCACTAACAATAACTTTTTAAAAAAAAATCCTCACTGAGACTGTTTTTATTGATTTTGAGAGAGAGAGAGAGAGAGAGAGAGAGAGAGAGAGAGAGAGATGGGAAAGAATAGAGCAGCTATAGTCAACCGGTAATAAAAGAATGAAAGTGAGGACTCAAAACTGGTAAGAATTTTATACACTAACAGAAACTGAAGGCTAGTATGAAATTTTATGGTGATAATTAGAATAGTTTAAAATCTCACTAATCAGACTAATTATAAAAGGTATTCATTTTAAAACTAGAAATAACGTGTTTCTTTTGAGGCCCATGTGTATTAAAATGTGACTGAAATCAAATATTATTTATTTATGTTAGGTATTACAGCATAAAAGAAGAGAGTAAAATATAGACCTTACCCTTAAAAAGCAATAGTCTATCAAATATTAAGAAAACATCTAAAATAATTTTAAATAATGAAAAACATATCAAGTGCCAAAATGCTTAGAAGCTCAAAAGAGAACTTTCAACCATGCTTAGATGACTAGGAAAAGCTTCATGGATGATGTTAAAACTCTGATGGTTTGAATTGGCTGTCCCAAAGCAAAGAAAAAAACAAAACACTTGGATAGTAACAAAGACCACAAGAACAGAAATCCTTAAAAGTAAGCCAATGTTCATTTTGAAAAGGCAAGTGTTGTTCAGTAGAGCTGAGAAACACAGGACATGAGAGAAATATTCCAACTCAGGGTAAGAAACTAGAGGACAGTACACAGGTTTCATTCAAGACACACAGATAGCACACACTAATCAAGCTACAGATTATATAGAGTCAATAGTGCAAACTACCAAAACGTCTTCTTCCAAGTGGGAGGAAAATAAGTCCTATAAACAGGAGAAGAGTCAATGAAAAGAAACAGATCTAGAAATGAGAAGATGGAGATAGCACATACAAACATTAAAGTATCACAAATATTCTTCATATATTTAACACGGTAGAAGAAAGATGAACATGATGAAAAGATAAAGGAAAGATACTATATTAAAAAACTCAAATCAATTCTAAAATGAAAAGTGCCACTGGATAGAATTAACAAAATTTTTGTGAGTTAATAAAAGAGTTAATAATATGTGAAGTGGTACAGTATTTTTTGAAGGTAGATTGTGATAAGTTAGACATTATAAACCCTAGAGCGGTGGTTCTCAACCTGTGGGTTGTGACCCCTTTGGGAGTCGAACGACCCTTTCACAGGGGTCACCTAAGACCATTGGAAAACACATATATAATTATATATTATTTTTGTGATTAATCACTATGCTTTAATTATGTTCAATTTGTAGCAATGAAAATACATCCTACATATCAGATATTTACATAATGATTCATAATAGTAGCAAAATTACAGTTATGAAGTAGCAACGAAAATAATGTTATGGTTGGGGGTCACCACACAAGGAACTGTATTAAAGGGTCGCGGCATTAGGAAGGTTGAGAACCACTGCCCTAGAGCAACCACTAAAAAATAAAACAAAGAATTATAACAATAGTGAAGACAAAAACAGAACAATTTAGCCCTGGCCAATGTTACCCAATCATTAGAGCATCAGCATGTGCACCAAAGGGTTGAGAATTTGAATCCTGGCCAAGGGCATGTACCTGGGTTGCAGGCTTGGGGTGAGGGCAGGAGCAAGCAATTGATGTGTCACTCTCACGTCAATGTTTCTCTCTCTCCCTCTCTCTCCCTCCCTTTCACTCTTTCTAAAGATCAATGGAATACAGATTTTGTAACATAGAAACCCACACCTGAAACCTATATGATCATGCTGACAAATTTCACCCCAATAAATTTAATTTTTTTTTTAAATCAATGGAGACCTAAGCCTGACACCTGATTTCTCGTCAGAAACTCTACAGGCCAGAAGGGAATGGCATAAGTACTCAAGGTAATGGGAAGCAAGGATCTGAGACCAAGATTACTACATCCAGCAAGGCTTTCATTCAAAATAGACAGTCAAATAAAGTAAAAAAAAAAAAAATAACAACAACAAAACAAACAAAAAAACACACAGAATAATTTAAAAAAAACTCAACTCATTCAATGAAAGTTGGGAAAGAAGAAAAAAGAAATAAAGAATGGATGAGATGAATAGAAAACAAATAGCAAGAGAGTAAATTTAAATGTAAAAATATTGATAATTAAGTGGAAGAATTCCAAACACCTCAATTAAAAGATAGATTATCAGACTGAATGAAAAAAGCAAAACCCCCATTTTATGCTGTCTACAGTAGACCTTCTTAAAACATAAGGACACAGGTTCAAAATAAAAGGATGAGAAAAATATACCATGTATCCATGAATCCATGAAAACTATTTTGACTATATTAAAATCAGATGAGGAAAAGCAGGCATAAGAGAGACATTTCATTATGATAAAGGGATCACTTCATCAAGAGAATTTAATAATCTGTAAAGAAAAGCAAAAAATGATAGCCATAAAAATCAGAATAGTGCTTACCTATAGGGGAACGGAAAAGGATTATGGTTAAAAAGGCAATTGTTATCTTTCTTGAGTATTCACTTTTTAAGCCATAAATTTATATTTTATATGCTTTTTTTCATAAGTATTTCTCACAATTAAAAGTCTATTTCTTCTAATTTAAGTTCATACAGACACTAAGTTAATGTGACCTAACATGTGAGAAATATAAGAAAGCTAAGCTCAGGTTAGTTCTGAGGCTGCTGTTATCCAAGCATGCAGAGATTCTAACTGAAATTACCTAGACAAATGTAAAATTAAATGCAAAATACTGAAATTTATATAAAAATGCAAAAACAAAATACACAACTGCCCCATGAATTCAAAACTCATCAAATCTTCACTGAAGTTTTCCAAAGGTAATTATTTAGAATCTTTCATCAATGGGCTAACAGTTTATATGAAACATTGAGTTCAAATAAAACCATAAGAAAATTAAAATGTTTATACTGATGATCTCCATGAGAGAATGGAGTTTTCTGTTTTATTCATAGCACTAGAGGCCTGGTGCATGAATTCATGCATGAATGGGGTCCAGCTGGCCCACCCTGATGGGTGCCAATCGGGCCAGGCCAGCTGGGGGTAAGGAACGCGGAAGTTGGCCAGCCCCGTGATCAGACCAGTTGGCCAGCCACAGTGCACGTCATAACAACCAGTCATTCCAGTCATTCTAGTCATTCTGGCATTCCGGTCGCTTGGCTTTTCTATAGACTATACCTAATGTTTATAATTAGGGTGACACACTGTCCTAGTTTACCCAGGAAACAGGACTTTTAGGGCTAAAACCAGGACATGTCTAGATAAATCAAGATAATTGGTCATCCTATCATAGTGCCCTGCATATTAAACAATAAATATCAAATTAATAGGTGATATTCTAAATTACACCTTTAATAATTTATTCAACAATAACTGAATACTTTATTAGATGTCAGAGAGGCAGTGAGGGTACAATAATGAAGAAGCTAAAACCCTGGCCTCAAATAGAGGGAAAGCCAGACAAATAAGCAAATAACTACACTATAAATAGTGCTGCTATTAATTATGGTATAAAATTTAGGAGATGAAAGTTCTGGGGAATTAGAGTTGGTGGAATGTAACAGAAGTTTTAATTGGGGCATATAGACCTATTGGCATGTAAAGTGTGCAACTACAAATGATAAACTGTCAGGTAGGAAGAAAATAAGAATATAGAAGAGGAAAAGATTTCAAAAGAAATAAATTTATTTTGGGATATATTGAGTTTGAGGTGCCAACAGCAGGAGATAAATCAAACTGGCATGAAGCAATAAAATCAGTCCATTCTGAGAAAGAGGGTGGGCAGCATGTGATTAAAAATAAATTGCATCCCCAAAACTATAACCACAAAACAAAAAAAGAGTATTCCCTACATAAAAGTAGATCTTTGAGCATATACAGCAGCAATTTTCAACCTTTTTTATCTCATGGCAATTTTAGTAAAGTGTTTACTAAAATTATGCAGCAAACCAAAAAAATATATGTACATATTTTTGCAGATCTGATTAAAAAAATAGGTATAATTTTGATTCATTCACTGGATGGCTATTGTGTTGGCCATTTTTTATTTGACAATCTAAAGAAGAAGAGGTCAGTGCCCCTGACTACTAGTAAATAGTCAGATATAGCATGTTCTAAAATTCTTGCAGCACAGGTTGAAAATCACTGATATTGAGCAATCAAATTAATATTGTTTATTTAAACTTAAATAAAGATAGATTGCACAACCTGATGTGATCTCCTTAAATTCTGATTGGCTAATAAAATAAAATCATTATTGTTGGCATAAGCACATGGGCATAAGTACAAGACCACAGGCAGCTCATGCTTCTGTGGCAAATAAAGCTAACTGTTCTCCAATCAAAGAAAAAAAAATGGGAAAGAATATAGTATTTAGGGACTTATGTCACCCAGTTTAGAAAACTAATATAGAACCAATACAGATAATTAATATACAGCTAATGTGAGGTGCCACTGATTATGTAAATCAAGCTCAAAACCCCCCCCCAAAAAAAACAATGAAATACTGCTTAAGTACAGTAATACCAGGAGCAGATTATTAAAGGGATTATATTTTTAGTGTATTTTGCCAAGGGGGTTGTCTCTGGGGAAAATTTGCTTTGATGAGATAAGATAAGCTTGCTTCTCAGACAGTTGCGAGAAAATCAGAAACAGCTCTTATTACTCTGGAACTGAAATATCCATTATCTCTCCTACTCCTTAAATCAGAACAGCTAAGTCCTGTCCCTTTCAGGCTGCAAATCTATAAAAGTCTCCCGGATCAAATGGCCAAAAGCCAAGGCAATGAAGTTTGAAAATTAGGGTGGAAAGAATTTCCTGAGGAAAATCTTATAGTACATTGCAGGATTGACAGAATGGGCAACAGTAAAAGGAAAGCAGTAATTAGGAAAGAGAAATGCCAAAAACAAAGAGTATTTGCTTCTTTCTTTTGAAGATCTAAGACTCTAAAGCAGCAATTGTCAGCCTTTTTCATCTCATGGCACATGTAAACTAATTACTAAAATTCTACACACACCAAAAAATGTTTTTGCCAATCTGACAAGAAAAAGGGTATAATAATAATTTTAATTCACTCAAACAGGGCAGATATTATGGTGTTGGCACACGTCACATTTTTAATTGATAATCTAAGAGAGAAGTCAGTATCTGTGACTAAATAGTCAGGTATTGCATGTTTTAAAAATTCTTGTGGCACAGCGGTTAAAAATCACTGCTCTAAGATCTTCACCTCTTGTGTAATTCAAGGTAACAAGTTATATAAAGTCCCCACATCTGCTCTTCATACATCATACTCTGTAAAATCTACCAAACCATTTATTAAATTAGTTTACTTTTAAAATTATTTTGTATTAGTTTAAGGTATACTGCCTGATGGTTAGATACTCATATACTTTACAAAAGTGTTCCCCTGATATTTCCTGTACCCACCAGGCACCATACATAGTTATTACAATACTAGTGTCCCGGTGCACAGATTCATGCACATTGAAAGGAAATTAGAAGAAATATTTTTTTAATATTGCTACTCACCCTCTCTCTATAATAGAAGTGTCAACCAAACTCACAATCGACAATGACAGATTGAAACACGTGTGCGATTTGCGCCAGTGAGAGCTTTATATGTATCGTGCATGTGCCAGTCAACTTAGCCTTTTATAGATATAGAATAAACGTGCTTAATTAGGCCTGCTTTCTGACTTAGCTAAACTTTTCCCAGCCCAGTGAAGCACCCCAACTTCTCTTTCAGGTAATTGTCAGCAACACAGCAGTATATATCAAATGGAGAAAATTATTATTGTAGATTGCACAGGGAGAATAAAGGGTAAAATATTTAACTGTAGAAGTGTTTGACTATATTGCAGCATTGGCTGTAATTTGGTGGGGTGTCGCTCCGGGATGGTGACGAGGCCTGTATCCCACTTGGGTGAAGCCGAGTGTTGGTTTGTCGGCACCAGGTCCGGGGTGCCATTTATTTTTAAACTAGAGGCCCAGTGCATGAAATTTCATGCACTGGGTGGTCCCTCAGCCCAGCCTGTGCCCTCTCGCAGTCTGGAACCCCTTGCTTCTTACCACCCTCTGATGGCCTACGGGGAGTGGGCCTAAGTCATCAGTAGGACATCCTTAGCGCTGCTGCCAAGGTGGGAGAGGCTCCTGCCACTGCCACTGCACTCACCACTCTGAGCCCAGCTTCTGGCTGAGCAGAACTTCCTGAGTGCACTGACCACCAGGAGGCAGCTCCCACATTGAGCGTCTGCCCCCTGGTGGTCAGTGCGTGTCATAGTGACAGGTCAGATAGCCTTTTATATATATATACTAGAAGCTTGGTGCACGAATTCGTGCACCAGTGGAGTCCTTCGGCCTGGCCTGTGGGGTTGGGCCGAACCAGATCCCCGACATCCCCCCAGGAGTCCCAGATTGCGAGAGGGTGCAGGCCAGGCTGAGGGATCCCCCCAGTGTATGGGGAGGGATGAGAGGTAGCCAGCCAGCCAGGGAGGGACTGCAAGAGGGCCCCAGCAGCAAGCTAACCTACTGGTTGGAGCATCTGCCCCCTGGTGGTCAGTGCATGTCATAGCAAGTGGTTG
>NW_006283768.1:498096-501549 GCF_000327345.1 Myotis davidii | reverse complement strand
CTGGCAGTTAATTTGCATATCTCCCTGATTAGCCAATGGGAAGGGTAGCAGTCGTACACCAATCACCATGTTTCTCTTTTATTAGATAGGACTAGTGGCCCAATGCATAAAATTTGTGCAAGAGTAGGCCTTCCTTCCCCCAGCTGCTAGCACTGGCTTCCCTATAGCACCCGGGACCTGGGCTGTCTTCCATCTGGCTGCTGGCAGGCACCCATGACCTAGGCTGGCTTCCCTCCAACCACCCACAGGCACCGGGGACCCGGGCTGGCTTCCTCCCTCTGGCTGCCCACAGGCACCCGGGACCTGTGCCTCCCTCTGGCCCCATCTTTGTCTGGGAGGATGTCTGGAATGTTGTCATGAAAGGTGTCTAGTCTAATTAGCATATTACCCTTTTATTATTACAGACTAGAGGCCTGTTGCATGAAGATTCACGCAACAGGCCTTCTTTCCCCTGGCTGCCGGCACTGGTTTTCCTCCAACACCCAGGACACAGGTCTTTTACTGCTCTCTATGCAGAGTTCACAAAAATTATATTATATGAGTTTTTATACTGCTATGTGCCACTTACTAATTTTTTTTTATTTTATTTCAAGAATTACTGTAGGGTTTTTTAATTAAGCACTTATCTTGAGCTAAAACCTGAGAATAACAGAGTAAAAATCCTATTTATTGCCCTCAAGAAAGTGACATTTTTGTGCAGCAGCCAGATGATTAACAGATAATTGCAAGATAGTATCAGAGTGCTATCAAAAGTCAATAAGAAGTCAAAGAAGAAAGAATTAAGAAAGAATAAAGTAAGAGAATAACCTCGCTTTACCTGAGTCTCAAAGAATAAATGGGAATTAGCCAGGTGAGGAAGAAAAAGAGAGCACACCAGGCAAAGGTATCTGGAGGCACAAAGGCATGGAGGTGATTAAGCATGAACTTCTAGAAAATGCAAAGTTGGAAGTGCTGATATGTAGGTTAAGTCTTGGTGGAGGTGTGCCTGGAAAATTCAGTAAAGCAGGAGAGCAGATCAGGGATCATATCATGAAGACTCTTATGAACCATATTGAGAAATTCAGATTTTAATCTTAGTTTTAAAAACAAGTAACATAACTCTAATGATCATGTGAGCCATAAGACAGAAGTTGGATTGGAGACTAAAATAGAGAGAAACCAGCAATGTCTTATGGGTTTATTTCAGGGAAAAAAAAATAAAGATACCTGAACTAAGACAAGGGTAGTTAAATAAAGAAAGAGGACTAATTTGATAGATAATAAGAAGATAGAATCAATACATCTTTAAGATCAATAGAATGGTCAGTCAGAGAAGAAGGAGGAGCCTGGATAATTCTAAAGCTTAAATTTTATAAATGACTGGTAGGGAATTTTTTTCCAAAGGAGCCAGTAAAGGTGGGGAAAATGATGAGTTCAGACATTTGGAATTTCAGAGGCCAGAAACCACCCAGGTGGAGATCTCCAAAACAGAAATTGGCAATGCAGAGAACTTAAGATAGGGAGAAAGCTCATCTTAGAGATACAATTCACCTGTATCTCTAAAGACTTTCTTTTGGGAAGAATCAGAATGTAGATAGTGGTTGAAGCTATGGGTTTGAATGAGAAAGTACACGTGAGAAAAACAATAAGCAAAGAATAGAAAGTACAGTATATAAACATTTAAAAGGTGTTTAGAAAAACGAAAACTTTTAAAGAAGACTATGAAGGGTTGGTTAGAGATAGAAAATGATTTCCTGACTCAGCATGTATTAGGCACTATTCCTAACTGGTGTGGCTCAGTGGTTGAGTGTCAACCCATGAATCAAGAGGTCACCAGTTTTGACTCCCTGTCAGGGCACCTACCTGAGTTGTGGGGTCACTCCTTAGTAAGGGGTGTGCCAGAGGCAGTGATTGATGTTTCTATCTCTCCCTCTCCCTTCCTCCCTCTCTAAAAATCCATTTTAAAACATTCAAAATAAAAACAGAGTGGTCATTTATGCCAAAATAAAATCATAGGTGTAATCACTGGTAGCTAGTAAACTGTTAGAGAGTTATTGTTTTTAACAACTCAACTGCATTAAAGACAGACATGGTAAGCTCCAAGGATATTGAACTCAGATGCTGACAACTAGTAAAACTCAATATTAAAGCAAGGACAATTGACAAATATGTCCTCCACCCAGAGAAACCCAAATTAACCTAAAATACTAATCTGATCATTCATACCAACAGAGTAATGGATCCTGGCATTTGTTTAAAAACACAGACATAGCCCTAACCGGTTTGGCTCAGTGGATAGAGTGTCAGCCTGTGGACTGAAGGGTCCGGGGTTCGATTCCCGTCAAGGCATGTACCTTGGTTGCCAGCACATCCCCAGTAGGGGGTGCAGGAAGCAGCTGATCGAGGTTTCTCTCTCATCAATGTTACTCTCTGTCCCTCTCCCTTCCTCTCTATAAAAAAAAAAATCAATACAATATTTTTTTAAAAATACAGACACAAAATAATAAAAATACAGACATAGTGTAGGAATAGGGAAAATGCAGATTAACAAGGAAAAAAACTTGTAATTTTAATGGTATTAAACTCCACAAAATCAGCAGATTAGGAAAAGCAGAAAGCAAATTGAACTATTTTAACTTCATAAAAATCCCTCCTAAAGTCACTAGCTGCAAACAAATGAGGAGAGTGAATAACTGTTTAAATGATCCATTCCCACTTCATCTCTCATGATGTAAAGCTTTGCTTTGCACAGAATGGGGGAATGAAGGGACTGCTCAAAGAGAACAGGGGTTTGGCCATACAAGAGGCATCGAACTGGAAAAACACATGGAACCATCTTCAAATGACATTGCAAGGCAGAAACATAAAAATTACATTTTGGAAAATTGACGTTGTCTCTCGCTAAGGGTAGGGCAGGTGTGTGACGCCGACAGGGTCGCCAGGGGAAAGGCCGGCGGGCGGTAAGGAGGACATCTGGAGCCTGTGACGGCCCACAGGGCCGGAAACCGAAACCTGGCATCCAGCTGCACCCCTGCAAGAACGATGTGGGCGGCCACGGCGGAACCATCTTCAAATGACATTGCAAGGCAGAAACATAAAAATTACATTTTGGAAAATTGACGTTGTCTCTCGCTAAGGGTAGGGCAAGTGTGTGACGCCGACAGGGTCGCCAGGGGAAAGGCCGGCGGGCGGTAAGGAGGACATCTGGAGCCTGTGACGGCCCACAGGGCCGGAAACCGAAACCTGGCATCCAGCTGCACCCCTGCAAGAACGATGTGGGCGGCCACGGCCCTGTGCCCGGGGCCGGTGACCAGCTGGCGCCCGTAAACACGGGCGCCATCTTCCTGCTGCTTCCTGTGGGTGACACCTGGCAAGGGGCGCCATCCCGTTCACCTGCAGGCACCCCACGGGGCGGGAAGGAAGGGAGGCGCCCTGCGGAGGCCTACCTTGCCCACATCTCACCTGCTGCCTGCT
>NW_006283768.1:480959-493083 GCF_000327345.1 Myotis davidii | reverse complement strand
ATAATAAAAATACAGACATAGTGTAGGAATAGGGAAAATGCAGATTAACAAGGAAAAAAACTTGTAATTTTAATGGTATTAAACTCCACAAAATCAGCAGATTAGGAAAAGCAGAAAGCAAATTGAACTATTTTAACTTCATAAAAATCCCTCCTAAAGTCACTAGCTGCAAACAAATGAGGAGAGTGAATAACTGTTTAAATGATCCATTCCCACTTCATCTCTCATGATGTAAAGCTTTGCTTTGCACAGAATGGGGGAATGAAGGGACTGCTCAAAGAGAACAGGGGTTTGGCCATACAAGAGGCATCGAACTGGAAAAACACATGGAACCATCTTCAAATGACATTGCAAGGCAGAAAATTGACGTTGTCTCTCGCTAAGGGTAGGGCAGGTGTGTGACGCCGACAGGGTCGCCAGGGGAAAGGCCGGCGGGCGGTAAGGAGGACATCTGGAGCCTGTGACGGCCCACAGGGCCGGAAACCGAAACCTGGCATCCAGCTGCACCCCTGCAAGAACGATGTGGGCGGCCACGGCCCTGTGCCCGGGGCCGGTGACCAGCTGGCGCCCGTAAACACGGGCGCCATCTTCCTGCTGCTTCCTGTGGGTGACACCTGGCAAGGGGCGCCATCCCGTTCACCTGCAGGCACCCCACGGGGCGGGAAGGAAGGGAGGCGCCCTGCGGAGGCCTACCTTGCCCACATCTCACCTGCTGCCTGCTGCTTCGGGAAAGGCACCTGGTAGGACCCGGGCCCCACATGCTCCGCGGTGCTGCCGCCGTCCGCGAATCTGAGCACGCGGGGAGCCCGCTCATACATAGCGGCGGGCGGGCTGGGAGGGGGCGGCCGAAAGGGGTAAAGACACGTTGCGTGCAGCACAAGGAAGGCCTCGAAAGTCCGAGGAGCTGGCAGCCTCTGGGAAGGCGGAGCTCGCGTGGGCCGTCTCCCCACCTGCTCGGGTGCCCGAGGGACCCCGGGGAGCTCTGGCCCTGTGGTAACGGGAAGGGCACCAAATGGACTTAAGGCATCACCGGTTCACCCGCTGAGAGCGGCGGCGGCCTCCCCGTAGGAGATCTAAGGACTGGTCTCCAGCCCTGTGCTTCCGGCGCTGGCCCCGCCCCGGAAGTTCCCGGGGAGCAGCTGCAGGCTCTCCCGTGTGCGACCCACGGAGCATGCGCATGGAGCCCGCCTCGCTTGTCCCACCCTGAGCTCTATGTCAACTGCTGTGGGTCCTGGATTCTCAGAAAAGCTGTAGGAAATGAGTTAAAGGGGTTAGGGCTTTTGATGCATTTTCGCAATAAATGAATTGGGCGACATGGAAGGGACTAGCAAAAACTGTGAATGAAAAACTAAGCCTTAGTGCAAAGCAGAGCCTGGGTCCTGCCACGCTCACTGCCAACCCCTACTGGACACCCCCGCACTCACAGAGAAACACCTCGGACTTATCCCATCGATAATAGAAACTCTGCTAGAGACGCAATAAGCCGGGCAGAGGAAGAGAAATATCACATGCTCTCACTCATTTGTGGAATATAATGACCAACATAAACTGATGAACAAATCTAGAAATTAAGAAATGACTCATTCCACCTGATTCAAATGACACTGTGATGAGAAAAATCCGTTTCCAAATGAGGTGAACAGATATTGGAAGCAGAGCCACATCTGGTCTAGCGAGGTTCATCATAGGAGACATGTGGAGAGGCACTTGGGAGAGCTTTTGTCACACAATGTAGGGTCATGAAGGGAATGGTGCAAGTTAAATGAAGTTTACACACTTAGGAATTACTCAGGAAGGGACAGATAGAACGTCTCTCTTACTAGCTTTGACCAAAATTAGTGTACATAACAAATCACCTGCCTGAAAGCAGTGGCCACTGCTCATTCTTCTGATGGCCTGTGGAAACTGCGTTTGAGAGCAAAGCAAATGAGGTAGCCTGATATCTAGATTGCTTTCCCTGTCCTTATCATGAGTTACTGTGAGTTTGGTTCTCCTAGAGTGGATAGTCCTAGTTAATAATAGACTGGTAATACCATTGCTAAGATTTGGAAACAGCATAAGTGCCCATCAGCAGATGAATGGATTAGAAAACTGTGGTACATCGACACAATGGAATACTATGGTGCAGTAAAAAAGAAGGAATTCTTACCATTTGCAACAGCATGGATGGAACTGGAGAACATTATGCTAAGCAAAATAAGCCAGTCGGAGAAAGAGAGATATTACTTTTGTGGAATATAATGAATAACATAAACTGATGAACAAAAATAGATCCAAAGACAACGAAGCATCGAACAGACCGTCAAACTTCAGAGAGAAGACGGGGGTGGGGTGGGGCGTGTTAAGAGAACAACCAAAAAGCTTGTAGGAATGCATACAAGCATAACCCATTGACAGACACTGGGGGGGCGGGGCCAGGGAGAGGTCAAGGGGCAAAAGGAGATATGTAATACTATATATAATATTATATGTAATACTTTTAACAATAAAGAATTTTAAAAAAAGAAATAAACATTGTTCTGAGTGAAAAAAATAGACTGGTGATATTTTTTTAATAGTGTGAAAATAAGGAAAACAATAGCAAATGCAGTATTTTCATTTTACAAAGTGTGAATGAAATGGTAAGGCATTATACTTTTCCTTCTAGGAAAATGAAATGAAGACTAAATGAAAATCTTTTTAAAATCTGGCTTGTGCATTTAAAAGATTGGAAATCAGCGATTTTGACACCTATCATCATTCAAATTCAGTATGTTAAAAATGAAAAGCGTGTGGGTATTAAGATCTGAATCTCGTGGCTCAACTTATAATTTGTTGATAAAAATGTCAGAACATTTTTACATGATACTTTTTAAAAAATCTTTATTGCTGTAAGTATTACATATGTCCCCTTTCTTCCCCCAATAGCCACTTCTAGCCTGCTCCCCCCACCACCCACACCAGGCCTTCACTACCCTAGATCCAGAGACATATAAGCATGGTACATGACACTTTTTAAAACCTACTGTCTTACATAACACCACAAAGGAGCTTATTGTAGTTTTAAAAGATTCTTAATTGTTGAAATTCTGTCTCAGCATTGTACAGCACTTTACTAAATATATGTAGCTGTGTTTTTTCTGTGTAGACCATATTAAATTGACTTGTAGTTCACATCCTATGTAATAAAAGGCTAATATGTAAATTGTCCCCTCGGGAGTTCAACCACTCGCTATGACATGTGCTGACCACCAGGGGGCATCACGGAACGAAGGAAGGCCCCGGCCAGGAGCCAGAAGGCCCTGATCGGCCCTGATTGCTGTCCCAGCCTAGAATTTCATGCACTGGGCCTATAGTTGATTAAATAAATCTGCTGGCTACAATCTAAGTACTTTTTTATTCTTTTATTTTTTTATTGATTTCAGAAAGGAAGGGAGAGGGAGAGAAAGAGAGAAACATCAATGATGAGAGAGAATCATTGATCAGCTCCCTCCTGCAAGCCCCACACTGGGGATTGAGCCCACAACCCAGGCTTGTGCCCTTGACTGGAATCGAACCTGGGACCTTTCAGTTCACAGGCCAATGCTCTATCCACTGAGCCAAACCAGCTAGGGCCTAAGTACTTTTTTTATGTCTTTATTAATATTTTATTATTTTTAATATGATTTTAGAGAGAGAGGAAAGGAAAGGGATAGAGAGATGGCAACATAAGTGAGAGAGAAACATTGATCAGCTGCCTCCTGCATGCCCCCTACTGGGAATCAAGCTCACAACCTGGGCATGTGCCCTGACCAAGAATCCAACTGGAGGCCTCTTGGTTCATGGGTCAATGCTCAACCACTGAGCCAAACCAGTCTAAGTATTTTTTATTTTTTTTTTAAATATATTTTATTGATTTTTTACAGAGAGGAAGGGAGAGAGAGAGTTAGAAACATTGATGAGAGAGGAACATCGATCAGCTGCCTCCTGCACACCTCCTACTGGGGATGTGCCTGCAACCCAGGTACATGCCCTTGACCGGAATCGAACCTGGGACCTTTCAGTCCGCAGTCCAACGCTCTATCCACTGAGCCAAACCGGTTTCGGCTAAGTATTTTTTTAAAATTACCTTAAATAGTATTTAACCTTAAAAATGAAATCCTATCACATGCTACAGCATGGATAAAACTTGAGAACATTATGTTAAGTGAAATAAGCCAGTCACAAAGACAAAAATACTGTATGATATCGCATATATGAAGCATCTAAAGTTGTCAAACTTATAGAAAGTAGAATGGTGGTTGCTAGGCACTGGCCGAAGGGGAAATGGAGAATTGCTGTTTAATAGATACAGAGTTTCAGTTTGGCAAGATGAAAAAGTTCCATTGCACAACAATATGGATGTACTTAAGGCAACTGAATGAATGGTTAAGATGTTAAATTTTATGTTATGTATTTTTTACAATGAAAAATAAAATAATTACCTTAAGTTACATGAGTGTTTGTGAAATCTCAGACATATGAAATATACTTTCTCTCAATGGATGTACTATATATCAGATTTGTTCATAACATGTTTTTACCTGGGTAAAAGAAAATTCCTCTGAATCCAGAAAACAAGGTAAGAACTACTTATCAATTGCCTGCTACGAACAAAACATGAGCGGTATGCAAAACATTTTACACATATGCAGATATGGATATAGATAAAGTTGTTGACACAGGTCCTAAAAATATTATTAGCAATTCACAATACAAAAATTTTCAAGAAAATAATAGAAGTCACAAGATGATACATGATTAATAGTTAAGTGAAGGTAACTAGATAAAAGAAATCTTTAGCCTAATTGAACAGGCATAATAACTAATACAAATGATCTGCATATGTCCCAATATACAGGTAGGTAGTTACAGAAATTCTTCCTAAAGTTTTGTGGTGAAAGGAATTGATACTTGTTACATCACTATGTTTCTGCACAACTATTTTAAAAGGTACCTGAATTTACCTGACTTTGCTTCCACCTCCACTTTTTTTTTAACATATGAAAATTAAGTCATCAAAAGTAATCAGGTAATTCCAAAATCACAAAAAAACAAATCTAGATAAAAGTAACTTCAAAGCTTTCCGTCAGTTAATCTCTGCTGCCAGCACACTGAACTATAATTTTTCATTTTCTCTACCTTCTCCCTCACATTTCCCATTTATCCTAATGCAACTCACAACTCCTCTCTTCTTCCTCTTATGAAAACACGCATGCGCACACATGCAAAAACCTCTACTTCCCCCAATTCTCAGGATAGGGCCTAGGCTGACAATATAGACTGGGGAAAGACAAGGAAGCGGTCAAGAATCTTGAAGCCAGAGTCTTCAAGATGCTGCCTTTGATGGCCCTTATCAAAGCTGCAGTTGCTGCCCTGTGCCTGCTGCAGGCAAAAAGAAGCCCAGAGGGACAGTTTTCCATGATGGCCAACACTCTGTCTGCTGTAACTGATCTGCAACATTTCAGGAAAATACAGTTCCGAAAGGGAAAAAAAGATCTTCCCTTCATTTCATCACCAGCCATCAAGAATCTCATTATTTGGTGGCTTTTGGTCTCACACTCCTCTTATCTCTACTCCCCAATAATACACACACTCCATGGGAAACATTATATTACATATAGAAAACAAAATCTTAGGAAATGCTTGGAATGACCTCACTAATTTCTAGGAATTGCCTAGAATTTCCTCCTGTGCCTGGAATACACTCTTCCAGTAATATGTGTCCTAAGTTTATTTTATTTTGTAATCATATTGCTTATCTTTCATACTTAGGAATTGGGAAAATAGTTTCTTAGACTCATTTTTAATTAGTAACATTTAAAAATTTGGGGAGCTGAAAAAAAATTTTTAATACAGTTTTTTCATTAAAGGACACTAGATGGCACAATTTCACCAATTTATGCTAATAAAGTCATTCATCCTCTTATCAATTCGCAAATAAAATAATTTTTTTTTTGCAAATAAAATAATTTGTCTTCATAAATAGTTATACCTAAATAATCTAACAGGAAACCTATATAACTATAAGAAATTATTGAGAATATAATATTTTCAATTTAACATGTTTTATGTTCTTATTTATGAACACAGTAACCAGAATTCCAGTGTTAGATGAATAATTTAAGGAACCCAAAGAAAATAGCAGTCTCTCTGCAGTGAAATACATCATGTACTTATAGATGTTGGACATTAATATCTATCAAATGAACATTTGTATAGTGTTACTAACATATAACAACACTCTGTAACATAACAAAGTAAGCTGGTGATTCCATTCATTATGCATATTTAAAATGGGGTAAGCAGACAAGCCAAAAATTCAACAGTATGAATTTTTCTTACTTTATTGCTTGCCTTAAGCAAATTATACACAGCTGAAATCAACCCCCAGTTAAGGTTCTTAGTTTCCTCATATGTAACAATGAAAAAAAAATTAATCTAGAAGCAATAGAAAATGATTAGAGTCTGCCTGATTTAGGATCCAATTGACCTTTTATTTGCTAGAAATACCATATTTATAGCAAAAGTAGTAGAGGTATCCAATGCTTTCACTATCACTTCATTTTCTGGAATTATTGAAAGTGTATTAGCTCTTGATTCTCTTTAAATAAAAATTATCATCTTGGGCGTAAAAAAACATGACATCTGCATTGTTAACTAGACTGTCCCAAGCTACACTAGATATTAATGTAGTGACATGTTGTATAGCCAAATTGCCCTTATATTTCAACAAACTAGAGTGGGGTGGTGGATGGGCTGAGGAAGTGAGAGAAGTTAGACAATTCCTGGAGAAGAACTCTTAAAGCAATACTGTAGATCTTTGAAAGTTAATGAGTCTATAAGTAGCTCATCAATGGTGATGCTAAATAGACAGTGATTTCTAATAGAGTTGTTCTGACATCTAAGGTGACTTACCTATAACAGCTGAACCAGTATCAATTCTACATGTTTTACATAAAGATTTTTAAGAAATTCCAAATTTGATCCATCAGCTCAAGTTACTCAGCTGTCTCTTTTTAAGATAGTTTACTATGATAGAGTAATAAAAACAGATTCTTTTTGTTCTCAAATGATAGGCTTCACTTCAAAAAGCATCTTTTTTTCCTCCCCCAAAATAATTTTTAACCAATATCTGAATCAACATATATTACGCATTATGGAAAATAAGGAGGAAAGTAGAGTACTAATAATATGATAGTATTCTTTGGAAGAAAAACATATCGTAAAGAGAGAATATATAAACCCATTTGGTAATTCTCAAAGAAGCATTGTAATGTGAGTACATAATATATATTGTGGTTTATTCCCCAGTCATTCCATCCCAGACTTCATGAGCAAATTATGGAAAATCATCCCCCGTGACAATGATTCTTTCAGGAAAGAGCATGTGATCCAACTGTGGCTGTTGTAGGCATAATTCTAAAATGCTACCCCTCCCAAAGATGTCTACCCTAATCCCTGAAACCCCATGAAAATGATGAGATATCACCCTGGTGGTTACGTTACATTATTTGTATGGTTAGTCTTTAAAAAAGGGGTAGGCCTGATCTAATCACAAAAGCAGAAAGGTTTCTTCAATTGATGGGAGAAAGGAAAGTCAGAGAGATTTGAAGCACAAGAAGGATTCAAGTGAACTCCTTGACGACCGTAGTCAGCCCCAAGGAGCTGAAATCAACCCCCAGTTAAGAGCCAGCAAAGAAACAGTGACCTCAGTCTTAGAACCACAGAGAACTGGATTTCGCAAACAACCTGAATGAGCTTGGAAGTGGGTTTTCCTCTCAAGTCCTCCAGTCAGGAGGCCAGCACAGCCTTCACATTGACTTTAGGGTTTAGTACACAGAGGACTCAGTAGAGCCCACCTGGACTTCTGTCCCACAGAACTGTGAAGTAATAAATGTTTGCTATAAGCTACTACATTTGTGGTGACTTATCATGATAGTATTAAAAAACTTGGCTCTGAGGAAATTTTATTACTTCTACAAAAGAGCCACAGGACCAAATTGTGTCTCTTCTTTCTTTGAATGTTGCTGTCTGAACCTAATGGCTACAGCTGACTTGTAGATGTGCATGATTATGTCGATGGCGTTCCTAAAAGTGAATTACCCTGACAATCATAGACTAACCCCTACTAAGACATAAGCAGATTTAAAGATGGAACAAAGCTAAGTCTTCATGCCAATAAAGAGACTAACCCTGCGGTCCACTCTACCTCTGGAATTACTGATACGTGGGATAATAAATTTCTTTATTGTTTAAACCAATTTGAGTCAGGGTTTCTGTTACAGACAAAATATTTTAAGTGATAGGCTTATTTGACATAAAGCTGAAGACAGTCCCTGATTTATAATTGTTTGATTTAGGATTTTTTGATTTTATATTAGTGCTAAAGCAAAATGTATTTAGAAGAAACTTTAATTTGAATTTTGATCATTTCCTGGGCTAACGATATGCAGTATGATACTCTCTCATGCTGGGCAGCGGCTTAAAGCCACAGCTCCAAGTCAGCCACGCAATCATGAGAGTAAACAACCAATATTCTACAGCAGTGGTTCTCAACCTTCCTAATGCCGCGACCCTTTAATACAGTTCCTCATGTTGTGGTGACCCCCAACCTTAAAATTATTTTTGTTGCTACTTCATAACGGTAATTTTGCTACTGTTATGAATCATAATGTAAATATCTGATATGCAGGATGTATTTTCATTGTTCCAAATTGAACATAATTAAAGCATAGTGATTAATCACAAAAACAATATGTAATTATATAAGTGTTTTCTTAGGCGACCCCTGTGAAAGGGTCGTTCAACCCCCAAAGCACAGGTTGAGAACCGCTGCTCTACAGTGTTCTGTGTTGCCAGAGTTTTTTGGATATTGTATTATTTGAATATTGTATTATATGTTTTCCTATCCCATCATGTCTACAAAATGCCTGCCTATGTATCCTGTTTCTGGTGAGAGGAGGAAGGCAATTACTCGTGAGATTAAACTCAAGATAACTGCTCAACTGTAGGCTAATGTAAGTATTTTGAGCACTTTAAGATAAGCTAGGCTCAGCTATGATGTTTAGTAGGTTGGGTGAATTAAAAGCATTTCTAAACTTATGATATTTTCAACTTGTGATGGGTTTATTAGGAGATAGCCTCAATCTTAAAATGAGCATTTGTAGTACAGTTATATCTAGAGATACATAAAAGAATATTGGACATTGAAATGAGAAACTTGAGATAACATATCTACCTACAGTTGTATATTTATTTAATTTCTCACACATTTAAAAAGTATCTAATTTTCTTCCCTTTTTAATCAACATATCTAATGAAATAGAAAAAAATTCAAAAGAATAAGATTATGTGGAAGCTATCTCTAACACAAAAAAATCTGCCTAATACTAATACATATGGTTGAGAAATTTAAAGTTTGGGCAATAAAATGATTATTTTCACAGTTTAAAATGCCAACACATCACCAATACTTGAGAATTGGTATCTAGTTAGTTATGTAAGTATGAATTCAGGAGAGATAATGGTTGATATAGAGATTTAAAGGTCAGCATACAAGAGGTAATTAAAACCACTTTAATGTTTATCCAACATGAGGGACAAAGAGAGAAAAGCAGGGTCTGCAGACAGGAAGACACTCAGAAACAACTAAAATTAAAGATTTATAGGTAAAAGAGGAGGGGCCTGTGAAGGAAAAATAACAAAATTGGTTAGGCATATGTGATTAGAATCAGAATAACTAATGTCAAGGTCACAGAGGATAGAGTTTTGAAAAGTGCCTGTGCAACAATCAGAAATAGATGAGAGATTCAGTAAAATTAAAAAGAATTCACTGAATATCATAATTGTAGTGCATTATTTTATTTCAGTAAAGATAATTTCATTCATGGGGTGAAGAAAGTAGAGGATAGGCAGAAGCCAGATTATTGTGGGTTGGGCAGTGGGAGGGACATTTTATCTTCTGAGACAGGAGAGAAAGGAAATAAAGATGAATGCAGATGTTTATCACAATGGAAATAGCGCAAATGTGGGCACATGGAATAATACAATAGCAGGATACCTAAGCTCAAGTGGAGAACTTACAAGGAGTAGTAATGCTTAAGAGATTTCCTAAAACACCATCTCACACAATCAGAATAGCTATTGATGTCCTGGAAATGCCACCAACCCCAAATGCAGTGATAAGAAAATACTAATTTACTTACCTACAATTGTCAGTACAGAGTGTTACAGGGAGTGATCTCATGAGAATTGGGTTGTTGGGTAAATAAGATTGTCCTTAAAGAGTTAAACTCTGTACTTACTTATAATTGATTTATTGGCAGTCACCAGAAATACAGAATTCCTGCCAAGTCCGTAATTTTTTTTACTATACTTTATTAAATATATTAATATAGCTAATGAAAGAATATATCCATAAAAAAGGGGACATTAATTGGCTACAGAAGTAGAGTAAAAGGAGATTCATATAGGCAAACCCACCCAAACACAGGGATGAATATGTTTTTCTTGCTGGCAGAACTATTCTCAATGAGAAAATCAATATAGAAAATATATGCCCAGAAATTATTACAATTCAACCAATAGACAGAAAGACATGGGAATTAAGAGAAAAGGGAGATGACTTCTAATTGATCAATGACATATAAGTCTTGAGGCAGGGAGGATAGACATAAAGATTGTCAGGCATATGGAAGAATTTGTTAATGTTCTATAATTTTTTTCATTTCTCTCTGTTTTGTTTTCCCAATCATGTTATCAAGTTCTTTCTTGTCAGAGACTTATAATAAGACTTAAAGGCCCAGCATACAAAATCGTGCGCATGTAGAGTCCCTACCCTAGCCTGCCATCAGGGCCCACCACACTCCGCAACGCTGCTCACCGCTGCCCCGGGATGCTCCACGACACTGCTCGCCACCACCTCGGGACACTCTGTGATGCTGTTTGCCACTGCCCCGGAACGCTCCATGATGCCCATGCCACTCTGGGATACTCAGCGATGCTGCCGCTGCCCCATGAGTCCAATCCCCAGTCGTGCCCCACCACCACCCCCTATTCGCCATGGCTCCCTATTAGCCATGCTGCGATCAGAGCCTGCGGGATGGGAGGATGGGGGGAACAAGAGATGGTCAATGCACCTCATGGCAACAGGTTGAACAGTTGTTTCAGTCATGGTGCTTATGGTCTGGCCTTTTATTATATAGGATTTTGCTTATCTAGTCATCAGTTGATAGACACAGGTTGCTTCCATGTTTTAGTTACTGTGAATAGTGCTGCTATAAACATAGGTATACAAATATCTCTTTGAGACTCTGCTTTCCATTGTAGGCAGTATGTACCTTAAATCATATTGTAATTCTAATTTTAATTTTTTGAGGAACCACCATAATGTTGTCCACAGTGGCTGTATTATTGATTCCCACCAACAGTACGGAAGGTTTCAAATTCTCCATATCCTAACCCTTCAAAATGGGTGTGAGATAGATCTCATTGTAGTTTTGATTTATATCTCTAATTATTAGTAATGCTGAGGATCGTTTCATATGTTTATTGGTGTTATGTATTTCCCTTTTTTGTTTTTCCTTGTATGGAGCGCTTCATGAATGTGTGTGTCATTCTTGCACAAGGCCATGCTAGTCCTCTTTGTATCATTTCAATTTTAGTGCATGAGTTGCTGAGGCAAGCACTGTGCATTTTTCTTGGAGAAATGTTTATTTGAGTCCTTGCCCATTTTTTAATTAGGTTGTTTGGCTTTTTATTGTTCAGTTTTAGAATTTCTCTGTATGTTCTGGATATTAATCCCTTATCAGATATATGGTTTGCAAATATTTTTCCCAGTCTGTGGATTGCCTTTTAACCCTGTTAGTAGTATTTTTGATGCACAATTTTTTTTAAATTTTCATAAAATCCAGTGTGTCTATTACTTATTTTTGTTTCCTCTGCCTTTGATGTCATCCAAAAAATCAATACCAAATCCAATGTCATGAAACTTTTGTCATTTTTTTAAAGATTTTTATTGTTTTAAGTCTTACATTTAGGTCTTTGATCCAGTTTAGTTAAGTTTTATATATGGTGTTAGATAGGATCCAACTTTATTATTTTCCATGTGAATATTCTGTTTTCC
>NW_006283768.1:473018-480859 GCF_000327345.1 Myotis davidii | reverse complement strand
CAAAAATCATTTGACCATATTAGAGAGGGTTTATTTCTGGGCTCTCTATTCTTTTTCATTGATCAATATGTCTGTCTTTACACCTGTACCACACTGTTTTGATTACTGCTACTATATAAGTTTTGAAATCAGAAGCTATGAGTCCTCTAGCTTTGTTCTTCTTTTTCAAAATTATGTTGACTATTTGGAGTATCTTGAGAGTTTATATAAATATTAGAGGCCCGGTGCATGAAATTCATACACTCAACGGGGTGGTGCCTCAGCCCGGCCTGCACCCTCTTCCAGTCGGGGAGCCCTTGGGGGATGTCTGGGGGGAGCAGGCCTAAGCTGGCAGTGGGACATCTTTAGCACTGCTGTGGAGACAGGAGAGGCTCCCCCCACCACCACTGTGCTGGCTAGCTATGAGCCAGCTTCTTGCCTGAGCAGCGCTCCCCGTGTGGGATCAAGCAGAAACTGGATCTCCGACATCCCCCAAGGGGTCCCAGATTGCAAGAGGGCACAGGACAGGCCAAGGGACCCCACCAGTGCATGATCAGGGCCAGGGAGAGATGTGAGAGGTTGGCCAGCTGGAGAGGGACTGTAGGAGGGCTCCAGGATGTGTCCATCCTGTTTTACTCAGTCCCAATTGGCCAGACCCCAGCAGCAAGCTAACCTACCGGTCAGAGTGTCTACCCCCTGTTTGTCAGTGCATGTCATAATGAGCAGTTGAGTAGCCTTAGCATACCATTAGCATGTTACCCTTTGATTGGTTGAACAGCTGACTGGTCAACTGGACACTTAGCATATTAGGCTTTTATTACATAGGATTAGAATGAGTTTTTCTAAATCTGCAAAAAACATTGCTAGGAATTTGAAAGAGATTCATTTGAGTCTATAAATTGCTTTGGGTAGTATTAACACCTTAACAATAGACATATAATCCATGAACATGCAATGTATTTCGGTGTATTTATGTCTTCTCTAGTTTCTTTCAGCAATGTTTTTGAGTTTTTATTGTACAAATCTTTCATCCTTTTAGTTAAAGTCTAAGTCTTTTATTCTTCTTTATGCTATTGGAAATGGAATTGTTCTTGAAATTTCATTTTCAAATTGTTCATTGTTAGTGTATAGAAATGCAACTGATTTTTGTGTTGATGTTGTATCCTACTACTTTGCTGAATTCATTTATTAAAACAGGTTTGTTTGTGTGTGAAATGTTCAGAGTTTTCTACATATAAAATCACACAATCTACAAACAGAGGTAATTTTACTTCTTCCTTTTTGGGTGTCTCTTATTTCTTTTTCTGGCCTAATTGCTCTGGCTAGCACTTTCAGCACAATTAGTGATAGCTTTAAAGAATTGTTGTAACTTCATACATTTTGTGACTTCATAAATTTCCCATTGCTTAGTATAAGGCTTAAGTTGGATTTTGTTTCTTTTTCAATTTTGGTAAAGGCTATGCTGGGGATAAAGGTATTTCAGATATTGATTATACTAGTAGACATTAATCAAAGGTCACTCTCACATGTGCTCAGGAAAGCTCAACTAAGCATGCGTTTTTCTGCATTGATCTTTTGACCACACCTATGAAGTCTATTCATGATTCGTTTTAAAGGAGCATCATATTTTAAAACAACTCAAAGAATGAAAATTAACACTTCACTGAATGCACCATCTATTTCTTAGAAGAACTGTGTAATTTTTGTTATTTACACAAGAGAAAAGTAGATTTCAAAATCACTGGTGATGAATGTGTGACCTGTAAGTTAGAGAGCCAAGATAAAAGCATAGTTCTGATTCCAGAATTCTTTTCACATGCTATAGTGCTTGCATATTATTATCATACCAACAAGTACAGTGGGGCCTGGACTTACAAGTGTCCCAACTAACGAGTTTTTGGAGATACGAGCCATCTCTCGGCCGATTTCTTGCTTTGAGTTGCGAGCTAAAATTCGGATTACAAGCCACCTTCAGATAACCCATCGCTAGTAGGTGCAGTGAACGTCACAGTGAACGCCACAACATCAGCCCAGCATCACGTGTCTCACTCGTTCACTTCTTGATTTGACATATGAGTAATTTGAGTTATAAGCTCCATCACGGAATGAATTAAACTAGTAGTCAAGGCCCCACTGTATTTGAGAGCAATGAAAGAGAAAGAAATGACTAAGGACAAAATAATTTGTAAAGTGACTTTTATATTCCATTTATATAGCTTTCAAATTTGAGTTTGAAATGTAAGAACTTTGGGTCTGTGGAAAGAAATTTTTCTGCACATCACTGCAGTAATATCTAATAGATATTAGATACTTCTAATAGCAATGTCTAGCTACTAGAAAATCCAGTAGCTTCTCTAAAGACATTTGAAAGGAAAGATATTCATTTCAGTGAATTCCCAAACTATAGAAGTATTCAAAATCACCTTAACTACACAGATACAAAAACTAAAAAAGAATAAAAATAAAAAATGTATATGATGTGTTGATGGATTTGTGGATTATTTTACCTTCTTTTAACAAATAAAGGTGTCCTTCCAGAGACACAGAAGCATGAACAGACTGTTGAACATCAGAGGGAAGGCAGGGGAGGATGGGTAGGAAGAGATCAGCCAATGAACTTGTATGCATATATACATAACCTGTGGACACAGACAATGGGGTGGTGAGGGTGTGGAGGGGGGTATGGGAAGGAGGGGTGGAAGCAGCCTGGAAGAGGTTAATGTGGAAAAAAGGAGGACCTATGTAATCCTTTCAACAATAAAGCTTTTTTAAAAAGTGTCCTTTATTGCTATTATCTTTGTTTATTTTACAATAAATAAACATTAGGAAGAAAAATACTACAGTGGAGTTTGCTTCTTGATTGCACCTTTAGCCTCATTGAAAAAATTACCTTCCTTACAGAGAAACGACTGATGGTTGTCAGAGGAAAGGGAGGGTGAGGTGGAAGGCTGGGTGAAAAAGGGATTAAGAACTACCAATTGGTAGTCACATAATAGTCCTGAGGATACAAAATACAGCTTAGAGAATCTATAATAATAAAAGCATAATATGCTAATTAGATCAGACATCCTTCTGTCCTTCCAGACAAAGCCAGGGCTTCGAGGCAGGCCAGGGTCCCAGGTACCAGCAGCCAGGGGAAGGAAGGCCTACTCTTGCACAAATTTCGTGCATTGGGCCTCTAGTATAGTCAATAATACTGTAATAACTATGTACAATGCCAGATGGGTACTTGAAATATTGGGGGACCACTTTGTAAAATATATTATTGGCTAGCAACTATGCTGTACACCTAAAACTAATATGAAATAACTAGAGTCCCAGTGCACAAATTCATGCATTGGTGGGGTCTGACCAGCCCGGCCCAGATCAGGGCCGGGCCAGTCAGGAGGAGGAGATGGGCCCACCCCGATCAGGGCCCAATCAGGGCCAGGCCAGCTGGGGAGGAGGTGCCGCAGGGGGGTTGGCCAGCTTCCCCCCCCTTGATCAAGGTGGGAGAGACCAATTGGGGGCAGGGCTGGCAAGGGGAGGGGCCATGAGAAGTTGGCTAGCTGGCCTCACCCCTGATCTGACCAGTTCGCTGGATGCAATGGGCGTCATAGTGACTGGTCATTCTGGTCGTTACAGCGTTCCAGTCATTGGCTTTATATATAGGGCCAGCCAGAAGAAGGGGCTGTGGCTGGTGGGCTAGCTCGCCCTGGCCCCGAATGGGGAGCAGGGGCTGTGGGTGGTTTGCTGGCAAGCCCTGCCCCTAATCAGGGTGGGTGTTGATATGGGGTGGGGCCAGGTGGGGAGGGAGGCTGCAGGAAGTTGGCTGGCTGGCCCTCCCCCAATCTGGCCAGTTTGCTGGCCACAGTGGGTGTCATAGTGAGTGGTTGTTCCCGTTGTTACAGTGTTCCGGTTCCTGAGTTTTTATATATATAGATATTGAGTGTAATCCATAATTGAAAATAATTTTTTACAAAAATAATGAAAGAATGTACAGGTAAAAATCATTATTTTTCCGAACCGTGGAACTGATTGAATTCTGGATGAGCTTATTTAGAATTAGCCTTTTGGACTCTTTTATAACACAAATCTTTTGGTCTATGCTGAGTCAGTTATTTCTGTCCCCCGAGCAACTTTGTGTATATCAAAGCTGAAGGTCAGAACAAAGTGAATGCATTTCATTAAGGTAAAATAGAATTGCTTTGACTTTCAATTGGTGCTATTTGTTTTTGTATGTTCAAATGTCCCTATTACCACTGTTGGTTAATTCTAGGTAGTTTGAATCTCTCATACATTTAAAGTTTAAAGCATTTTATGGAAGAAAAAAATAAAATTTAAAAACTGAACAGTAGTTATACAAAATAATTAACAAGTGATAATTTTTATCTTTATTAGTAATAAAGGCCATTGAAATCCAAGCAACAAAATAACATTGTTCTATTATCAAATGAGCAGATTTAGGAAATAATACCCAGTTCCAGTAAGGGTGCAGAGAAATGTTTCCTGTTTTGGCTTTGCTGTGGGTGGTGAAAATGGCACCAGGTGTTAGACTTTTGGGGTCAGACGGGATTTGGGTTCAGCAACCTCTGCATTTGAGCTCTGGCTGGGAAAGAACGCAGAGCCAAGACTCCAAGAATAAGAGAACATTTATTTGGAAAATCACAGCGGTATAATAAGTAATTTGTGGAAGAAATGGGTTTAGGAAACAAGTATAGAGGTAAAAGAAGGTCCCTTGAAGTTTAGAAGTGAGGACGGTGACAGGTGCTGTGCCTGGGGGCATAGGGAGGGGGAAGAGAAAGGCTAGGCATGCTCCTGCCTCTGGGTCCCGTTTCTTAAGGGTTTTAAGGGTGGAGACTTTAGGGGAGGTCTCAGGGGAAGATCTCAATAGACTATTCAGCAGCTTTCTAGGTGTGTCCTTTCAAGGTCTAGATCTCCACTGATTGCTTGGTTTCTCCAAGGGATCATTATCCAACGCAGCTGGTCCTGAGGTCAGCTGTGGGGTCACTGTTCTGGTTTTGTTGCTTTTCTGGGCCTGGAGCTGAAATACAACTGAGGCAATATGTTAACTCCAGGGAGAAAAGGTCAGGGGTTCAAACAACATTTTCAGCAGATGCTAAGGGAGGCACGGTCCCCCCCCGGGGGGTGGGGGGGAGGTCCCACCCTACAGTCCTTTGCTAGGCATCTGAGGCTTTCTACCTTGTGACCTTTGGTGCCTAGCCCATCATCCTTGCTTTGCTTATATTTGTCTAACTGCCTACCACAGCTTCACATTTCTACAGCTTTCTAGTTCAGATATTCATTATTTCCTGCCTAGAAAATCTCAATAACTCTCTTCTAACTTGTCTGCCTGATCCAGTCTTGTATTTCTTAAATCCCACGCTGCAGCCTGAGAGACCTGTCTAAAACATCATTCTAACCCAATTACCACATACGTTTCTCAGCCTCTCAGTTTCCAAGGTGGAAGAGTTACTAATACCTTATACCTATAGAGAAAAAGCTAAATGCATGGCTATATTGGTGTGAAAACAGCACCAGGTGTTAGATGAAGTCAGACAGACCTTGGTTCATCAGCCTTGGTACTTGAGGTCTGGCTAGGAATGAATTCAGAGTCAAGGCTCACACTATAGGAGAAAGTTTATTTAGAAAGTCACAGAAGTAGAAGTAAGCTGTAGAAGAAATGGGCTCAGGAAACAAGTTACAGAGGCAACTTGTTTAGGAGAAAGAGAGAGGTAAGGAAGCAGCGCCTGGGGGGTGGGGTGGGGAAAGGTGCAGAGTACTCCATTGACTCGCAGTGATGGCGAACCTTTTGAGCTCCGCGTGTCAGCATTTTGAAAAACCTTAACTTAACTCTGGTGCCGTGTCACATATAGAAATTTTCTGATATTTGCAACCATAGTAAAACAAAGACTTATATTTTTTTGATATTTATTTTATATATTTAAATGCCATTTAACAAAGAAAAATCAACCAAAAAAATGAGTTCTCATGTCAGAGATTCGCCATCACTGTCATAGAGAGAGCTGCACTGTCTTCAGGGTGTTTAGCTGGAGGTCTCTGGGGAGGATCCCAATAAAATATCCATCAGTTTTCCAGGTGTGTTCTTTCAGGGCTGTGATCTCCACTGATTGGTCAGCACCAGAGCTCCTTTTAACCCCTTGGAAGGAGTGAACTGCTTTCTTCTTCAAGCTGACCAATCAGGGCCTGTCCCATGTCTCCTGCCCTCGTATGGAAATCAGATGGGGCTTTCTGCCAGCCCCCTTGTTCTTTTCTAGGGATATAGTATGTGTGTGGGGAGGGGGGGGAAGGTGACAGGTACCTCGCCTGGGGGGATGGCTCCAGACACTGGGTCCCCTGTCCTAAGGGTTTTAAGGGGGGAGATTTTAGGGGACGTCCCAGGGGAAGATCTCAATAGAATGTTCAGCAGCTTTCCAGGTGTGTCCTTTCAAGGTCTAGGTCAGTGGTCAGCAAACCGCAGCTCGCGAGCCACATGTGGCTCGCGAGCCGCGGTTTGCCGACCACTGGTCTAGGTCTCCACTGATTGCTTGGTCTCACTGGGGGATCGCCAGGTGTCTGTGTGGGGGGGGAAGAGGGGGGGCGGGAATCCAACTACCTGACAAGCTACACGCCAGGAGAGAAAAGGTCAGGGGGAGGCTCTCACCCAAATGACCAGAGAGATGATCTAGGTCAGGAAAGTGTGTCCTGGGCGAGGTTCTAATTAACAATACTTATCACCAAGTATTTGCTCTCCGAGACCTGCCCATTGCTACTTAGCCGTTGGTAGATACGCTTATTTGTGCCCTGGTGACATTTTGTACCTGGCCTATTGGGAAGCTTGTTAAAAACGTGAATCATTTTATACCTAGCTATCACATATTGGCTTCTCTTAAAATGTAGCACTGAGGATGACCCTACTTTTCCATTCTCCTTAAATTTAACAGTAGATCATTTTAGGATCACATAGAATATTTGGTTTTTCCTTTAATTCATTTAAAGAGTTTGAATTATGGGCATAGAGTTTAGTAAAAAGTTGTCATTAATTGCTACATTTATATACTTCTCTTATTCTTTTATCTGAGCTCTGTCTTTGAGCAGAATAGTTAAGAAATCCTTGTAGCATTTTGTACTCCAGGAAATGGCTAACCAGAAAGCACAACCCTGGCCCCTCACATTCCAAGATGCTTCCATCCTTCCTCCTAACTCCCCTATGACAGATGACTCCATTGTTTATCTGCCTCTATAAAATCCCAGGCCCTCCCTTTCCTTCGAGGATTCCTCTCCATTGCAATTGTTTAAATAAAATAATCTCCTTAATTGTCCAGTGCATTCTGTCTTTCACACCAAATCATAATGTTCAATGCTGCTTTAACACTAAGTTGATTAAGTTTTAATGAGGATTAAATAAGTTAATATTTGTATATTATTTTGAATGGTATCAGACATCTAGTACATTACAACTTCAATAATCTGTAATACCTAAAATATCTATAACTAGAGGCCTGGTGCACCCTCCCACAGTCCAGGACCTTTTGGGGGGTGTCCGTCAAGGGGTCCTTAGTGCTACCATGGAGGCGGGAGAGGCTTCCGCCACCACCTCTGTGTTTGCCAGCCATGAGTCCGGCTTCTGTCTGAGCAGCACTCCCCCTGTGGGAGTGCACTGATCACCAGGGGGCAGCTCCTGCGTCGATGTCTGCCCCCTGGTGGTCAGTGTGCATCATCGCGACAGGTCGTTCTGCCATCCGGTCGATTTGTGTATTAGCCTTTTATACATAGGGTTATTATTATTATTATTTACTTATTATTAATTCCAAATCAATGTTAGGGAATAAATATTATTCAAATTGTTAAATAAAACATTATTTATCTCACTTGTTAAAGAC
>NW_006283768.1:467647-472938 GCF_000327345.1 Myotis davidii | reverse complement strand
GGGGTCTTGTAGCAGGGGAGAGATTGTACTCAACTTCAAATCCAGCACAGTCAAAAGGGAATGGATAGCCAAGGAGCATGGTGGGGGTCATTACTAAGAGGAAACCAGAGGTGACTTTGGCCAAACCAACTTAACAGGATTCTTGCTAAAGGCAGGTCAGGATAATCAGATATCACCTGGGGAATGATGGCAGCTGAGAAACCCAATTCGATGAAGAGAATTGATCAGATATGGAAGATAAGAGATTCTAGTTAAACTGACTTATCAGGAGTCTTGCTAAAATTGGGCAATGCTGAGAGGAACACCGAAGTGCAAAGGTCAGGCATAGTTGCAAAACAGTTCAGCAGAGACAGAATAGTTTGGTCAAGAAGAAAATCTTTGTCGTTAGGGAACGAGGCTTAGAAAAATATGCTCATCTATGTATTTTATCTGCAGTGCTGCAACCTGACATAAATTGCCCAGAAGGGAAAGGTTAAAGGGGGAGGTAGAGGGGTACAGCAAGGCTATTCCTCTGGATTCCCAATGCTACTTCTTGATAATAAGCGAGGACCTTCTCTAACAATCTAACCATTTGAAACATATAACCTCATTCTAAGTCCACACTTCCACTTTTACCATACAGAGGCCAACTTGCTTTTTACCTTCATCACGACTTGCAGTTCCCTAAGCAGTCCCTCTTTCTCAGGTTAAGTTACTAGATATTGCCTTGCTCTGGCTGGTTTGGCTCAGTGAATAGAGTGTCGCCTGTAGACTGAAGGGTCCCGGGTTTAATTCTGGTCAAGGTCATGTACCTGGGTTGCAGGGCACGTGGAGGAGGCAACCAATGGATGTGTCTCTCTCACATGGATGTTTCTCTATGTCTCCCCCCTTCCCTTCTACTCTTTCTAAAAATCAATGGAAAAATATCCTTGGGTGAGGTTCCCAAGACTTTTTTCAAACTCTACTGTGTCGGGGATGTTTTCAACTTCAGGGAAAGAAAATCCCAACTTAAAGTGGATTAAGTCCAAATTCTCTGAGAGTTTTAAATGGTTAAAAGCTAAGAGAATGATCATTTAGTATTTGGAGAAGGCATTTAAGGTGTGAGGGATTGTCCCCAGGACTGAGCAGCTTCGTCCCCCTACCTACATGTGGCATATACATGTTATCATTTCTGTGTGGGCCAGGATATGGAAAGGATGAGAAGCGCTGGCTTTAAAGAATGGAAATTTACTATCTAACTTCCAGACTGGTGCTATGACTCAAAAATGCCACTGGACACTCAGGCTCTTTCTACCTTTTTGGTCTGTCATTTTTATCTTGCTTTCATCATCCTCTTACTTGCTGCCTCGCTGTACCAAACAGTGTCAATGCCTCCAGGCCTCAAAACCACATCTCACATCTGCTTACTCCCATTGCTCAGAACCATGTCACATGGGCACTTTAGTTTCCAGAGAGGCTGGGAAATTAAATTTTTAGGTTTTATAGCTGCTATAATAGAGTCAGGTAAGAAAAAAGACAGGGAATGAGTGTTATATGAGCCAATCTATAATATGTGACAAGCTGAGATTCCAAGATGACAATATTTAATATAGCTATATCTAGCAGAATTCAATACTCTAGAGTCTAGGGCAGTGATGGCAAACCTTTTGAGCTCGGCGTGTCAGCATTTTGAAAAACCCTAACTTAACTCTGGTGCTGTGTCACATATAGAAATTTTTTTATATTTGCAACCATAGTAAAACAAAGATTTATATTTTTGATATTTATTTTATATATTTAAATGCCATTTAATAAAGAAAAATCAAATGGATTTAATAAAGAAAAATCAACCGAAAAATGAGTTCGCATGTGACCTCTGACACACGTGTCATAGGTCCGCCATCACTGGTCTAGGGCCTACACTAGACATTCCTAACCATGCAGGGGACCTATGATATCTCACTGAACCCCAGTGTCTGCTTCTAGCATCTTCTTCAGCAGCTGGATAATTATTAATTCTCACTCTCCCGTTGAAATTTCATTCTACTGCAGCTCGGCTTCTCTAATACAAGCCTACTTGTAGTTATTACTGGTCTTTCTTTTAAATGTCCATCCCTTCATAGGAATGAAAAAAAAACAACCAAAATGATCTTGTGTAACATCTAGTCATATAGTAGATCAAACTCCCCTTTATGCTTTTAATACCAAAAACAGAAAGAGGAGTGGGGCCACATCGAGGGAAGAGAGGGCTATTGTGAAAACTTAAGTTGAACAGAGTTGATCAAGATGGCAGCTGTTACTTGGCAGCAATGTGAATAGGCGGGGCAATAAATTCAAAGGGCTTACACTACACCAAAATAGAGTTATTGGAACTGCATTGGGTCCTACGCTGCATTATACTTGAACCTGTTCTCCTTAAAAAGGCTCTGGTCCTGCCCCCAAGAATGTGCCACAAGTATCAGTCACCACACTCTGAACCCAACACATGACAGATTAATTCAATTCAATTTCTATTTCTTTCCTTGGCATTTTACTTTGTTTCAGTTCTACATTTTTAAGTCCTCACAGGGCAACCCCAGTCAGTTGTTTCTGATCTGCACAGGAATACTAGAGTGATATTGGAAGCAAAATGGAAAAGAAAGTCACCTGCATTACCACCCCTATGGGTTAGCGTCCAATTTGTAGCAGGTAAGCTGTAAAGAGCTTTTTGCACAGACTGCCAGGAGGAAGAAAGGTGCAGGGTACCTTGACCTAGAGCAAGGGCTGAATCTTGCCACCCTGGTTTAGAAGAATAGGAGCTAAAAAAAAAAATCAAAGCTGCCAATGGTTTTTGGAAACAAATTTATGACAAACAGCTCCTTTGTTCGGATGAACTCTCTTGCATTTTTTGTTCCGTGAATATAAAGCAAATACAAGTATAAAAAGAAAGGTTTTGTTTCATTATGTAAAAGATTGTTCACTTGGTAGACAAGCATTGAATTTCCACAGGTTTGGTTCCCTTGGGTGAATGTCTCCCCTGAGAGTACACTCCTTTGTACCTGAAAAGAGTTGCTTTTCCTGGGAGATGTGAGATGAGGACATTGCTGACAGACAGGAAGGAGCGGGGGCCAGGGGTTGCAGGAACTGTTTACATAAGACACACTCTGAACCGCAGGCTTTCTGCTCCAGATTGTGAGGTGTGATACCCAGCTGAGGAGGCGGACTCCCTGCCCAGAATCTTTCATCAACTCACACGCTGAGGAGTGTCAGCTTTTAGAACCTCAGACCTGGAAACAGCACTTGATGTCTCTCTCTCTCTTTCTCCCTCCACCTCCTCTGTCTCTCTCTCTCTCTCCCTATCTTTTTGTATTTCTAATCTCTACTATCTCTCTGGGGGTTTTGTTATCTCCTACTACAAACAAACATTCTCCACAAGATAAGAAATAGGCCCACTGGCATCTATTTTCAAAACCTTCTAACTCTCCTATTCCACGTATTCCAGGCAAGGCCTTCCTTGCTATCTCCATCTGGTGGAATGGTATGACTTGGATCACGTGACTTACCTCACCAGAGGGAGAAGTGTTCTGACTGACCTGGGCTGAGCCACGTGCTCAGGGATATAAAAGCTTTTGCTACTAGAAAAAAAAGTGTCATGGAAACTGGCCAGTAATCTGACTGGTGTCCTTGGCAGCTAAAAACAATAGCTAGCACTTGCATTTTGTGAAAAGCCGAGTAAGAGTTATTTCTCAACTCTGGGCATATATCCACTGCTTCAGAGCCTCATCTGTGCCACCTCATTGTCTCAGATAAGCCCTTAAGGAAACAGAGAAAAGACATAACAATAAATTGTCCAAAGGTTGAACACTACTAGCACTAAGAATGAGGGAATAAATGAAAATCCAGACCTTTCCCACCACCTACTTTGTTCATCCTGCTCCATCTTCTCCAGGTAAAGACATCACCTATTGGGGGGGGGGGGGGGCGCGGAGGTGGGGGGCGCTAAGAGAAGTGGTCTTGTCTGTCTGATTCTTGACTGGATAGAGGGGAATGAGGTTTGAGGGATGCAGTTTATTTTCAATAATGAATTTTGAGCCATTTAATTCTCATAAGTCTGTGAAGTAGGAATCCAAGATGCTGGATTTTTAAGTGTGTTAATCAGCCCTGGCCAGTGTGACTCAGTTGGTTGAGCCTTATCCCAAATACAAAAGGTGGCAGGTTCCATTCTCAGTCAGAGTACATATCTAAGTTTTGGGTTCAATTTCTGGTCAGGGCAAGCTCAGAAAGCAACCAATCTCTCTCTCTCTCTCTCTCTCTCTCTCTCTCTCTCCCATCCTCTCTGTTAGGTCTGATGAAATAATTGAACCAATACCCCCTCTCCTGGGAACTGACCTTTAGATCACTTCACAACCCACATCCCCTTTTGCTGAGACCACATCCCACTGGCTGAGACCATTATCTTTCCTCTGCGGACTTTCCCAGGATCCAGACCTGTCCAGAGAGTTTCTCACCGAAAAAGCCTGCCAAGAGTCTTTTAAGATCTCTGACTCCCAGAGCCTGGGTGCTAGCACCACTTTGGGGCTCAACATTATTTGAGCCCCCAAATTTATAATTCCTTACCACTTTGGCCCCATGTGTTCCTCCTTCGGCAACCCTAACACCCTCTTTTATAAATAAACAAACAAACAAATAAATAAATAAATAAATAAATAAATGTGTTAGTATGAGTGTAGTCAAGTTTAAACTGCATATAGGATCAGAATAGGCTTTTTTAAATTTATATTTATTGTTTCAAGTATTACAGATGTCCCCTTTGTGTTTCTTTTTACCATTGACCCCCTCCACCCGATGACTGCCCCTCCCAGGCCTTCACCACTCTATTGTCTGTGTCCATGGGTTATACATATTAAGTTCCCCAGTTAATCACTCCCCTCCTACCCACCCCCAACACTGCCTTTTCTCTGAAATTCGTCAGCTTCTATGTATCTAGATCTATTTTACTCATCAGTTTTTTTGTTCATTAAATTCCACAAATGTGTGAGATCATGTGTTACTTATCTTTCTTGGACTGGCTTACTTTGCTTAGCATAATGCTCTCCAGGTCCACCCATGCTGTTGCAAATGGTGAGTTCTTTCTTTTTTATAGCTGCATAATATTCCATAGTGTAGATGTACCACAGCTTTCTTATCCACTCATTTGCTGGTGGGCACTTGGGCTGTTTCTAAATCTTAGCTATTGTAAATTGCACCACTATGAACATAGGGGTGCATATATTCTTTCTGATTGGTGTTTCTGATTTCTTAGGATATATTCCTAGAAGTGGGATCACTGGGTCAAATGGCAGTTCCATATTTAA
>NW_006283768.1:466859-467579 GCF_000327345.1 Myotis davidii | reverse complement strand
AAATGAGATCAAGGTCATTTGTTGATGGTTTCTTTTGCTGTGCAGAAGCTTTTTATTTTGATGTAGTCCATTTGTTTATTTTGCAGGAGGCAACCCATTGATGTCATTCTTTCTCTGTCTCTCCCCACCATTCCATTCTCTATAAAAATATAATTAATAGAAAAATATCCTCAGGTGAAGATTAACAAAAAAAATCATTTAATAGTTCAGTAAAGTATGTTTGCTTTCTATTTATGTCTTAAAGATATATCAATTTAAAAGGAAGATTCTTTCTCCCATAGGAATATTATCCTATATATTAGCAGAATTATTCTGTAATTTTTTAAAAAATATGTTTTTATTGATTTCAGAGAGAGGGAGATCGAGAAAGAAATAGAAACATTGATGGTAGAGAAACATTGATTGGTTGCCTCCTGCACATGCCTACTGGGGATCGAGCCTGCAACCCAGACATGTGCCCTGCCTGGGAATCAAACTGGTGACTTCCTGGTGCATAGGACAACGCTCAGCCAACTGAACTGCACTGGCTGGGCTATTCTGTGATTTAACCGTGAACAGTTTTTAGATAGAAGTGGTAGACATTATTTGGTATTTATTAAATATACAAAATTCATGGTCTTTATTATATAATTAGTGTACATTTTCTCTTAGACACTTTGATAGGCAGCTATGATGGCAAGAACCATGTTCATCGAGAGATCTTCACTGGGATTTTGTACA
>NW_006283768.1:460401-465830 GCF_000327345.1 Myotis davidii | reverse complement strand
TCCCTGTCTCTTCCTCCTATTACTGCACATCCTCCAGGTATCACTAACTGTCATTGATATGAAATACTTTCTTTGATCCTTCCTGGATGTTCTCTAGCACTGTGGTCTTTCCTTATTATAATACCCTTCACACAACTTTTATTACTTACTTAAATTCTATCTTTTCATGTAGAATGTCAAGTGTGTATGGATGAGATTGTGTCTACACTGTTTCTTTGCATATCCAGCACTTATCTTGGACTATGCTAGTCATTTTAAGAATATTCTTTGGCCGAAACCAGTTTGGCTCATTGGATAGAGCGTCGGCCTGTGAACTGAAAGGTCCCAGGTTCAATTCTGGTCAAGGGCATGTACCGTGGTTGTGGGCACATCCCCAGTAGGAGATGTGCAGGAGGCAGCTGATCGATGTTTCTCTCTCATCAATGTTTCTAACTATCTCTCTCCCTTCCTCTCTGTAAAAAATCAATAAAATATATTTTTTAAAAAAAGAATATTCTTTGAATGAATGACTGACACTTCCTTATGTGTTGAATAATGAGTCATTAATTTAATTAACTGACCCTATTCCCAGAATTCCCCAGGTATAATACTTTATTTTGTAATGATAATGAAATTCAGGTTATTATATGGTATTGAAATACTTAAGTTTTTAATTGGCAGGTCATTTTGTCCAATTTCCCATACTTTCTCATTGTGATCAAACATCCTAAGTAAAGAATACATTTCTACTAAAAATGTGAAGTAAAAAAAGCAAAACAAACAAGAATAGGTTAACTTAAGCAAGGGTTTATATGATTTGCAATGGAGTCCTCCAACAAATTCAAAATGTGGTGGGAGTGGGTGAGGAAATTCAAGAACCCAGTACACTAAATTTGGACTTCTTAGGAACTGTCATTATTTTTCTTCAAATGAGCCATGATTCAGCCTTCCCCTTTAACTCACAGAATGTAGGGGTCTTCCTGAAGGGGGAAAAAGAACAAAAACAAACAAACAAAAACCACAAGCAAATGCTGGAGAAAATGAGAATATTGTAATGTGAATACTCCAGGTAATTTTCTGAAAGTAACTTGGAATAATATAGCTAAAGATTTTTAAACGTGTCTTGGTTTGAAAATACAATTACAAATATATATATATTTTGTTCATATATAAAACAAGTATAATAGACTTTTATCACAACTGTCACCTCAGTACAGTCAGAATCATAAACAAGTATTAAACTAAGCATTAAAGAATTAAACATGCATTTGTTTATTCTGTAAAAATTCAAAATTAACTAGTGCAAATGTAAACAATGATTTCTACAACTTAATTAATTAACCCTACCATGCCCATCAAGACACCTTTCCTTAGAGTACTCAGTCTACAATGCAGCAAGCTATTCCCTTATTCCTAAGGTTTCCAAGTCAACCGTGAGGGTTCTGAGAGTATGGCTACTACAGCAGTTGGATCATGTTGGGAGCTTAAGAATATTTGTGTATTAAATAAAAGTATTTTTTAAATAGCTGGAAAATGTTCATAAAGTATGGAAATAGCTGTGCTCACCCATAAGTTTGGCTCATTTTCCTCTAATGAGAGACATCGTTCTTGAAAATATAGAGTAATAACATGTATGTCCACCCTTCAACAAGATTTTAGACCTTTAAAACAAATAATTTGTAAATACTTAATGAAGGAATGTGTAATGATTAGAAACCTAGAATTATAGGTTTCTGAATCTGAGATAGGGCCACTTTATCTCTCAATTGTGAAGGAATCCTTCAGGTAATATGGGAAAATAGTTTAATTTAAATGAAGCAAAGCTATGCAAGGGGAAACTATTTCCTCAATGCTCCATAGACAATGTGCTAGAAATATTTAACTCCTCAATCTACATGTCTGCCTGCTCTGATGAAGATATTTAGTGAAATTTCTAATGCCACTTATTGACATTGGGAAAAAAATATAATAAAATTGACATGTAGAATGAATAGGCAAAGCACAGAGGACTTTTAGGGCAGTGAAATACTCTGTACAATACTATAATAGTGGATATATAAACATTACAAATTAACACCAAGAGTGAATGTAAACTATGGACTTTGGATGATAATGATATACCTACATCAATTGTAACCAATATACTTCTCTGCTGGGGGATGTTAGTAATAGAGGAGGAAATGTATATATGGGGGCAGGGCATATATGAGAAATCTCTACTTAATGTTGCTATGGGCCTATAACTCCTCTATAAAATAAAGCCTATTACAAGCAAACCAATAAATAAGAATGAATATGTGATTGCTTAAAGAACTCGTCAATGCCTCCATTTGTGGTCTCCAACTTCCAGAAGTACCTGTATTAGTAATGGACCACAGGGTTCAAACTGATCTTATAATTTATTTGCAGGTTGAAAGACCATTTATATTATTTCATCATTTCATGTTTAAAGACAAATTTCTCTGACTCTGACTTTATATTTATGCAAACTCACTTTCTAAGGCAGTAGGAAAATTAGGGTTTTGTGCTACCAACTAAAAACATGACTTACCCAGTGCTTCACTATAAATTTGGTTCCACTTCTCATTAAATGTTTGGAACCAAAAGTCAAAATACTAGTAAAGCACATAGATCATAATTTTTATCCTCTCCATGAAGGTCATTTGATCACTTAATTCTGACATAATAACAAGTACATAGGTTGGAGGGATTGGGAGTTCTTCACTATACTTTTCAATTGTCTAGCCAGGAAGGAAGCAGAAAGTGTACAGTAAAGATATTTTCAGTAATTCAGCCAGCAGCTGACCACAGGAATGATGGCATCTGCAAGAATGATTCTTGTAGTTTTGTTATGTTTCCTATTAAAAATGATATTTTTACAGAGCTTTTCAATAAAATCAGACAATTCCCAAAACATTTCTTGCATTAGGTGAAAAAAGCATCCAAAAGGTGTCTTTTGGCAGATCACATGTCTATTTATTTGGTCAGGTACATGAAAACACACACCATGATATTATTTTTTATTGAAAATGTAGGGTAAATCTCAAATTTAATAGCAGATGATTTGTTGGGATCAACAAACATGAAAGCAGAAGATGTCAGAACAATCACTTCATGACCACTGTGGACAAGTTCACCCAAGATTGTCTGCATATTTATCCAAAGGCTGTATTCTGTGGGAGGTACCAGCACCTTGCCACAGCTCCCAGGCTACAGTTACAACTCAACGATAGCAGCAGAAAAACTGAAATCCATTTCATAGACATCCTGGTGGGCACAATGCTTCTTTTCAAATTGCCAATCTCTTCTGCAATTGCTCATGCTTATGTCCAAGGAGAAGTCAATCCAAAGTTAAAATGCAGCCCGGTCAGTGTCACTCCGTGGTTGAGCATTGACTTATGGATCAGGAGGTCACAGTTGGATTCCCAGTCAGGGGACATGCCTGGATTGTGGGCTTGATCACTAGTAGAGAGTGTGCAGGAGGCAGCCAATCAATGATTCTCTGTCATCATTGATGTTTCTATCTCTCTCTCCCTCTCCCTTCCTTTCTAAAATCAATAAAGATTTTTTTAAGTTAAAATATAACTCCTACACTGCAAAGTGTAACCACAGAACCAGCTCAAACTGGTCCTATCCTATTTCTAACAAGACCCAGAACCAAAGTTTAAACCTTGGATATACCACTTAAGAGTAACACTGTGAACACCATTAATGGGTAACACTTGTGAACCCTTTACTGTTCCCTTCAGTAGAACCAAAGGGCCTGGAAATGACCAGAAACTCAACACCAGATCCTTTTCAGGAGGGAAGGATATATTATCCAGGAAGATCGGAAGCTGAAACCTCTTAAACCTGCCCTGAACCCTGGATCGAGGAGACAGATTGGAGTCCTTCCTGTCTCCTTGTCAGTCAGCTTGCAAACAAAAGCCTTCTCTTTTCTCAAAAGCTGATGTCATAGTATTGACTTCTCTGCACACAGAGCAGCAAGCCCTTTGATCTTTAACAAAAGTAAATACTACGTCAATGACCCGTCAGAGCATTTGGATGGCAAGTGGGGAAAGTAAAAGGTAGATGAATACTTAGGCAAGGATGATGACACACGTTTTTACATGAAAACAACACACACATTCACAACAGGTAAGGTTATTAACTATATTGAATGATGATTATTTATCTTCATTAAGTGGAAGTGGATCAACATAAAAGTCTCCATCCCCTCGTCGTCACGTTGAGTAGGCTGAAGAGGAGGAGGAAGAGGAGTAGTGTTCTTGCTGTCTTGGGGGTGGCAGAGGCAGAAAGTTGGAAGGGGAGACACGAGAGGCAGGCACACTTGGTGTAATTTTACAGTAACACACTTAATTTCTGTCTGACTCTTCTACTTTTCATTTTTCAAAAAATGCTTCCATACAGTGTCAATCCTTCTTCCAAGGCTAGCTTTAATTTCAGTGCCAGTTTCATAAAAGGGCCCATGTCATAAAACCTTAAATATAAGAAACCTTCTGCAAGATGTTAACCACCATGCTATGGTGACTTACCTATCTGGGTCACAGTTATTTTTAAAATGTAACATTTATAGTTTCCTATTTTTAAAAAATATATACTTTATTGGTTTTTTACAGAGAGGAAGGGAGAGGGATAGAGAGTTAGAAATATCAATGAGAGAGAAACATCGTTGACCTGCCTCCTGCACACCTCCAACTGGGGATGTGTCTGCAACCAAAGTACATGCCCTTGACCGGGACCCTTCAGTCCACAGACCAACGCTCTATCCACCGAGCCAAACAGGTTAGAGCTAGTTTCCCATTTTTATAGCTATTTCTTAACTGTACTATTGTTACAAATTATTTAAATATAGAAATTTTCCAGCTATCTACCATGTATTACAAACTGCTCTCAAATGTAAGGGCTTACAGGGGTGGGCAAACTTTTTGACTCGAGGGCCACAATGGGTTCTTAAACTGGACCGGAGGGCCGGAACAAAAGCATGGATGGAGTGTTTGTGTGAACTAATATAAATTCAAAGTAAACGTCATTACATAAAAGGGTACGGTCTTTTTTTTCAATAGTTTTATTCATTTCAAATGAGCCAGATCCGGCCCGCGGGCCATAGTTTGCCCACGGCTGGCTTAGAACATCAACAATCATTTTATTATCATCTCTCATAGTTCTGGGTGTCAGCTGGGCTCAGCTAGTTAGTTCTCTCTTGGGTTGGTTCTTGGTTCTTGGCTTCTCGGGTGGATCAGCCACATGGTGGCTGGAGCTGTAATCCTCTGAAGGCTGTTCACTCCCACATCTGGTGACTAGTTTGAGAAGACTCAAAACTGCCGGGGGCTGGAACAACTGGGATTCTAAGGCACATTTTTGTAATCTCTCTACCACTTGGTCTTTTATGGTGATACTTCAGGTGTGACATAGGGTTCCAAAGTGAGTGGATCCAAAGAGAGGGAGGG
>NW_006283768.1:455096-460384 GCF_000327345.1 Myotis davidii | reverse complement strand
GAGAGGGAGAACGAGACAGAGAGAGACTATATTGCCTTTTCTGTCTGAGCCTTGGAAGTTGTTACATCAGTTCCACTGCATTCTTTTTGTTGAGACAGCTGCAAGGCGTTCCACAGTCCAAGGGGAGGAGATGTGATGGGAGCATTTTAATCTTGTCTCAAAATCACTGCAAATATAACCTTTTCCCCCACTGCTTATAAATTAGAAATGTATTTATTTATTTAAAACGTATTTGTGCGGGTATTGTAGATGTCCCCCATTTCCCTTCCGCTGCCCCGCTCCACCCTACCCCAGGCCTCTACCGCACTATTGTCCGTGTACCTGGAACTATAACCTTTTGCAGTAAGCCAGCAGAGGTCACTAAGCTACTGTAAAATTCATGACATGTTGACATGCAAAACACAGCACATCGTTAAGAATTGTGAAAGTTTAGATTTTCACATGTGCTAAATTAGGAGCCTGACCTTCAGGCAGCTGCTTTTAAAATATGCAAATAGGACAAGATGGAAGCTGGGCTTTTCTGTCTGCCAGTTCTGCACTGCGTCCTGGGGCCAGCCACAGTGAGTCCTTTCCAGCCTGCCAAGAACTGTGACTCTGTTTGCTCTGGTTCTGTGGTTGTGTGGATACAAGCTCCATTGGCTTTCAGAACTAGGTGTTCTGGGGGTAGAGTGGGGGGCTGTCCCTCAGGTGGAAGTTTTGCTAGATGTAGTGCTAGATGTTAAATGCAAACTCTTCATTCCCGGGGGATAATCTGGGAGTTGTGAATTCTTCCTGATCATATGCTACTGTGCCTGAAGTGGGGTTTATTGTGGGGTTTATAGTGGGTTTAACTTGGGTATTTTCTCATTCACCCGATCTATAGGAGTCATCCAGGTAATTTCTGGATTTCTTTCAGAGGAAAATGCTTTGTGCATAGCTGTAGATTTGGTGTGTCCACAGGAGGTGAGCTCAAAAGCTTCCATCTTGGACCAGAACCCTCTTGCAAACTCTATGTGCTTAAGATAGTTAGTTCTAAAATCTTGGTCGTCAACAGTTGTTGTTCATGTTAAATGGTCATCTGTCCACAATATTAAAAACAAAACAAAACCAGAGAAAGCAATAGTCAGTATCTCATTATGAGTTCCTGACTATTCTCTAATGTTTTATGTATTTGTTTTACCCCCTTCCCCAAATAGATGGCAAATTCCATTAGATATCATACATTTGTGATAAAGTAATCCTGGGTTGAGAATGGATATTAAGACTGTTTAGAACTCTTGATGAAAATGGGGGGAGAATGGATATTTAATAGGCAACAAGTACTGTCTGCTTTTTATATGTTCACCAAATATAATAAATATCAGTGGTTATACTTGGACTAGAGGCCCAGTGCACGAATTTGTGCATGGGTGGGGTCCCTCTGGGTGACCTGCAGGGACTGGGCTGAAACCCACAGTCCAATGCCACCTGCAGGTCCTACCTGCTGCTCCCGCTCATCCCGGCCCCACTGTGCCTGCCACGGGCTCGTGCCCAATCAGTCCCGATCAGAAGAGGCTTGCGCTGCCGCAGTGGTGCTCACCAGCCATGAGCCCTGTATCTGGCACCCTCCCAAGGGGAGTGGCCTGCGGGATTGGGTTGAAACCAGCTCTCCGACATCCCCTGAGGATGGGAGAGGGCATGAGCCAGGATGAGGGACCCCACCGATGCACAATTGGGCCAGGGAGGGACTGCAGGAGGGCTCCAGGGTGTGTCTGGCCCATCTCGCTCAGTCCCGATTGGCTGGACCCCAGCAGCAAGCTACCCTGCCAGTCAGAGCATCTGCCCCCTGTTGGTCAGTGCACGTCATAGAGAGCAGCTAAGCAGCCTTAGCATATCATTAGCATATTATGCTTTAATTGGTTGTTCGGTTGTTCTGCCGTTTGGTCTATATGTATATTACCCTTTTATTATATAGGATAGTAGGAATATGAGTGAGTATACTTTTTTGTATTGCTTTATTTTCTTTTTTTTAAATATATTTTATTGATTTTTTACAGAGAGGAAGGGAGAGAGATAGAGAGTTAGAAACATCGATGAGAGAGAAACATCGATCAGCTGCCTCCTGCACATCCCCCACTGGGGAAGTGCCCGCAACCCAGGTACATGCCCTTGACCGGAATTGAACCTGGGACCTTTCAGTCCGTAGGCCGACGCTCTATCCACTGAGCCAAACCGGTTTCGGCATGTATTGCTTTATTTTCAATGTGTGTGTGTGTGTGTGTGTGTGTGTATTTAATTGAAAAAGAGCCCAATAAAGCTATTTTCATTTGTGGGGAAAACAGAAAATTTAAAAATTTGTTTTTATAGGCTGCACCAAAATATTGCTGATATTAAATGTCTGCTTCAAATGATCATGACAAAATATTCTCACTAATGTATAACGTTGGACATATACTCTCTGAGCCTCAGTTAACTTCTTTATGAAATAAGGACATTATAGTCAACTCTCAAAGTTATCATAAAATTTAAATGGATAATGTATACAAAATATTTAGCACAGTGCTCACTAAGTGGTATCTTTAATATTAATAATTAGATACATGGTAGATGGTGTAAAATAGACCATTTGATTAACTGTATGGTTTATTGATTTTACTTAGCTATATCTTTGTATTAGCTCATTTCCATTGGACATTTACTATGTGGCAGGAACCTTGCCAAATATCTATATTAATGCATTTAAAACTATTATTGTCACCTGCATTTTACATATGAAAATAACTGCGCCTTAGGGGAGGTAAGGAAATTGCCCAAGATTATATAGTTAGAATGTCCCAAAGCTTGACTTAGATCCAGGCATTTTGATTCCAAGTTTTCATTCTTAACTAGTCTATTACAACACAAACCTGAAATTCCTCCCTTATGAAATTATGAAAATATCATTAGCCTGGTTATATAAATCAATTCATCTAAGAAAGTGCTTTGGCTATTTTAATTTCTTAGTTTAGCAAAAAGAACTGTAGAATCAGCAGAATAACATCCAAAAATTAAAAACATTGCAGTTTTTTCCTAACATTGCACTTTGTTGATAAGGCCACATTGAATAACTTCTAAAATTCTACTCTAAATTGTCAGAAAAATATGGATTCATACTTTTTATAAATATATGAAAACACAAGTTTTTCAAGTTAATTCATGTGCTCATTACAATTTGACTAGGTCAGTCTAGAAAAATGAACAATGCTGTGAAAAAGAATCAAGGAATCTGTAAAAGAAGGAGAATATAAATAGATGCTCTTTCTCAGATATTTTACTGGTGTAACTTATTGTAGTAACTACTCACATGATTCCATTTATAGGTATTAAAATTAATAAAATGACAAGGAAATAATTTTTTAGTTTAAAATATTCTAATTGAAATAATTGTTTAAACAAATCACAAGTTAGCAGAATTTTAAAAAGACTATAGTAATTGGCAAAATATATTGGTAAAAATTTTAGATAATATTATAGCAAGTATCTCTCCAAGACTCCTGCATCTACCAACACAAATAAATTAAGTTCAGTAAAATGTAATAAGAGCCTAATATCTTTCTGCTGGCTATCAGAAAAGACAGAATAATATAAGAAATGAATTTTATAGCTAGTGTTTAAGTGTTTTTGAGATACAGAGGTACACAGAGGAAGGAAGGATTATATGTAGAGGTCAATCGGAAAAGGTTTAGATGGAATATAACATAATACAGCTTTGAAAGATAATAGAGCCTTTTCAGATGATTTTCATGAAGAAAAACATTCCAGGAAAAGGGACCAATATGAGCAAAAGCAGAGAGAGTATAAAACAATAGGGTAATTCTGAGTAATTGCATGCTCTTCAGCACTCCTAAACACGAATTGTGAGGAAAGAATTACTTGAGATGTTAGCAGTAAAACAGATGATTAATGAAGGCTCTTATCTGCCATAATTATAGTTTGAGCTTTATCCAAGGTCAATGGGAGACACTGAAAGATTTATATCAGCGAAATAATGTCATCTGGCATTTTAGATCAATCACTTCTATCATTCTGATGGAAGACCCTTGTATCATTATGAAATATCTTTCTTTGCTTCTAGTAATACACTTGCATTAAAACCTATTTTAATATTAGTATAGCTATACCAGTTTTATTTTTTAGAGTTTCATAGTCTAGACTTTTAAACCATTTCACCTTCAACTTTTTTGCATCCTTATATTTAAAACTAGTGGCCCAGTGCATGAAATCCATGCAGGGGTGGGGTTGTCCCTCAGCCCAGCCAGCACTCTCTCCAATCTGGGACCAGTCGGACATCCCTCTCATAATCCAGGACCCCTGGCTCCTAACTGCTCACTTGCCTGCATGTCCAATCGCCCCTAACCACTCTGCTGGCCAGCCTGCTCACCCCCAACTGCACCCCCCTTCCGCCAGCCTTCTTGCCCCCAACTGCCCTCCCCTGCTGGCCTCATGGCGCCCAACTGCCCTCCCTGGCCGGTCTCCTGGTCAAATTAGCATATTACCCTTTTATTAGTATAGATGTTTCCTTTGCAACATCCTCTCTCTTTTTTTGTTCTATTTTTTTGCTCTTTTAAATTAGTCAAGTAATTTTTTTGTTCATTCTTTCCCTGCCCAGCATTAGCTTATTAGTTACATATTTTAAATTATTATTTTAAGGATTACTGTAGAGCAGGGTCTCTCAACCATGTTACGATTGACATTATAGACTAAATAATTCTTTATGGGATGGAGGTGCTATTCTCTGTGTAATATAGGGTGTATAGCAGCATCCATGGCTTTGACCCACGAGATAACAATAGCACCACCCACCCTCCCACAATCATGACAACTTCAGACATTATCAAATACACCCTGGGGGGTGGAGGGGAAATCTCTCCCTTAAAACCACTGTATTAGGGCTGGGCTGTCTAGTAACCACATGTGAACATTTGAAATGTGGCTAGTCCAAGTTGAAATGTGCTCTAAGGGTAAAATATTCACCAGATTTTGAAGACTCAACATGACTTTTTAAAACCTCATTAATAATTTTTATATTGATTTATAAAATCTTAGATGTATTAGGTGAGAAAATATATTATTAACATTATTTTACCTGCTTTTTTTTACTTTATAAAAATATAACTGCTGGAAATAGAAGAATTACTTATGTGGTTCTCATTTGTGGTTTGCATTATATTTCTTAGATATCACTTCTCTAGAGTTTATGGCATACATTGCTCACTTATTAGAGTCAACTATAAATTAATTAGTACTTTTGCAAATTACCCGACAATGCAAGGATGCAAGAAAGAACATTT
>NW_006283768.1:427795-455041 GCF_000327345.1 Myotis davidii | reverse complement strand
CCCTCCTTTTGTGCTATTGCTGCCAAGTATTTTAATTCTAGATATTATAAATGTCATTTGACATTATTATTGGTGTTATACACTTAATATTAACCCTCATTTGACCCTTTGTGTTGCTACTTACTGCTTCCTGAACTTCCATGCTTCCATTTAGGATTATTTCTTGATTGGTTGGTTGATTGGTTGATTGGAGAGAGGAAAACACAGATTTGTTGTTTCATTTATTTATGCATTCATTGGTTGATTGTTGTATGTGGCCTGACCAAATATCAAACCCGAAACCATAGCATATTGGAGTGATTCTCTAACCAACTGAACTACCCAGCCAGGGGCTAGGATTCTTTATTTTATACTGAAGAACTCCCTTTTATTTTTTTTCATGCATACCTACTATTGATTAATTCTCAAAATTTCTGTTTTTTCTCAAAGTGCTTTTTTATTACTAGTAAATGAATTTTTACATATGTATTTACTCATGTAGCCACACCTAGATCAAGCACTCTAGGAGTACTTCCAGCAGTCTAGGAGGCTCCACAAGGCCTCTCCTAAGTATTTCCCCAAAGGTAATACCTTCCTGACCATAATAACCATACATTAGTTTTGCCAGCTTTTGATCTTTGGATAAATGTACTTGTATGTAGCGTTTATTACCTGATTTCTTTTTCACCATTCGGTATCTGTGATATTTATCCAATTTGTTGCATGGAGCAGTTTTCTGAATAATAAACCAATAGTACTACAGTTGGTTTATCTGTTATCATGTTGATGTAGATTTGGGTTGTTTCCAGAATATTGAGATTATGGGTAAAGCTGTTATGACCATTTTTGTACATCTACTTGGTGAACATAAACACTCATTATATATAAGGAACAAAATTGCTGGGTCATCTGGTATACTGCTTCATAGATCAAACAAATTTCCAGTCCTTTGTTTTTTCAATTATTCCATGAAAAGTAATTTCTTCCCAGTGTTAATTTCTTTATCATCTTTTCTCATTTAGTTCTAAATTAATAAAAGTGTTGATTAATAAACCTGTTAATCATGTATTTCCATAAAGATTTACATGTCTGGAACATAGATAGAACAAACACCAAAAGGATATAAATGGAACAAAAGTAGCAGATATAATTTTAAGCTGAAGTGGATCTGTTATTACTGGTTTAGAGAGTAGACCCTGAAGTAAAACTACAGGTTGTAGAATATGGCTGTCTAATTTGTGTCCTACCTTTTCCACTACTACTTGTGTGACATTGGGAAAGATGCTTAATCTCTGAACGCTTCCTTTTTCTTATTGTTAAAATGAAAATAACAGCAATCCCTATTCCATTGGGCTGCTATAACAATTAAATGAAATAATGTGTGCAAAGTGCTTAGCACAGTGTCAGGCATGTAACAAACTGTACTCAAATATGACAACTTCACTCATTAAATCAATGAATTTTAGTGATTCAAAAGCTAAATGTTTATTTTTTTAAAAAGAATTATAATTTTTCAATATTATATTAGTTTCAGGTGTGTAACATAGTGATTAGTCATTTATATACCTTATGAAATGATCACCCAATAAGTCTGGTACCCCTCTGACTTACATCTCTGTGAGTATTTTTGTTATTATTGTTCATCTTTGCTTGAGGGTATTTTTTCCATTGATTTTTAGAAGCAGTGGAAGGTAGAGTGGGAGGGGAAGAAGAGAGAAAATTCGGTGTGAGAAAGACACATCAGTTGGTTGCCTTCTGCACACACCCTGATGGGGCTGAGGAAGGAAACTGCAACTGAGGTACATGCCCTTGACCGGGAATTGAACCCAGGACCCTTCCATGCAAGGGCCAGTGCTCTAACCACTTAGAAACACCAGCCTGAGCCCTGTATTTTTATAATTGGCATTAAATGCTTGCTATTTTATCTAAAAATAATAAGCAAGTTTATATTCACTGCTGAATAAGTGGAACATTGACTTTACTTTCTTTTTTTGAACTTTTTTTACCTTTAATATTGTCTTCATATGAATGTGGTAAGTTAATATGCAGTAATGCATTCAGAAAACATCCTTCATTCTTCAAGAAATCTACTTTATCTGTGTGCATGGAAGAGAAGAAATTTGTTTGCCCTATGCTCACATTTCCCTTATATCTACAAATTGAAAATTTTGAAAATGAGGTAGATACATTGTGTTCTTAAGACTCTTTCCGTTGTAGGTGGTAGAAATACAATACAAATTATTTGGTACTCAAAGCAAATATGTGGGCCAAGTAACTGCAATGCGCAGGAATGGGGCTGGCCTAGACTCAAATGAATTAAGGTTTTCAAACTGCACCGTCACAATTGTCACCTTTATCATCTTTATTGATCTCTCTGTGTCTCTTTCTCTGTTTCTCTCATCTCTCCTGGGGGCTGGGGAATTTGTATTGGTTTTCTTGTCACTGCTTTAACAAATTACCACAACCTTAAAGGCTTAATAAAACAACACAAATTTATTCTGTTAAAGGTGGAAGTCAGAGTGCCAAATAAGTCCTGCAGGACTAAAACCAAGGTGTGGTCAGGGCTAATTCCTTCTGGAGGTTCAAGGCGATGATTTGATTCTTGCTCTGATGGCTAATTTTATGTGTCAACTTGACTAGGCCACAAAGTGCCCAGATATTTAAGTAAATATTAATTCTGGGTGCTTGTGTATGGGTGTTTCTGCGTGAGATTAACATATGAATCTGTAGACCAAATAAAGCACATTGCCCTCACCAATAGAAGTGAACCTCTTTCAATACATTGAAGGATAAAACAAAAAGGCAAAGAAAGAATTCCCTCTCTGCCTGCCTTCAAGATGGACATCAGTCTTTTCTGCCTTCAGACTTGAACTCAAACTGGAATTTATAACATCTGTACTCCTGGGTCTCTCTAGCTTGCCAGCTAAGTATCTTGGGACATCTTAGCCTCCATAACCACATGAGCCAATGCCTCATAATACAGCTCTTTATATATTATTTTCTGTTTCTCTAGAGAACCTGGACAAATGACCTTGCCTCTTCCAGCTACTAGAGGCTTCCAACATTACCTGGTTTGTGGTCACATCACTCCAATCTCTACTTCCATGGTCACTTTGCCTTCTATTCATTCTGATCTTTTGCTGTGTCTCTTAGAACGACTTATGATTACAGTAGGCCCACCCAAAATGCAACATCCAAATAATTCAGTTTAATCTCAAGAGCTTAATCAAGTCTGCAAACTTTCTTTTACTGTGTAACTTATTCAGAAGGTCTAGAGATGCCAACATATTTAGGGGGGCATTATTCAGCCAACCGCAGAAGATGTCTTGTACACCAACTTTAATTGTGAAGTCCTAGGAAGCATTCTTTTTGGCCCATCCCTGAGCCAATCACCATGGCCGAAGGGGTGTCAAGAATTGGTTAGCTGAATTTGTATGCCCACTCCTTCTGAAAGATGAAATGAGAATGTTGTGACAATGGTTCCACAAAGCCCATAGGAACTGGCGAGGAATGGTTCCCCAAAAAAAAGTCTTGGCCAAGGGATGGTGAGTAGAAACAGCAGATGCTTACTACGTAGTTTCATTTGAACTACACTGTCAACCCTCCAATAACAGCAGCAGGACCGTTCTTATTTTAAAATTCTATGTATGAGAGGATATACTTCATATGTTTTTGGTGTAGACAAAAATAGCAGTGAATAAGGGCATGGGATTTAGAGTTAGAAAAACCTGCATTGATAGCCGAACTCAAACCTTTCTAGCTGTGTAACATCACGCATGTCATTGAAAGTTCCTGATTTGTACTTTCGATAGCAATAGCAGTGCAAGCACTTTCTCCGTGGTTTCTAGGTCAAGTTCCTGGCACAGAAGTAGCCTAGATGGGAGCTGGGAGTTGGCAGCACCTTCTCTAATGCTCTGTAAGACAGCAACAGAGGAAGCAGTTTCCTCTTTGGCCAACTGTGCCATGTGGTTTTCAGAATTGTTCCCAGGAGCTTAGCAGCAAGTTTAGTTTTCCAGTCCTCCCAACAATTCTATGAGTCAACCAATAGCCTATTAATAAACTTCCTTTATTGCTTAATCATGTTTCAGAATTAGCTCTTGAGGGAACCCAATGAAGACAGACCCTATTAATGGAAGTCCAATCTCAGGAAAATATTGCACATTAACTTTGAACATTTTACATACAAATAGGCATTTACAACTAAAATTCCAAGGTAAATGCCTCTACCGTTGTCTTCCTCAAGTCAAAATGCTAAAATACTGAATGTTATCTTTTAAAGATTGCGATAATTCCCACAACTTCTATGTCATGAAGGTATCTGGCATACATTATTTATTTTCCACACAAAAAAAGATGTTGGCAAAATTTCCTGGAGGGAACAGTCGTCTTCATATATCAAGTCATCTTTTTGTTTATCTCAGAGGTAAAGGTTTAATATTTAGTGCTGAAATTTTAGAATGCATTCAAAAGAATAAGGTTAACACTCTGTAATGTCCTACTGATTGAAATGTAGTTTATAAGAAAAGCCAATTACTTTTACAGAGAAGTTGAAAACCTTAGACCAATAATATGTGAATGATTTTCATTCGAACAAATTAAGAGAATTGATTCATCTTTGTTGCAAAGAGATCCTGTTACATTTAGTCAAGGAACATTCATAACATTTGGGCTCAGTGTTTCTGGAAACTTAAAGGGAAAAAAAAATCACACACAAAAAAACTAGAGTACATTTTCCCTGCAGGCTTTAACTTGAAAATTCAATTAAGATTTATTGATAAGAGACTGCACCAGCTAAAATATATTACCCTAACTTAGGAATCAATAAGCATTTCTGTGATTTTTATGTACCATAAATTATGTACTTTAATTTATGTCTATCCGATGTCCAAATGTGTTGGTAAGTGAGAGGCCTAAAGCAATGTGGGGATAGACTATAATTCTGTTAATGTCGAAAAGAGGGGACACTTATATTCTAATCATAACAGAGCTTATGTGGACTGTTTCAACAACTTGCATGCTAGACTCATTATGTCTATACAGTGGCCGTTCTTTCTCTAGTCCTTTGCACCTGGCGGATCCACCCACATACCAAAAAGATTTACTGTTTTAGGCAATCGCCTCCTCACTTTTCTATTTGTCTCTCCCAAAACTCATACCTCCTTCTGTCCTGCTTTGGTTTCTGGTAGTCTGCATATGTAACAGGGCCCAGGTGAGGCTGCATGTAGAATACTGAGTGAGAAGTTGGCAGCATTTCTTGGTGTTGGTATCTATAGCCAGTTCCCTTGGAGATCTCTGTTTTGCTCTTTGTTGTTAGATATTCAAGCACCTGTTCTCTTGGGGTAAGTCTCATAACCTGATGTTTTCCATCAAGACTTCTTGATATACATGGCCCTACCTGGTTTGACTCAGAGGATAGAGCATTGGCCTGTGAACTGAAGGGTCCCAGGTTCGATTCCAGTCAAGGGCACATGCCTGGGTTGTGGGCTCAACTCCCAGTAGGAGGTGTGCAGGAAGGAGCTGATCAATGATTCTCTCTCATCATTAATGTTTCTATCTCTCTCTCCCTCTCCCTTCCTCCATGAAATCAATAAAATTATATTTTAAAAAAGATTCTCCCAAAATGTAATAGGTTAATTCAATGTCATCGCTCAAAAAAATCCAAAGAGGTTTCTTCTTTTCTCTTTGAATTTAAAAATATAATACTAGAATTCACCTAAAAAATAAATGTATGAGCAGAGCCAGAACATTTATAAAAAATGAATGTGGAGGGAATATGACTACCCATATAAATATGTATAAAGCTTCAATATTAAGGAATGTTATTCTTAGCCAAAAAACAAACAGGTCTGTTAAACCAAAGAGAATTCAGAAATAACCCCTCAAACAAACAGGAATTTAGAATATAATAAATATATGCCTTCAAATTATTGAAGAAAAGTGAATTATTCAATAAATGCTGCTGAAACAACTAAGCTAGCAATTTAGAAAGATCTCAAAATAAATTCCAGATATATAAATATTTAAATGTAAAAGTTAAATCATAAAAGAACTAAAAGAAAAGATGAGGTAATTTTTTTTTACAATTTAGTGTAGAAGACTTTTTATAAGAAAGTTGAAAATCCAGCTGTCATTAAGAAATGGATTAATACATATGATTACATAAAAACCAAGAACTCCTGCAAGACAAAAGCAAGTACTACAAATAAAGACTAAATATAACCAAATAACTGGAGGAAAAATAATTTTCAACAAATGACAATAAAATTCTATTTTTTAAAATACAAAATTAACACTTGCTAACCAATAAGAAACAAAAAAGAAACAGAATAGACAAAATTTGACATAAGGTGTAGACTAAAAAAAATCAACTTAAAATATTTTATTTTAAAAAAATGATGCAGGCACAGAACAAAGCCTCCTTCATGAGTTTTAATTCTAGTAGAAAGGCTTGACACTCAGCTGAAGTCCCTTTTATGGCCATATTAGTTGCTTATTACTTGTGCCTAATCTGGTCAGTACCCATGCCCCTTCCAGTTGTTCAGTAGTTTTAATATCATCCCTGCTAGTAGAGGCTTGAGTAACAATAAACCAACAAAGCATCTCAACCTCTAAAGTATTGACATTTCGGAACTGACAATTAATTCTTTGGATTGGGAGCTATCCAGTACATTGTAGGATGTTTAACAGCGTCTCTGACAGCTAACCAGTAGATGGCGGTAGCAGCAGCTCGTCCTCCCCAGTTGTGATAACTAAAATTGTTGACAGTGTCTAATGACCCAAGCAGGTAAAGTGCTATACAGTTGGATAGAGAGAGGCAGAACAGAGAGGAGACAAGTGTACTTTCAGGAGGGTGGTAGGGTAAGAGCTCTGAAAAGATGCCATTTGAACAGCAAAACAAAGTAAGCGAGCCATGCTGCTCTTGGCGGAAGAGATTCCAGGCAGAGGGAACAGCAAGAGCTAAGGCCCTGAAACATAGGTATGTCTAGCATGCTTGAGGAAAAGCAGGAACACCAAATTTGTTGGAGCAGAGTAGGAGGAACAGAGAGAGAGAGAGAGAGTGAAAGAGAAAGAGAGAGACAAAGAGAGAGAGAAAGAGAGATTAGTATCAGTATTAGTATTAATATTAGTACCTATTAATAGGTCAGAGAGCAAGCCAGAAACCAGACCTTTTACTTTGGATAAAATTGCTAAAGCACAGGAAGGTTTTGGGAGAAGACTGATATAATTTATCTCATGTTAACAGAAAAAAAGGAACAAAAATAGCTAAGAATCTTATGAAAAAATAATCAACTTCAATTGTAATTAATTTAAAGGGCTTTTTAAAAATTGATATACCACTTCTTTTCACCTAGGATATCAACAAAGATTAAAAAGTTGAAACACCCAATGATGGTGAATATTTAAGGAAATAGACACATATTCCTCTGCCTTTAATTGATGTAAATTTCTTTGGAGGACAATTTGTCCATGCCTATTAACATTTTTAAATTGATACAAAATTGCATTTAAAAGGAACTGAACATACAAATATATTTGCACAAATGTAAAAACCATAAAATTACTTTGTGTTACATTGTTTGAAATAGTAAAATCTCAGCATTTTGTTTAGGGCTCACTAAATTGGACTGATTATACAAATTACAGCAAATCCATATAATACAAACTGCAGTACTGAAAAAGTTTAAGGTAAATCTATATAGGCTGACATGGAAATGGCTCCAAAAATATTTTTAATTTAAAAAAATTAAGTACAAAAGCAGCTTATAGTATAATTCCATTGTTACTTACAAGAATTAGAAAGGCATATGTGTGTTTGCTTTAAGGATATTTATTTTCTTTATATTTGGTTCTAATTAACTGATTTGTTCCCTATAATTTTCACTGAACATAATAAAAAATGATTGCTAATGAATGATTCCGTTTACTTGGGTGCTTAACTTTTAGAACTTTACTTATTTTTTATATTTACTTTGGGGAACTCTTCCTTTTAAAAATATTCCATTCCTTACATTTATATTTTAATATAACTGTATGATAAATATAATAATAATTCTAAAAGTAGAAACTCTGTACTAACAGATGGAAGAAAATTCCTCTAAGGATCCATAAGAAACTGTTAAAATGGTTATCTCTGAGAGTGAAAGCAGAAGTGAGGGGGGGTGGGATATTTTATATTTCATTTTATATCTCTATGAAGTTATTAAATTTTTATTTATGAGCATATTTTCTATAATATTAATAATAATTTAAAGTAAAGCAAGAAAATAAAGTCTTCTAGAATATCAATGCCATTCCATGAGCAGTCTCTACACCAGTGGCTTTGAACTCTTACCTCCTGAGCCCTTCTCCCATTCCTGGTCTATGATTACTTCTTGGAAATGATAACAAATTTGGGGGTTTTTTTGTTTTGTTTTGTTTTTTAATATACTTTGATTGATTTCAGAGAGGAAGGGAGAGGGAGAGAGATAAAAACATCAATGGCGAGAGAGTATCATTGATTGGCTGCCTCCTGCATGCCTCACACTGGGCATGGGGTCTGCAACTCCGGCATGTGTCCTTGACCAGGAATTGAACTGTGACCTCCTAATTCAGTGATGGCAAACCTATGACACGCGTGTCAGAGGTGACACGCGAACTAATTTATGGTTGATTTTTCTTTGTTAAATGGCATTTAAATATATAAAATAAATATCAAAAATATAAGTCTTCGTTTTACTATGGTTGCAAATATCAAAAAATTTCTATATGTGACACGGCACCAGAGTTAAGTTAGGGTTTTTCAAAATGCTGACACGCCGAGCTCAAAAGGTTTGCCGTCACTGTACCTAGTTCATAGGTCAATGCTCCACCACTGAGCCACGCCAGCTGGGCAGTTTTTCTGGATTTCATTCTCAATACTCTGACTCCATTTGCACTTGCTGTTCTTCTTAGCACTTCAGGTAACCACCTCATGTGATTTAACCTGTGCCCCATCAGCTTGCATAACTGGGATCCAAACCAGGCCTGCAAGAAAGGCTCGGGCCAAAGTTCCACAAACTTTCAAGTGCAAGCAAGCAACACCATCACTTAGGAAATGCTGTTGTGAAAAATATGGTAAAATTTAATAGAATTGACTTCATTAAGATGCTCAATAATTGTACTGCATCTAAATTAGAGTTAAAAATTAAAAACTGCTTGCTGTTCTTGTTGTTATACTTTTTAAAATTTACATTCTTTACTGTTTCAAGTATTACATGTCTCCTTGTTGTTATACTTTTATTGTGAAATTATAGATTACTATGAATTTTGTGATTTAGGGCTGTTGGAGCAGATTCATGAATTAGCAAGATTTGGTCCCTTCAAAATGTCCATGGAGACATTTGGTCCTCGCCAAAAGGTCCTTGATATCTGGTTCTGTTCAAAACACCCATAGATATATTGGGTCTGTATAATTAATATAAATTTTGCTCTTCTCCAGCATTTGAACCCTGACCACACCTACCTAATCCTATGCCATTACGTTAGGCTACCGAGGCAAGAAGGGTTATTATTGGCGATACAGACACAACACAATTATTGGACCAATAAAATACAATATATTTTTATGTGTTAATCCTGTAAACTGAAAGCATAAATAATGTTATGGGCTATTTGAACCCTGGCACATTTTCTAAGTGTGGACATTTTTGACAGAACCAAGAATCAAGGGCCATTTGGCAAGGACCAAATACGGTCATGGACACTTAGGATAGGATCAGATTTCAAGGATCTGTTTGCAAGGACCAAATGTCTCCATGGACATTTTGGACTGAACCAAATGTCCTGCAATGAATGCAGGCCTAGCGTGGAAGATTTACTCACATCATACAGCAGACATAACAATTACAAAAATAGTAGATGGTTTGGTAATTTTTTTTTCTTACTGGCCTTCATTAGACCTATTTTTGGTGCCACACAGTCCAGAGAATATATGGGAATACTGTTTCAGATTGACTTGGGGAAATATGTAGTTTGCAAATAAGAATTTCTTATCTTCCTGTTAACCACCCTTCTTCCCATGGTTGGTTTATTTTCACCAATCTTATTTATCTTTATTGTTGAAAATATTACAGATGCTCCCTTTTTTTCCCCCATTGACCCCCCTCAACCCCACGCCTGTCCCCTCCCCAGGCCTTCACCATACTATTGTCTGTGTCCATGCATATATACATATAAATTCTTTGGTTAATCTCTCCCCACCCACCTACCCCCATTCTTAAACACCACTTTCATAGCCATTACTCCCACCTCTAAAATCTAGGTTGAGTACTTTTCATCTCTGCTACTATGATAGGTTACCTTGAGCTGTTAACAAATAGCAAATAATAAGTGATGACATTCTTGGCATTTTCATGAGGAATAAAACAATGTACATAGGTGTATGTGTCAATTTTTTGATGTCCAAACATCAAAAACATGCTTTTTCTAACCTTTATTTTTTTCCTTTTACATTAATATCAATTTTTGAGCTGAGTTTTCTAGAATAAAATGTCCTGATTTGTTGACATCTTCTGGCTGAATAACTGCCAGATTCCCATTTGGCCTTTATGCTTTCTTCCACTCCAAGTGGGTAAACACTAAGGAGGAAAAAAAACACACAGATACTGAGAAACAGCCTAAATAGCATATGTTTTTTTTCCTATTCAGCCATTGTCAGTGGCATTGCAACTCCAATTAATAAGTGTGGTTTGCTGCAACAAAATAATAAACACAATTATATTTTTCAGTAATTATATTAAGACAATGTTAACATGATTATTCAGGTACCCTGCTCTTTAAGGACTGATGAAATCCTATAAAACTGACCGAAAAGCCAATTTGATTAAATCATAGTTGATATTTTAATTACAGAATTGGAGATATTACCATGGAAAACAAATCCTCCAATTGCCTGAGTCAAAAGCTTTTGGGAAAGAAAAGATTGCTATGGTGATCATCCTTGCGGTTTGCTGTGCACTGTCAGTCAGATAATAACGTTCCAGGCCGGCACTGCACCTAGAGATTAGCTCTTTCTGCCTTTAGGTATTAAACATTCGGACGAATCTTAGCAGTGCCTTCCCTACTTCATGCTCTACCCTTTCATCATTTCCTTCCACTATAAAAACCTTAGGATGTCTGTTTTGCCAGAATATTTCCAGGTACTACATAGAATCCTCCTACCTCTTATGCTTTTAAAATGTGCTAATGAACCTGCATAGATAGTTGACTAACTGCCTGTGTATTTCTTTGCAAAATTTCTTAACTTGAAGTAATGTGCAAGTTTCTTATTTTATCAGTTTTGTAAGTTTGAAGTTTCATATATTAAGTAATGAATGATATGCTATACTATGACTTTCATATATAGTAAACCTCACTATTAATATAGAAATATGAAATATTGACAATAGGTATTTAATTAATGTCCAACCAGTCTCAGAAGGACAGCTACCACTTTATAAGTGAAGATCTGTTTCATCTGAGATGTGAAAGGAAAGACTGAAATTTTAGTTGCTCACATAGTAATTATTGGGAAGTGACAAAAATGCTGTGTGTCTTTCAGAAATATGATTACATGGGAAATTAAAATGTTTTTAACATTGTAAAAATAGGTTTTTAAATTTAAGATGCATGCATTTGGACTATGGGTTGTAATTTTCTTTAAATCTAATTTTAATTGCCTATTCTTTATTTAATAGTTATCATGCCAGCTCGTGTGTCTCAGTAGTTGAGCATCAACCCATGAACCAAGAGGTCACCTGTTCGATTCCCAGTCAGGGCACATGCCTGATTTCAGGCTCCATCCCCAGTGGGGAATGTGCAGTAGGCAACCAATCAAGGTTTCTCTCTCATTGATACTTCTGTCTTTCTATCTGTCTCCCTTACTCTCTCTCTAAAAAAAAACCAAAAAACAACAACAACAAATAATCAATAGTTATCAGCTCTGACAAAGAATACTTACAATTATTACATTGAATTTAATTTTTTTCTTTTCAAGTACCTTTATAAAACAGGGTTTCTAAAGCTGAAAACATAATTTTGGGCCAGACCTTTTTCTTCTATATGCCTCATGTATGTTCTTCTTTCAGAAATTTCTTTGAAGTGTCAATAAGTCAAAAAATGAAGAGGGAAGCAATAGAGAGAAATCAAATTTTCACTGCAGCTATTTATGTCATTGTAAAGTCATTTCATCAACCTTAAAAGAACAGTGATATGAAGTGGCGAGAAAAGAGATCAGATAGAATAAGTAAACCACGGTTTGAATGAAGGGCTGACAAACTTGGATTTAATTTTACAAGTAAAAGAAAGCCAGTGAAATTTCCTGATCAGTGGGTTGACAAGATAAAAAATTATCTTTACAAAGATTAATCTGCAACTCTGTCACATATTAACAGGAGTCAAAGAGATGAAAAGAAGATGATAAAGGAATCTGGTTATAGCCTAGCCAGAAGTTCTGACCAACTGAAGTAAAGTGGTTGTTAGGCAGAGGCAGAGAGCATTTAATAAATATTATGAAGGTCCAGCCAGAGTGGCCCAGTGGTTGAGTGTCGACCTATGAACCAGGAAGTCACCGTTTGATTCCCTGTCAGGGCACATGCCCAGTTTGCAGGCTCAATTCCTAGGAGGGGGTGCAGGAGGCTGATCCCTGGTGGGAGATGTGTAAGAGGCAGCCAATTGATGATTCTTTCTCATCATTGATGTTTCTCTCTCTCTCTCTCTCTCTCTCTCTCTCTCTCTTTCTCTCTCTCACTTTTTCTCTCCTTTCCTCTCTGAAATCAATGAAAACATATTTTAAAATTTTTTAAATATATTATAAAGAATAAATGGCAGAGTTTGGAAATTGATTGGTTTGGATAACAAATGAAAGGGAAAGATAAAAGAGACTCTCAGGCAATACAGTGAAATTTAAAAATGATCTTTTTAATTTAAGGACATCTTTTTAAGAAAGTCATAGCTGCTTACAGGATAGTAGTTATAACTTAAATATTAAATGATGGAGAGAAGTACATAATAACTCAATATTTTGCTTTTAGATAAAGTTGTATGTCATGAATCACAGCCACCTTATGCCTGCTCACATTGTGTACTCTGTGGGTCTTTCGCATGTTGACACTGATCTGAATGCTACCCTAGGAGTTGTGCAGTGTACCAGCTACCCTAGTGTACATAGTGATGGTGATTATAGTTCCTACATATCTTTGAAAACTGTTTAGTAAAACTTGAGAAAACCAATTTATTCAGTTCTCAGATACTATCTAATTCAAAAGGGCTTCAGGGATGCTTTGCAAGGACTCCTTAATTCCCCAGGGGGCAGTCCTTCATAGATTGGCTACCAGTAGGAGGAGAAATAGGAGGATTCTGTTGTTGTGAACAGTGATAGGAAAGTTCAGAGAAGGGAGGACTCTTTTCTCCTGGTCTCTCTGCTTCTAAGATAAAGTAAGGACTAAGAATCATCTACTATACAACATTAGTTTCCCAGAGCTACTGTAAAAAAAAAAAAAAAATACCACAAACTTGGTGGCTTAAAACAACAGAATTTTTTTTCTCTCATCCAAAATCAAGGTGCCAGTAGTGTCATGCTCCCTCTCAATGCTCTAAGGAAGAACCCTTGCTTGCCCCTTCCAGCTTCTGGTGACTTCCAGCAATCCTCGATGTTACGTGGCTTGTAGCTGCATCACTCCAATCTCGGTCTTCATCTTCAGCCTGCATCTGTGCATCTCTGTGTCTCCTCACCCCTTCTTATGAGGACTCCCCTTATTGGACTGAGAGCCACCCTAACCCATTGCAGCCTTACCTCAAGATTGCTAACTAACGTCTGCAATGACCTAGTTTCTAAAGAAGATTATATTCTGAGGTACTAGGTGGACATGAATTTGGGGGAACACTATTTAACCCATTACATATACCTCAAAATGTCACAGACGTTCTCTCACATCTCTGAAAGAAAATGTTACACTTTTTACAGTTGCCGAGCTTTACAAACGTAAGGAAACATTATGTTCAGTCTCTGAAGCTCAAATAGGAAAATAATAAGCACAAGGCTACCTTGAGAATGGTTTAAGGAAAAATGTTTTGGTTGAACAAAACAGCGCAGGGCATTAAATAAAAGGCAAGCTCTCTAAGCTCCTGATTCACTCTCTGGAGAACATAGCCTTCCCTTGAGTGAAGACTTTTATACACAGACCTTTTCCTAAGACAAGTCCTGCTTTTATTTCCTTGTGAAGGAGGAAATGAAGGAAAGAAGATAGGACATAATTCTGCAAGCTTGTTATCTGATTTTCTTTTCATAAAACAAAAACCTTTTATTTTCTTGTTAATTGGTGTTTAAATTGTACAATTCACATTGTACAGAAAACATCAATCAAGTTATTATCTTGATCTTTTCTTTCTCTCATTCAGCATATTTATTCGTTGAAACCTGATTAGAATATTTTACTTTATCTAAAACATGCTGATTGCTTGTTAATGTAGAATGTAATGTGTGGGATTTTAAAAATATTAGTTTATAATTCTTTTTGACGTTTGAATAAAACTGGATTTTTTAAAAATTATCAATTTTTTACATAATATAAATTCTTTATCCTTTGCATAAAGGAATAGGAAAGTGGTGAAATGAGAGAAAAAATTTAGATTTATAAAGCAAATGTCTTTCTTACTCGGTTGTTTTCACATTTTCATGTAGCAAATTAAAGGCAGAATTACATCACTGTAGGAATTTACTAACCTTTTCCTATATAAGACTAAATTTCTTCTCCTGTCTAAATTAACTCTGCCTCTGCTACTGAAGTATTTAACAAACTAGTGGTAAAGAAATAATTATAATATGATGCATGCTACAGTGGTGAAATTTACATATTGATATGACATTTATGAAAGACAAGTTGGTCATAGAATTTTCACTGGGAGATGACATTTGAACTAAGTCTGGAAGGATAAGAGAGACTTTGCAAGGCAGAGGGTGAGTTGGAGAAGAATGTTCTAGGCAAAATAGACAGCTGTGCTAATTCATGGAGTATGCTGTGTTCAGAAAATGCTAAGAAATTTATTGTGCCTGAAGAACAGGATATGTGGGCCCTGGCTCAGTTGGTTAGAGCATTGTCCCAATATGCCAAGGTTGCCGGTTTAATCAACCAATGAGTGCATAAATGAGTGAAACAACAAACCAATGTTTCTCTCTCTCAAAATCAACCAATGAATAAATAAAAAAAGAAGAGGATTTGTGTAGCAGATGGAGCCTAGTAGGGAACGAGGACAAATGATAAAGCAAATCCGGATCAGGTTGTGATGTGCTCTTTTCATGTCGTAGGGAACACATTTTGCAAATACTAAATCTGCATTTTAATATCTCAATTAAAGCATATTCCTTTGCATTTCTGTACTTCCAAAATCAAGCAGTGAGGCTTACTCATCATGTGGGGGTAGGAGAAGTACTGTAAAGTGAAGTGGCCTTTGATGAGCTATAAGTCTCAAAGCAGGTTGTCTTGACTTCTTTAGGAAGAGAGTATTGAGAGAGAGCTAGGTTTTGCAGGAGACAAAAGGGTTTGCTAAATTCCTTGATTTCTCCCTTTAATATTTCAAAAGCCATCCTATACAGTGTGTGTAGGGAGAACCAATCCAGTCAGGAGGGTTAAGTTGGCAGAGTCTACCCCTTTCGGTCTTGTGGGTTTTAGTAGAAAGACAAGAGGTAGACCAGGAGCATATTTTCTCTCTCCTTCTGGTTCCTATTTGGAGACAGCAGAGGAATCGCAGGTAGAGGTGGGGCATGAGAGAGAAGAGCATCTGCAATATGCTGTCTTACTATTATCGTTGACAATTTAAAGACTACAAACACAGGCATCTCTTTGTAGAGCAAACAGGCTCAGTGGAACACCTACAGGAGAGTAATTTCTTGGTGCTGATGTCTAATTAGAAAATTGTGAAAAGTTATGTACTAAAATACTTCAATCATTTTAGTGTATAACTAAAGAAAAAATACAATGTATATATGATTGTATGGATAACCGCAAGTCAATATTATCATATTTTAGTTATAGTTACAATGAAGATAGAATCAGTTACAATTCCGATAGGTGTGCTATTTTAAAAAATATTGTTTTTCTTTCAGTTACGGAAAATGATAACTAGGGAAAATATTGAACTGTCCTAATAATTAGGATTAGCAAAGGGATATTGATAAACAGATTCAAATCCTAGGGCATATATTAAAACAAAAACATATATAAAATAATGAGGTCTCACTTAGCAGTAATCTCTTTGGGAGCCTCTCTTCAAATTCAGATATGAGAACCTGGGAAACACAAGCTGATGCAATATTCTAAAACATCCTCCAGGGGAAAGAACATCTACAAAACAAGCACATCAAATTAATTGCGTTCAAGAATTTAAGCCAAAATGCTAACACTAAAAAAGCAATACAGGATCATGAAAATAAATTATTTGTATTATCATTTTAAAGCATTCTCTCTGTTAGGGGACTGCAGTAGTTACTTTCAAGAATATATTCCTTATATAAAATTTGACTACTGTAATTATTTTATCTTGGTTTTGTTTTCTTTTTAAGTATTATTTTAATGATAGCATTTGACTTAATAGAAAGAATAAAACTAAAAGCTCCCAATTTGGCCACACCAACCTGAAAAATGTTAAGGCAAGTTTAATGTTCATAATAAATCCCATCGGGTTTGAGAATATTTTCATGACTATGTGTATAAAAGTTCCCATGAGAAACATTTGCATTATGCCACTGCATAAAAAACAAAGCACATTGCAAAGGAGGTAGAGAGAACTTAATTAAAAACATTTCACCAAATTTTAATTCTTGAATACCTACCAAACCACTATGGTAATATTCTCATTGACTAGTTAACATGGAAGAAATAATTTTTAATTTTAAGTAGTTTTCTAACAGTATAAACTATACTGGCTCTAATCTTGGTTTACCGTTTAAAATGTTAATATATGAAAATTAGGCTTCCTCCTGAATTACTAGTAGAATATACGTAATCACTGTGATATTTGTTTTTATATTTTAATGTATCCTATGGAAAAGATAGTTCTGTGAATTTAGCCAGATATCAAAACTTGTGATGATCTCTGTAGTTAAAATTCTTATACATTATTCAACACTTATACTGATATGTTATCTTTTAGCATTGATATGAATAGCAATCTCACTATTTTATAATAGTACTTATAAAATTTAGAATCCTTGCTAGAACAGGAAGGACTCTTATAAGTTACTTAGTATAAACTCTACTCTAAAACTTTGTTTCTGAGTTATAAAATCAAATGTACTCAAAGTGAAAGAAAAAATTTTATGTTTGGTATCCATTCATATTTTTGTTGACTATTCTGTGTCTTTCCCACTTATACTTTTCTATTTGGTTGGTTGCCCTTTTTTCATTGATTTAAGAGTTCTTTGTGCCTTGGATAAGTAGCTCAGTTGGTTAGAGCATCATCTTGAAATGCCAACGTTTCAGGTTTGATACCCAGTCAGGGAACATACAAGAATCAAAAATGAATGCATAAATAAGTAGAATAGCAAATTGACATTTCTCTCTCTCTCTCAAACCAATTTTAAAAAGAGTTCTTTGTATATTAGACACTGACCTTTTGTTTAGCAAATATATCACAAAATCGTCTTCTACTTTTCAGCTTAATGATTGTCATTTACTGTATTTGAGATGATTTTTCCATATAAATATTTACATGATAAGTTAATTGTTCATTTAGTGGCTTCTAATTTTTATGATATTTTTTAAATGTCTACCTCACTCATTCATGTTTTCTGCTTATACATTTCTGATTTTGTTTAACAAAGATATTGAAATAAATGTTTAGCAATCATTTATGTAAATGAAGGTATAGTTTTCTTCAGAATTAGCACACTTAAACATAGTATTGAGAAATTCACCCAAAAATAGAAATTAGGGACAAAGAGATTTATTTAAAAAGAAAGAGATAGATGAGTTAAGAGTTAATATTTCTAAATTTTTAAATATATTTTTATTGATTTCAGAGAAGAGAGAGGGAGAGATAAAAACACCAATGATGAAAGAGAATGATTGATCAGCTGCCTCTTGCACGCCCCTTACTGCAACCAGGTCATGTGCTCTGACCAGGAATCGAACCGTGACCTGCTGGTTCATAAGTCAATGCTCAACTACTGAACCACACTGGCTGAGCAAGAGTTAATATTTCTTTAAAAAGAGAGAACAGGCAATAGAGTGTGAGGCTTTAACATGTATCTAATAAGTATTCTTACATAATATAATGGAGGAAATGGCAGAGAAACAGCTTTTGAAAAAACAGTAGCTGAGAAATTTCAAATTTCAAGACAGATATAAGTGTTGAGGTTAAGAACAGTCTAAACACTAGGTAGAAAAAATGAAAATAAAGTCATACTAGGTATGTCCTTATGAATCTAGATCACATTAAGAATAAAGATTAAAAATATAATTTTAATTGGCTAAAGTATAAAGAACACCTAGAACTCTCCTACATTGTTGGTAGGAATGTAAAATTGGACAACCAATTTGGAAAATACCTTTGCAATTTTTTATAAAGTGAAACAAATGCTTCTCATATGAACCAGCAATCACATTACTGAGTATTAACCTAAAAGAAATAAAAGCATATGTCTGCACAAATTTCTGCAGGAGAATGTTTATAGAAGACTTATTTATAATTGCCCCCAAACTGGAAACAATTCAAATATTCATCAACTCTGGAAGAGTGAATGGATAAGCAAATTGTGGAGCATTTATACAATGGAATACAACTCGTCAATAAAAAGACACAAAGTACTAATACATCCAGCAACATAGTTAAACCTTCAAATGATCACATTGATGATAAAAATCAAATGCAAAATTCTGTATGATTCCATTTACATATCATTCTGAAAAAGGCAAATCAATAGAGACAATAATCAGATCATTGTCAGAGACTGGAGATGAGGGAGAAATTGAATAACAAGGATCATGAAAGAACTTTGTGGGTTAATGGAAATGTTCTACATTATTAAGCTGTAACACATAAAAGAGTAAGCTTTACTGTATGTAAAATATACCTGAATTTTTAAAAAAGAATAAAGAAAAATAAATATTGAAAGCTACCAGAGAGTAAAGGAACACATTTTAATCTATAACAGGCCTCTCCTCAATAACAGTCAACAGAAGACAATCAAGTAATAGCTTTAAAGCATTGAGGAAAAACAAGTGTTAACCTGAGATTTTATGTCCAGTTGAACAATCATTCAAGAGTGAGTCAAAATAATGACATTGTCTGATATACAGACTCAGAGCTAATTTACTACTTATGGATTCCCGTTAAAAGAACAAATAAAGGATGACTTTCTGCAATAAGTAAAGAAAAACCAGCAGGAACACCTGAGATGTTTTTAATGGTATGTTAACATTTAATTTGAAATTTTAATTAGCACTGCCTGTAAACAAACTCACTCCTTTTGTTTTTAAAAAAAATCAAACCAGGCCTCCTGGTGCTTACCACAGGCTGTGTTCTTACACTGACTGTACAGAAATAGGAGGCAGAATAAACTTACCCCATATACACCTCAGCTCAAGCTCTTTGCCTGGTCTGTATTGTGAATGGGGAGACATTGGGGGGAAAAAAATCAAACTATCAGCAGGGGAACCTTGTGTGCCTGATGGGGTAGGAGGTGGGGACTGGCCTGCTGGGGAACAGCGCAGGGGCGCAGCTGAAATGAGCTTCACTAAGTTGCCATTGAGCAAGATGCCCGCTTTAGCATGGAAGATGGACTAGTGGGTATTGCTGACAAAGTCCGTAGAGACAACATGGGTGTCAGAGTTTCTAAGGAAGCATGTATTGAGCATCTGCTGTGTGCCAGGCCCTGGGAAGATGGCTGGAGCTGTGTAAGTGAAAAGATAGTCCCCAATCCTCGCCTTCTTGGAGTGCACGTGCTAGCAGGACCAACAGTGACCAAAATGGAATTTCAGGTGAAGAAAGGGGCCACAACAAGAACATGTTGCTTAGGAGGGAGGCTGAAGTAAAGAATTGGAGGAGGTGAGGACAGGTGTATGGCCACTTGGGGAAAAGCTTTCCAGACCAAAGGAGCAGCAAGTGCAGAGATGCTGAGGCAGGAGATCTGACTCTCCCAGCCCTGCAGTCCCTATCTTGATTCCTTGTGAGCAGCTCCTTGGCAAGTGGGAAGTCACACTCTCTCCCCAGAGGGTTCCTCCCAGGGTGTCTCCTCCTCAGTCCCTACCTCATCCTCATTGTAGGTAAGTATGCCAGCCATTGGCCCCTTGGCTGCTGCTTTCATGGAATCCTTGATGGCGGAGTATGTGTAGGCCGGCTAGGCGGTAGGTCAGGTCCACGACAGACACGCCTGGGGCTGGCACCCGGAACGCCATTCCTGTCAGCGTTCTGGACAGTCCCACATGGAGGTGGAAGTCAGAACCCAAGGACTTCTCCATCTACCCTCTCCCCTCCACCTTCCTCTCATTAGATACCGCAAGGATGGGGGCCCGTCTGTTCTTCCCAGGGCATATGCCTCCCATCCTGGTGGCAGCTTCCCGCCCTAATACCCTTCGAGGTCTGGGATGACTCTGCCCACCGCCTTGGCAGCCCCTGTAGAGGCTGGGATGATGCTCTGGTGGGTTCCTCGTCTGTCTCGCCAGGCCTTCTTTGATGGCCCATCCACTGTCTTCTGGGTGGCCGTGTAGAAATGGATTGTGGTCTTGGAGAAGAAGAGGGCTGAGGTGAGGCCTTCCTGCTCTTAACTTCCCATGCCTCTTTATTTTAGGCCTGAAGTGATGAGCCCGGTGGGGACCACTGGAGGGGCACCTGCCAACCAGGGTCCAGCCTTGCCTGAGAGTTACACGGTTTTTTAAAAGACTCCACCACTCGCGGGTTCCTCTTGAAACCAGTCTCTTCCTAATAAAGTCACACCCTAAGCAAATCCTGAGAGGAAGAGGTACAGGTTCCCTGCCATCCATCCTGCCCAGCCCTCTCCCCAACTCACCATCAGTCCTTCCACCATCCCAAATCGCTCGTGAATGACCTTGGAAAGAGGTGCCAGGTAGCTGGTGGTGCAGGATGCACTGCTGACACAGCAGGGAACTGTGAGGTGAGTGTCAGAGCCACCCTTCCACCCTTACCTCATGTGGGGGAGATGCTCAGAGGCTTGGATTTGTGAAAAGTCAGGATGGGGTGAGAAGGGTCATTGGGTATGCCTTCAGACTGAAGGAGGCGCCGGAGGTGCAGCTGGGGGAACCTCCCCAAGCATATTCTCCAGAAGTTGGGCATTGCTAACAGTTCTAGGGGAATGTTAACATGGTGGCTGTAAAGACTTTGGGAGGGAGAAGCAGAGGGATGTGAAAGAAGCACCAGTGGGGTGGGGATGGGGTGGGGAGACTGAGTCTGATCCCTTCCCATCACAACCTGGAATAGCCTCTGGGCATCACCCACCCACTCCTGGATGCTGCTGCCCGTTCCCTGACAATTTTCATGGAATCAGGATTATAGTCCTTTTCACTCACCCCCGTGACAAAGATGGGCGCATCTGGCGAGGGTGCGCTGATGACCACATGTAAGGCACCTGCCTGAATGTGGTTCTAGGGAAGGAGGAGCACTGCTGTCATGAATTGATGAGATGCTTTCAGTGTCACACCCCTGGCCAGCCCTGTGCACTTTTCTCCCACTTATGGAAGCTCCCTCTTGGGACAGGTACACTCCTGTGCACTCCACCACAAAGGGGCTCCCGAGAGACTTCCAGGGGATCTCTCTGGGCTGCTTGCTGTGGAGAGGTGGCAGGGCTGTGAGTCAGTCTCCCTTCCATGGCCTTGCCTTCATAGTCCATGGCCTTTACTGTTTGAAAGGCTGGCCAGGCACCTTCCCACCTGGCCTGCAACCATCCCCACACATACCTAGCTACCTCAGGTGGATTTGACCCTGCTGGTCTTGTCTCTCACCCCAAAACCCCTTTGTGGGCCACTTACCTTGACTGCCCTTCCCCTGCTATGCCTGGGTATACACAAGTTACCACCTCCCCTACTCAGGCTCATTCCCCCTCTGTCTCCAGGGGACCACCCAGGTCAGGCCCTTTCTGCCTGTGCTGCCCGGAATGTAGACTCCAGGAGGGCGAGGCCTGCGCACTGCTTCTGATTCCCTGCCCTCACAACCTCACCATGGCCCTCCTTGCCTCTCGTTTCTGCCACTCAGCTTCTGCAGCAGGGAGCCTGCTGCCAGAGGCTGAGCAAGTCCCTGAAGACAGGCACTACATCCTGGGAGCAATGGGGGAGAGGCTGTAACTTGTAGCCTCAGGCTACCCTGGGGTCAGCAGTGGTTAGTGGTTTACAACAGAAAGGTCAAGGCCTTTTTGGTTTCCTCTTTTATAAAGTTATATTTTTACTTGATAGTTTATCTAACATTTGCATTTAAAACATTAAATATTATTGCTGTTTTCTAAAAAAAAATCAAACAATCATAAGATTGGAGAGCATAATAATGGATAATTAAAGCATGCTAAGATCATTTTTATGTTTGGAGAAGAATAGAAACACCAAATAATTTAAAATCTGTGAGAACAAGTTATAGTTAAATATTATGTTGAAAAATAAGAATTACAACTAAAAGGCAGAATATGTAATCAGTAATAAATGACTCAGCAACAAAAAGTAGTGAGTGGAAAACTGATGGATCAAGGGACGCTAGAAAAAAATTTTTAAAGCAACAAAATAAGAATGATTAGCATATAAAATATAAAATAAGATGGTAAAAATCAGTGGAGATTCGCCAAAAAAATGATGTTATTTGAGATTATTATACAGGCTAGGTAAAAGAACAAAATCCTGCTCTGTGCTGCCAACAATATGCTAAACTAAAATACCAGACAAAATAGTAGAAAACAAAAGATACAGATATCTGGTATCTTATGCAAGTACTAGGCAAAAAAAAGAGGGTATTTTAGCAATATAATATTTGAAAAAAATCAAATTAAAAAAAATTCAAGAGTATAAACCACAGTCTGGGAGAAAAATACAAAAAGACACATCTGATAAGGACTATTAATTCAAAATATATAAAAAATGTAAAACTATAATAAGAAAACAAACAACCTGATTAAAACATGGGCCAAAGAGCTGAACAGATACCTCACCAAAGAAAATATACATATGGCAAACATGCATATGAAAAGATGCTCCATGTCATATGTCATTAGGGAATTGCAAAGCAAAACGATAATAAGTTACTATTACAGCAAATATTAGAATGACCAAAATCCAAAACACTGACAACACCAAATGCTGGAGAGGATGTGGAGCAACAGGAACTCTCATACATTGTTGGTGTGAACGCCATTGTTGGTATAGCCAGTTTGGGAGACTTTTGGAAGTTTGGTGATTTCTTTTTTTTTTTTAATATTTTTTATTGATTTCTTACAGAGAGGAAGGGAGAGAGACAGAGAGTTAGAAACATCGATCAGCTGCCTCCTGCACTCTCCCCACTGGGGACGTGCCCACAACCAAGGCACATGCCCCCGACGGAATCGAACCTAGGACCCCTCAGTCTGCAGGCCGAGGCTCCATCCACTGAGCCAAACCGGCTTCGGCTGGTGATTTCTTACAAAGCTTTACATATTCTTCCATATGACCCAGCTATCGTGCTCCTTGGCATTTACCCCAAAGAGTTAAAAACTTATGTCCACACAAAAACCTATACACGGATGTTTATAGCATCTTTATTCATAATTGCCAAATCTTGGAAGCAACAAAGATGTCCTTCATTGGTGAATGGATAAATTGTGGTACATCCAGACAATGGAATATCATTCAGCACTAAAAATATATGAGCTGTCAAGTCATGAAAAGACACAGAGGAACCTTAAATGCATATTACTAAGTGGAAGAAAACAATCTGAAAAGATTACATATTGTATGCTTGTGATTATATGACTTTCCTGGAAAGGCAAAACTATAAAGACAATAAAAAGTTAAGTGACTGATAGAAGTCAGAGGAGCAGAGCTGAATCTGTATGATTTTATTATAATGGATACATGCCATTATACACTATACTCCTAAATAATAGCAAGCAAAAGAAGGCAATAAAGTAATAGCTTTAAAGTGTTGAGAAAAAGTGACTATTAATCTGAAATTTTATTTCCAGTCAAACAATCATTCAAGAATGTGTATTACACATTTGTCCAAACCCACAGAATTTACAACACTAAGAGTAAGCCCTAAATTAAATATGGATTTTGAATGATTATGATGTTACAATGTAGGTACATCCTTCTTTAAAAAGTGTACTATTCTTGCCCTAGCTGATTTGGCTCAGTGGATAGAGTGTTGGCCTGCAGACTGAATGGTTCTGGGTTCGATTCTGGCCAAGGGCATAGGCATATGCCCGGGTTGTGGGCTCAATCCCCGTATAGAGTGTGCAGGATGCAGCTGATCAGTGATTCTCTCTCATCATTGATGTTTCTATCTCCTTCTCTCTTCCTCTCTGAAATGTACTATTCTAGTAAGTGATGTTGGTAATGGGCTATGCATGTGTGGGGAAGGGGTATATGAGAAGTTTCTGTACCTTCCTCTCAATTTTGTTATAAACCTAAAACTTCTGTAAAACAAAGTCTTAGAAAAAAGATGCAGTGTCTGGGCATTGGTATTGTTATAGAATTAGCTTGGCTTCAGACTTAGTTTCTATTTGTATAGCTGCCAACACTGATTCTCCTTTCTTTCCAGAGATTTTGAGTGGTATCCAATATCCTTTACTAAAATCCATCATTTTATTTATTTATTTATTTATTTATTTATTTTTGCTAATGCCCAGCAGAGCTGCTTTTATTGTTTAAACTAAGAGCTCCTACTGATACAGCTGTGAGGTCCAATCCGCCTGGAAAGTTAAGAAAGTTCATCATATAACCTCTGTTGAGAAACAAAGATTCTGCCCTTGGGCTATATTGTTGGGCCTCTGAGCACGCTAAGAGTTTAAAGAACCCACTGAAATTGCTCTCCGATTCTTTTGCTGCTGAATTCAATGGCCTCTGTTCTCTTTTCAAGGTTGACCACTATGCCATATTTGACACTGTTGACTACTCCTTAACTCTGAGGCTCTATTATCCCTTGACAGAGAGCATGTCAAGGGCAGAGATTGAGCAGGATTGTTTTTGTATTCCCAGGATATTGCATTCTGCTTGACACACAGCATTCAAGTACTTAATGAGATTCCAATGAATGAATGAATGAATATTGAATTTTTAACTAGGACTAAAGGAAAGAGCATAATTGGATAAAGCACACAGAAAATTTTGGTTGAATGGTGAAAAAGTAATAGTAACTCATTTTGAGTGTTTTGAGCCCACTTTAATTATAGTGATTAATTTGCATGTAAGCAAATTGTGGATTAATGCAACAAATAAGATGGATAATTATCTTGTAACTAAAACATATCAATGGGATTGGTCTATTTGTCAACATATGTTTATTTATCAATTAAATTGGAGAATAAAAAAATAATAAAGGAACTACAAGAACTGCATAAAGTTATAAAGATGCTAAGGAACATCAAAAGTCCCATGGATATTCAGTTCATCATACATGTCTTTATCGAAAAAAAAACAACACACACAAAAGAAAACCCCACAAAAGTGTTCTTGATGAGTTAACAATACTGTTTTATTTTTTGTAACTTGAATGATCACCAGACTGATTTTACCACACTTGGATTAAAATCTGAAGATAAAAGTGATTTTTATCTATGGTTACTTCAGCTCTACAATGGCAAATGTAAGTAGTTGGAACAGAAATGGTATGGCCCACAAAAAGTCTAAAATATTTACTATCTGGTCCTTTACAGAAAATGTTTGCTGACCCCAGATCAAGATTATATGCAGAAAGTTAAGGGGTCTAATTTACATTTTTAGACTTGTACAAAAAAGGCCTGAAAAGGAAAGTCTTTCTATCCAAACCTCACAGCTGAAGTTTCTCCCTTAATCCACCTCCTTAGTACCATCCCCTAGCTAATCAGGGCTTATATCTGTGAACAGTTTATCATAATTAAACTTTATGATTAAAAAACTATGTTATATCAGAATTCCACATCCACTTGTAAATTATCCTAATTCTTTTTCCTAAGTTCTCACATTGCTCCCACTTTTTCAAAAAGAATAGTCTGATTTTTATCTATAGCCCTTCCGTTTCTTACTCTAGATTAATCCGTTTCTCTGCTCCTATTTCCCACACACATCTTTAAAATAATACTTTCTTATGTACATGTTCTTAGCATTATTTTCTTCCAGCTCCACACTTGCTCATGCATCATTTATCTGCTTCCACATCTTTTATCATCATTCAGTACAGCTACTTCCCCCTCGCTTTGACCTTTCCTTTAAACATCATACCTGCATTTCCAAATGCTATACATCTTCATTTGGGTGTGTTGCTTTCCTGTTCACATTTCTCTGGTTTGACAAACTGAATTTCCTTTGACATCTTCATTATCTCTGCCCACACAAAGAAATCATAAAATGCATTCAAAAAATAGTGATTATTCATTGTTTACATTCCTTAACTCAGTTAATTGCATCACTTTCCAAATGGTTCCCAAAGCTAGACACAAAGGAAACCTCTCAACAATCTACCTCTCACATAATTTAAAATTCTTCCTGCTATCTGCAGCATAGGAGTTGAGTCATTCTTCCCACTCACACTCCTGTGCCCACCATTCTAAATGCAGGTGACGAACAATAGGTGGTCATAGTTTGGCTCAGTTTGATTTTGGTTTGAATCCTATGCACCCTGGCTAGAGAAGCAGGGGAGAAGAAAAAGAGGACTGAGCAAAGCAATTAAAAAGGCCGCTGAGAGGATTCTCAGAGAGGAATAAGATGATTATAAGAAAAGAGAAACTGCAGAAAGAGCAGCGTTTTAGGCTGCTTTTCTATATGACTCCTTTAATGTTTTCTCATTAAATCTTTAGTAAGTCAATATTTCTAAGTGATACCCTCACAAGTTGAATTTATTTAAGGGCTAAAACTGAGTGCCAGGCCTGGAGATGTGTGTGAGGTTGAAAGGGCGAGTCATTGCGGGGCCTACGTGGGCCAGCCGCCGGGCTCTATGAGGCACAGCCTGACCACGCTGCTGGAGGCCTCGGGCACCGACTCCCCAGCCCACAGCGGGAGCCCGGCGCAGGCTGCCACCCGCCCACAGCCCCTGGACCGGGACCGGACCCACGTGGCAGCAGCGGCGGCGTGACAGGGCGTCTGCCCTCGCCTGAGGAGATGGAGGGGG
>NW_006283768.1:425357-427588 GCF_000327345.1 Myotis davidii | reverse complement strand
AGGACTCTTTGCTTTTGCATCGGACTCGCTGGCTCCCTGGTGGGCTTTTTGGGAACCTTGAAATCTGGGCACAACAAGGTGAGTCTAAGAAGACTTTGGATTTTATTGAACTGTGTACATATTTGCTTCCACTTTTATTTTGTAAATTTCTTTGAAAGCATGAATCATGGTTTATAGTAACTGATCTCTGTTTATGCTATGGATTTGGATTCTATCCATCTCTCACCTGTATTTCTCCTGTAATTTCTTTTTTAATACTATCTCTGTGTCCTATTCTCCCAATCCTTCATATTATAACCAGCTAGACAAATGAGTTGGCGCTCTTCCACAATCTTACCTCCTATATCTTATCTTTGTCCTATATCCTATCACTGTCACCAGCATAGCACACACTCAAAAACTCCTTGAGCCTATTTATTCATTAGTTGAACCAGAAATTTAAAGATAAGATTCTTTAGAAAACAGCTCTTCCATGAGACATCTTACCCATTATCAAACAACTGCTGTTGGATATACCCGCTTCTCCCATTAAATAACATTATATATGGGACACTTTTAATGAGGCTCGTGATATTCTATTTTTAAAGCTCTCTCTTCCAGTGTACTAAATTGATGTTTAAAAGAAAAGTATGCCAGACACTGTTCTGACAGTGCCAGTGAACAAAAAAGACAAAATCCTTGCACTCATTCTTGTTACATTCTAGTACAGAGAAAACAAATAAATAAAACAAGAAAATATCAGATAATGATGTGATAGAATTCAATTACTTTAAATCTTGCTTGTGTACATTGTAGAAGATAGGCAAACGAGTTCCTCTGAGATATTTGAGCGTGACCTGCATGACAAGAAAAAAAAAACCAGTTATGGAAATATCTGAGGAAAAAGCATTCTTGGCTGAGGGAATAGCTTCAGTGATAGACCAGATCTGTCATCAAAGGATCCTGTCAAACACTACAGTTTTTATTATCTCTGTTTCGGTGGTTAGAAATTTTGTGGGCAAAAAATAAGCTACTAGTGTCAATCCTTCTCTCTCCTGCCCAATTCCTGCCTTCCAGCATAAAAGTCAATGTTGTAACTATTGTCTGCTTACAGTTGGTACTTAATAGTTGTACTACAGTGAGACTTCTCAGTGAAGCCTCTACTACACCAAGTGTTGCCAAGAGGAGCAGTCACACCAAAGTCACTGTTTTACTGTTTAAGTAGGACCAAGTGTCATCTTCTTCATTCTACTGAAAGAATATGGTTTCCCAAGTGGGGTATGCAAAACAATGGGGAGTAAGAATAAAATATTAGACTTGATGCATATTAAATATATGTCTATAAAATATGAAGGGATCTATGTGTTTTTAGTACTTATTGTGCTGGCTGACACTGCTGTCCTCACTTGTTCCAGAAGTCAATACATAGCGGTTTGGAGTGGGCATTGAGGCACTCATCAGTTGGTTTCCTTTCTATGAATTACACTGTACCACAGTTTATGTGCTACCCAGAATGTCATCAATATGGTTAATTTTTATAAAATAAGATCTTTAAAATAGTGCTGATTATTATATCTTTATAATAATACTTTATAATAAGACAAGGGTTGACCATGAAAATCATTTTTACCACATGGTAACCCATTATTGGTTTTCTGTAAGAAGCATTGTTCAACTGAAAGCTGAGTAACACTTCTCTGTAAAAATGACTTGACAAGTGTTCACAATTTTCTGACCTTTTCTATGAATACAAATGACTGTGAGATTGGTTTTTTTTTACTTTTATTTTTTTATTGTTTAAAGTATTACATATGTCTCCTTTTTCCCCCCAATTGACCCACCCACACCACTCCCACCGCCAAGGGCAAGCCCTCACTGCCCCAGTGTCTGTGTCCATTGGTTATGTTCATATGCATGCATACAAGTCATTTGGTTGCTCTCTAACCGCCCCCCACCCCCGCCATTTGTCTCTGGATCTATTCTTGTTCATCAAATTATGTTGATCATTATATCCCACATAAGAGTGAGATCATTATATTTCTCCGACTGGCTTATTTCACTTAGCATAATGCTCTCCAGGTTGTTGCAAATGGTAAAAGTTCCTTCTTTTTTACATCTATGGCATAGTATTCCATTGTGTAGATGTACCACTGCTTTTTAATCCACTCATCTGCTGATGGGCACTTAAGCTGTTTCCAAATCTTAGCTATTGTAAATTGTGCTGCTATGAACATAGGGGTGCATATATCCTT
>NW_006283768.1:422708-424735 GCF_000327345.1 Myotis davidii | reverse complement strand
GATATTTTGCTGCCTATGGATTCTTCTAAGATTTTTATGGTTTCCTGTCTTATGTTTAAGTCCTTCAGTCACTTTGAGTTTATTTTTGGGTATGGTGTAAGTTGGTAATCTAGTTCTATTTTTTTTTTTCATGTATCTGACCAAATTTCCCAGCACCATTTATTGAAGAGACTGTCTTGACTCCGTTGTATGCTATTGCCTCTTTTGTCAAATATTAATTAAGCATAATGACTTGTTTCGATTTCTGGGTTCTCTGTTGTTCCATTGGTCTATATGTCTGATCTTGTGCCAGCACCAGGCAGTTTTGAGAACAGTGGCTTTGTAATATAGCTTGCCAGCTGGTATTGTGATCCCTCCTACTTTGTTCTTCTTTCTCAGGAGTGCTGTGGCTATTTGGGGTCTTTTTTTATTCCAGATGAATTTGTGGAGAGTTTGTTCTAGATCTTTGCAGTATGCCGTAGGTATTTTAATGGGGATTGCATTGAATCTATAGATTGCTTTGGGTAATATGGACATTTTAATGATGTTGATTGTACCAATCCATGAACATGGTATGTTCTTCCATTTGTTTATGTCTTCCTCTATCTCTTTTCTCAATGTCCTGTAGTTTTCTGAGTACAGGTGTTTTACCTCCTTAGTGAAGTTTATTCCTAGGTATCTTAATTGTTTTGGTGCAAAGGTAAATGGGATTAGTTTTTTAGTTTCTCTGTGAGTTTATTATCCTATCTAATAAAAGGCTAATATGCAAATCTACTGAAAGGCAGAATGACCGGTTGCTATGATGTGCACTGACCACCAGAGGGCAGACGCTCAATGCAGGAGCTGCCCCCTGCTGGTCAGTCTGCTCCCACAAGGGAAGTGCCACTCAGCCAGAAGCCACTAAAGGAGGGGGCTTAAGCCGTCACTCGGACATCCTCCAAGAGCTCCCAGACTGTGAGAGGGCACAGGCTGAACTGAGGGACACTCTCCCTTCTCCTGAGTGCATGAATCTCGCTCACTGGGCCTCTAGCCCTATATATTAGTAATAAAAGGCTAATATGCAAATTGTCCACTACCAGGAATTAGACTGGAAGATCAACTAAGAGTTTGACCAGGGGGCAGGGCTGGCCAGACAACCAGCCATGGTCCCACCCAGATCAGGGGTGGGGCCAGCTAGCCAACTGCACACAGTCCCTCCCCCAGCCGGACCCCGCTCCCCCGCCCCCCAATCAGGGGCAGGGCCAGCTGGCCAACTGCCTGCGGCTACTGGGCCCAATGGCCCAGCCCAATTGGCCCCAATCGGGGTGGGCCAGCCAAACCCCACCTGTGTACGAATTTGTGCACCTGGCCATGAGTTGGTGTATAAAAAGGCCATAGTTTTCTGGGTGTTAATTTTATATCCTGCTACATTCCAAATTCGCTTTTATTATGTTGAGGTATGATCCCTCTATTCCCACTTTGCTGAGAGTTTTTATCAGAAAAGGGTGTTGGATTTTTTCAAATGCTTTTTCTGCATCGATTGATACGATTTTGTGATTTTTATTTCTCAATTTATTTATGTGATGTATCATGTTTATCGATTTCTGGATATAGTACCATCCTTGCATCCCCAGAGTAAATCCCACTTGGCCATTGTGTAGGATCTTTCTAATGTAATGCTGGATCCGGTTTGCTAGAATTTTGTTGAGAATTTCAGCATCTATGTTCATGAAGGATAATGGCTTGTAATTCCCTTTCTTTGTAATGTCTTTATCTGGTTTTGGGATTAGGGTAATGCTGGCTTCATAGAAAGAGCTTGGAAGTTTTCCTTCCTCTTGAATTTCTTGGAATAGTCTGAGTAGGACAGGATTTAGTTCTTTGAATGCTTGGTAGAACTCCCCTGTAAAGCCATCTGGACCAGGGCTTTTGTTTGCTGGAAGATTTTTTGATTACTGCTTTAATTTCTTCAGTAATTATTGGCCTATTCAGGTTTTTTAATTCTTCCTGATTGAGTATTGGGAGCTTGTATTTTTCTAAAAATATGTCCATCTCATCTAGGTTGTCCAGTT
>NW_006283768.1:417845-420420 GCF_000327345.1 Myotis davidii | reverse complement strand
TCCACTGGGTACACTGGCTCTTGGATCTAAGGAGGTGCTAATTTAGCCTCTGCCTGAGGTTACTCAGCAGGAGCTACGAAGAGAACTGCAGATTCCTTTTCCTTTTTTGGAGTTTGGAGGTGCCCAGACGAGGCCCAGCTGTGAAGCAATGCAAGCTGCGATGGGGCCTTGGGCCTTCTCTTGGAAGTTCTGGGTCTGTCTGACCTCGCTGCAATTTGTTAGGTAATTTTCAGATTGCGAAGGGCCAGGGCATTCATATGCAAAAGCCTCTGCCACAGCCTGGATGGGGCGGGGTCTCAAGGAATCAACAGGGCGGAGCAAGCTTCTATGGTTGCTCCTCAGCCCTGCCCTAAGGGGCCCGAGTCTCACTGTCTAAGACAGCGCGTCCTCAGGTGCCAGCCCCTTTCCTCACGCTCGCACGCGGTCAAGCCTCTGTACCTCTGCACTTTACTTCTGCAGCTCCTGTGGGTCTCAGTGTGCTTTTTCTCTTTCCTTCTAGTTGTAGAATTTCCACTCAGCCAGCCTTCCTGTAGTTCTGGATGATGTCCGTTTTGTCTTTTTGTTGTATTTTTGAAGTTGTTGTGGGAGGCAGCAATTTCTGGTGTTAACCTATGCTGCCATCTTGGTTTCTCTCCGATTTCTATCTTCTTAAATTTGAAGAGACTTGGCCTGTGTCCAAATTGTTCTGTTTTTTTGTTTGTTTGTTTTTTTGTTTTGAAAAAATAAAAGAAAACTCTTAATCGGTTTCTTCAAGGTAAAGGTGACATTTTTAGTAATGAAGGAGAAAGGAATTGCAGCACAAAAGACATTTGTGCTATGGAGAGAGCATTTCCATTTTTTAAATAAACACTTGGAAATGTTCCATTGTTATATAATCTTGTGGCTAAAATCAATTTCAATGGAAAACTCTTAATATTTGCATGCTTAAAAATTTGGAAATAGAGTTTTAAAAACTGTTTAAAAAATCTTTTCAGTGAGTAGTTTCAATGGGTTTTGAACCCATTTCTTAAAAAATCCAAAGATGCAATAACTTCTGATTAGTTTTCAAGAAGAACTGACTGATATGGGGGATTATATATGTTTGCTAGCTGAATTTCAACAAAACCTTTAGCATAACTGGGGATGGGATTGAAAAATGAGTACCATGATTTAGCAAGCACAGCTAATGGTGCACTTCTTCCATCTGGCTGTACTTATTTTTGTGAGATAGCTCTTTCAGCTAAAACAGCCATTAAAGCCAACATGGGAATAAACGGAACTTAGAACCATTCCTCTGAACTACTATATCACAAAGTATTAAACCAAGAATTTTTAAATTGATGAGGCATCGCCAACCAAATTGCTCTCACTAGAAAGGCAAAGAGGTTATTGAACCATTGATAAGTAAAATAATATGAAAACTACTATTTAGTTTTTCTTTCTAATCTCATCATCCTTAATATTTATTTTATGTTTGTTCTGCAAAATACATACTACAACAGAATATTATTATGTATAATTGATAATTATATAATTATAATGGATGAAGAATGTTTAATAATTTTTAGTTTGATGATGCACCAAATAGAAACAGGCATGGATACATGGAACAGACTAACAACTGCCAGAGGGGTAGGGTTGAGGGGGCTGGATGAAAGAAGGCGAAAGGATTAAAAAATATATATGACATAGACATAGACAACAGGGTGGGGATAGCCAGAGGGAAAGGGGGGTATGGCTAGGTAGAGTTGGGCAAAGTAGGGGGAAGTGGGGACTGAAGCAGTTTTGCTTTGGGCTATGGACTCATGATCAAGTATGCAGATGATGTTTTGTTGAGCTGTAAACTTGAAACCTATATGGTCTTGTCACCCCAATAAATTCAATAATTTTTTTTTTTTTAGTTTTAGGTGAATAATTTTTAAACATCTGGAGATCACTGCTTTAGTAGAACTAATGTCATCATGTCTCAATTTTCTGTACCTCATTCATCTTTAAAAGTACAAGTCTTCCCGTCATCTGTTTCAAGCTGATCTTCCATTCCCATACTGCTCTGTAATCTTATATTCTGACTGAATCCTTCTCCCATGCCAACATTTTCATTTCGCCCTCTAAAGAGCCTGGGTCCAGATCAACACACTTCTTGTGGTAGCTAATCTCATTGATGACTCCCAGTGGATCTCATCTCCTGATGTGACATCATTGTGAGTCCCCTCCCTTGAATCTGAACTGGCCCGGTGACTCACTTTAATCAATAGGATGTGGCAGAAGTGAGGCAAAGCCAGTTCTGAGTCTAAGCCTCAAGAAGTTCTGGCAGCTTCCTCTTCTGTGCTTTTGGGAGCCTTTAACTGTTATGTTAGAAGTCCAGTTATACTGCTGGAAAGTTCAGGTGGAGAGAGAGAGATGAACAGAATGAACTGGTGTATATAATAGAATCAGGGGCATAGAAAGAGAGTGGACTGACTATTCTGGGGGGGGAAAGGGGTGAGGGGAATGCGGGAAGAGACTGGACAAAAATCGTGCACCTATGGATGAGGACAGTGGGTGGTGAGTGAGGGTGGAGGGTAGGGTGGGAACTGGGAGGTAGGGGGTTATGGGG
>NW_006283768.1:411948-414114 GCF_000327345.1 Myotis davidii | reverse complement strand
CCCCAGGTCAGGGCACATGCCCAGGTTGGGGGCTTGTGGGACGTGCAGGAGGCAGCCAATCAATGAGCCTCTCTCATTATTTGATGTTCTTCTCTCTCCCTCTCTCTCCTCTTTCTCTCTCTCTCTCTCCCCCTCCCTCCCTCCTTCCCTTCCTCCCTTCCTCTCTCTCTGAAATCAGTAAAAGGTGGTCTGGATGGTGGTTCTGAAAATATGAAAATGTATATCCATGAAATGATTAAAGTATGCCTACAAAATGAAAAGTCTGTTTTCTTGCCCAGCCTGTGTGCGTCAGTGGTTGAACGTAGACCAGGAGATCATGGTTTGATTCTTGGTCAGGGCACATGCCTGGGTTTCTGGCTCCATCACCAGTAGGAGGTGTGCAGGAGGCAGCTGATCAATGATTCTCTCTAATCATTTATGTTTCTAGCTCTCATTCCCTCTCCCTTCCTTTCTGAAATCAATAAGAATATGTATACATATATATATTTTAAAGAAAAGTCTATTTTTCAGCATAATTAGAGAATTAGTACATAAATTTATCAAGTACACTCATATATACATATTATATATATATCATCGATACATATAGGTTTTTACTAATTTTCATACATTTCAAAGAACAAAAGAAATTTAAAATTGAGTACTGAACTAGGTAGAATAATGCTCCTCCTTGACTCCCAAAATGTCCATGTCCAAGTCCCTGGAACCTGTGAATATGTTACCTTACGTGGCAAAAGGGACTTTGCAGTTGTGATTAAATTAGCATCATGAGACGGGAAGGTTATCCTGGATGGTCCTAGTGGGCCCCATATAATCATGAGGGTCCTTATGGGGGAAAGAAAGAGACAGGGGAGTAAGAGGAGATGTGATTGCTGGCTAGAAGGGGTACACAAGCCAAGGATATTAGGAAAGGCAAGGAAACCAATTCTCTTCTAGAGCCTCCAGAAAGGGTCGCTAAACCTTGAGTTTAGCCCAGTGAGCTCCATTTTGGACTTCTGATCTCCAAAACTTCAAGATAGAAATCTGTGTTGCTTTAAGCCAGTAATTGTGTGGTAATTTGTTATAGCAGCCATAGGAAACTAATACATTAAGCAAACTTTATTCAGTCCTTAATACTTCCAAATGTTACAGCACCTCAGGATCATCATTATGAGAATTAACTACTGGTGAACTGTAAGTAAAAAGTCACGCTTTTCTGTTCAGAAGTCTGAATGAGCATTTTTATTACAAAACCTATATAAGCACTAATCAGGGTTGGAGGAGATTAAATTAGAATACGTCTTCTTAAAGAAGTTTTTAGGTGAATTTTTAAGTAGAAAAGGAGACAGTAGATCCTTCATGAGGATCTAGAAAAGTGCTAAGAGTAGGAAAAAGGACAATACTGGTGATTTGAGCTACATATACTATGCATATGTATATAAAGGAAGCAAGATAATCTAACCAGAATTCCTCTTTTGAATTATTTTATTTTTATCTAACAGGCATTCTTAGAAGGCTGATAATATGTTTCACAAGAGAAAGTGCCAGGAGCCGGTCCATCCTTGCTGTTTCAAGGGACCTGGCATATATGGCATACTGTTCTTAATATGTTTGCTCCCCTTCTTGGCGCTATGTGTTTTAATCAAGGTCACCTCTCCGAGAAAGGTTGTTTCCCCAGGTAGGGATTTTCCCCTGAAGTTAGGGAGGGAATAAAACCCCTTCACTAAGTGCCAGGCGGGTAATTAATCACTTTAACTACGAACAATCATGCTTAAGCTACATAATCTTTATTCCCTGGAATGGAGATAAGAAACGCCCTAACCTTTGGAATAGAGATTGATAGGATTGGAATCAACTGGTATAAATACAGATGTAACAAGACAACAGGACACAGAACCTAGACACAGAACCTACCCACAGAACCTAGAGAAGAACCTAGAGACGGAACATGGCAAAAGATCCTGGACAGAACCTGGCTACAGAACTTGGCTGGAGAACCTGGACAGAACCTGGCTGGAGAACCTAGCGAGGGAACATGGCTACAGAACCTGGCTAGAGAATCTGGAGAACCTGACAAGAGAACATGGACACAGAACCTGGCTGGAGATCCTGACCAGAACTTGGCTAGAGATCCTGGCTAGGCTGCTGATCAACTGAATGTTGTCTCCGAGTCTTTCCTTCTTCGTC
>NW_006283768.1:409831-411261 GCF_000327345.1 Myotis davidii | reverse complement strand
TTCTGCTGGGGAAGGGGTTAAGGGGTTTTATTCCCTCCCTAACTTCAGGGGAAAATCCCTACCTGGGGAAACAACCTTTCTCGGAGAGGTGACCTTGGTTAAAACACATAGTGTCAAGAAGGGGAGCAAACATATTAAGAACAGTATGCCATATATGCCAGGTCCCTTGAAACAGCAAGGATGGACTGGCTCCCGGCAAGAAAGTATGGTTATAAGCCTATCGATATAGATTACTACATTAACATCCTATTATCTGAAAAGAAAGGTATTCTTAGATGGAAACCAGATAGGTAAACTGGCTAATGTGAAGTAGGTAAGATAAAATGTGGGTGCCTTTTCCTCATGCATAGTCATAGCAAAGGTGAGCTGAGGGATGAGGAAACACGTTTATATAAGGCAGGGTGATGAAACGAAAGCAGGAGGGACTTTGAAATCAAACAGACTTGGTTCAAATTCCAGCTTTACCTTTAATTGGTCATGTGACATTAGGCAAATTAATTAAAATAGTTTGACACTCCATTTATTATCTGTAAAATACCTAACTCATGTGGTTAGTATTAGATGTTAGTATTACATGAGAGTTTCTGACACATAAATAATCCTAATCCTAAGAGCACCAAGCTCACTGCAATTACTTCTCAGTTTTGCCTTAGGCCAGCCCAGCTTTGGAGGAATGGAATGTTTTAAGACAGAGTATTCTCTAGCAAGTCTGCGAGGATGTGCCTATGTGGGTAGATGGGTTGGAGAGGAGAGGTAATTTCAGGTAGTAGAACTAAATGCCTCTATTAGAACCAAGCACAATAAGAAAAAATATTCCTTAATTTTGAAAAACAGTTCATAGTTTCTCCCCTTGAGAGAGATATCAGTCACAATTTTTACAAAGAAGAAATCTGAGAGATAGAAACAAAGTGAATTGCTCCCAAAGACAAATGAACTGCCAGAGTAGTAGTTAGAGGTGGAATAGACTCCGCATTCTTATGTCTTGAACTCTCTTTCCTTCTAAGATAATAGCCTAACCATTAAGTCTCTTGGTGTTCTCAAGCCACCTATTATTTTACTCTGGCACTATTTCCTCATTATAATGAAATGTGGAAGATACAGTGAAGTGAGGAAACTCAGTAAGGTGCCTGTAAACTGAGATTTCATTGTTCTCAGCTGATATCTCACTAACGAACTCTTTAAGGACTACGTTAAATTTGAAGTTTAGGGGAAAGGAAACAAAGTTTACTCTTACTTATCAAATGGTCTGAAAACATACAAATATTACAGATTCCTACATGTTATGATTTAGAATCTTGGAAGCATAGCAAGCTTTTAAACCCCCTTTTAATGCAATAGAATGGCAAAGCCAACTGAGATTAAAATATTATTTAAAAATATTATTTAAAGAATTACTGAGCCTAAATTCTAATTACAAGTAACTCTGTTAA
>NW_006283768.1:407233-409601 GCF_000327345.1 Myotis davidii | reverse complement strand
CCTACCATACACCCAGTATGGTATCGCAATTCGCGATTTTGCGCTATCATACTGGGTGTATGGTCGGCTGTGTGCGATTTTGCGAGTGTGGTAAAATCGCATAACAGCAAAATCGCATATCAGCCGAGCATACACCCAGCAGCGCTGCTGATGCCGGAACGGTATGTGGAATGAAGTGGGCGGGCATCGGGAGGCCACTATGGCACGGGGCAAGCACTATGGGCAGTCTATCTGAAGTGAACCTGGCGTATAAGACGACCCCCCACTTGAAGGCATATTTTTCAGGGCCCAAAAATCGTCTTATACGCCGGCAAATACGGTACAAGTAACTCTGTTAAGTATTCATAAATACAACAGTATAGTAGTATAGAGATCCCGCCTTTTACACTTGTGAGGTTCAGAGAGGCAGTAGAAAAAAATACTTACATAAGAAACTCTTGCTTCAAACAAATATATTTTACAAACCAGTATTATTTTTTAGTCTGTTGAGGTTACACAAAATATAAGATATTTTCCCTCAACACATTTATCTAAATATTACTGTAATGAGGGGTTGAGTTAGAAAGTCTTAGATTTTGTTTCCTTTATTAATTATAGATCCTAAGTTATTTAACCTCTCTCATAATTTGTATAGCTGAGATCATTGTACCCCCCACATAAACAATACTACACAACATCTAATCAATCACCAAGTCAATACTACTTCGTTAATATGTCTTAAGACTGTCCATTGTTCTCTATGCCCACTGTTTCCATTTTAGTTCAACTCACGTCTGGAATATTACAACAGTATTCTAACAGCCTCCCAGTCTTCTCTAGACCTCATTCTTAGACACTTTCCAACTACTAAAATATAAACTACATAATTTTCAAACTTAAAACCCTCCAATAACTCGCTGCTGCCTACAGGATAATGTCCAATACCTCACCTCAGTCATTGAGGCCCTATAGGCTTTGACCTGTTACTTGTCTACTTTTGTTCCAGGACCTTTTTCCTTTCCCCAGGAAGAATGGAATGTATATTTCACTCTGCCCATGAATAAGCTGCTTGCAGGTTCCTGTAAAGTGTTTGAGCCCATCTAAAATATATACAATCTAGGTATGTATTTCTTTGAACTATGTAGACATTAATCAGCTTGAGGTGATAGATTATGGGGAAAAAATTTAGATTTCATAAGATTTAGAAAATGGTTAATACAGTAAGTAAATGAGAGGTAGGGGAGGCAGGGTTACAATGAGCCAGGGGTTAATACATTTCAGTTGTTCAGCCTGGACCAGCCTAACCTTACTGAGACCTTTTAAAAATAAAGAGTTTAGCCCTAACCGGTTTGGCTCAGTGAATAGAGCGTCAGCCTGCGGACTGAAAGGTCCCAGGTTCGATTCCGGCCAAGGGCATGTACCTTGGTTGCGGGCACATCCCCAGTCGGAGGTGTGCAGGAGGCAGCTGATTGATGTTTCTAACACTCTATCCCTCTCCCTTCCTCTCTGTGAAAAATCAATAAAATATATTTTTTAAAAAAAATAAAAATAAAGAGTTTAAGCAGAAAACTGTTGACTGTGAAATAATTTTTATCACGGCAAAGTTCAGTTAACTACGCCAGTGAGATTCCCTTAAATGATATTCAGAGGCAATCAGTTCCCTGCTATTCTTTTAAAGAAGGGTCTCTCTTCTTCTTCTTTCTCTCTGCCCCTCTCAATACATTTCCTTAAAGAACTTAAATCACCTTCTAATCTCTGTAAGGTTACATGCATCAATGAGGTAAGTTATGTTATAAACCTTAACAAAATATAATGCTTCTGATCCTCTCTAATAAACATTTTCCTTGATACTCTCTACACCCCCAAAAGCTACTGGGTAATCAAAAATCAACTTTCAATAATAACTTGTTATTCAACTAAATCTGTGATACTTGATGATTATATATTTTTAGATAGAATTTGAAAATGTCTGCATTGGGCCAGAATTTCCTCCTTTATTATGTAGAGGCTGAATCACATCCTGATCATCTACTGGAGCATAGGCACCAGATTTATTTCTGGAAAACTCTAATATCAGGTGAATATTTTCTGGCTATTTATGTGATCAATGGCTAGAATTATCATCAAAGCCATTTTTCTAATATATAAGATTTTTTTAAAATCAATCTGAAATAAGGTTTTTTTTTTAATTTAATTAAATTTTTTTTTTTCAGATTATTACATTTGTTCCTCTTTCTTTCCCCCCATAGCTCCCCTCCACCCTTGCCCACCCCACCCTCTGCCCTTACCCCGTCACTGTCCTCATCCCATAGGTGTACGATTTTTGTCCAGTCTCTTCCTGCACCCCCACTCCCCTTTCCTGCCAAGAATTATCAGTCCACTCCCTTTC
>NW_006283768.1:402105-406133 GCF_000327345.1 Myotis davidii | reverse complement strand
AGCCTCGTCCAGAACTGGAGCTCAGACTCTGAGACTCTCTCCCGATTGAAAACGACAACCACGCCCTCAGCTACCAGCCTGCCGCGCGTACCTCCGCACCTTTGTATTTTCCGCACTGCGCCTCCTCTAAGTCTCGTATGCTGTTCTCTTTCCTTCTAGTTGAAGAATTTCCCCTCAGCCAGTCTTCCTGTGGTTCTGGGCGATGTCCGTTCCGCTTTTAGTTGTATTTTTGAAGTGGTTGTTCGAGGCAGCTAACTCTGGTGTTTACCTATGCCGCCATCTTGGTTCTCTCTAATATATAAGATTTTTGAGGGCAGGGGCCATAGTTTATTTTTTATATCTAGATCCTATTATCGTGCCTGATACATAGTAGGCACTCAATAAATCTCTATTGAGTGAACAGGTGCATAAAAAGACTAGACTCTACCCAATGGAGGACTCATAGTCTAAGATAGAAACAACACAGCAGCTATCATCACCATCACCATCATCATCATCATCACTATAAACATTATTGAATAATTAATTTTACTTGGTGAGGTACTAGAGTTCTACCACTGCCAGTGGCTCAGTTAGTTGGAACATTGTCCCATACACTAAAAAGGTTTAGGTTCTGATTCCTGGTCAGGGCACATACCTAGGTTTCAGGATAGGGGCGTTTATGGGAGGCAACCAATTGATGATTTTTTCTCTCTCTTTCTTCCCCCCCTCCTTCCTCTCTCTCTAAAATCAATAAACATATTTTCCTGTGAGGATTAAAAAACATATTAACATTTTTATTAACAAAGAATAAAAAGACTTTCATTCATACAATAAATTTTTATTGACCACTTGCTATGTCCTAGCATTGTTCTGGCACTGGGGATATAAAGGCAGACAAAAATTTCTGTCCTTAGAGTGCTTAAATTTAATGGGAATGACATCCAGTAAATGAAATATATCTTAGTGATAAGTGCTAAGTAAAAAATAAAATATGGAAGTGGGGATATGAAGTGGAAGAGAGTGTTGAAATTTTAGATAAAATGACTAAAGCCTCATGCAGGCAATTTATGAATAAAAAAATGAAGTAAAGATATGAGAAAACAATGTTACATTTTTATAATAGGAGAAGAAAGGGAGGGGAACTAATGTATGTGACAAGGATAAGCATTCCACCAGTCCACTTCTGCATGTAGTCAGTGCAGTAATCCTCTCTTATCTGAGGTTTCACTTTCCCAAGCTTCAATTATCCACAGTCAACCTGGGTACAAAAATACTAAGTGGGATACTACAGAATTATACTTCACAAATTTGAAATTGTGTTCTGAATATCATGATGAAATCTCATGCCTTCCCACCCAGGATGTGAATCATCTCTCTGTCCAGCATATCCACACTCTGTGTATCCTCCCCGCTATTAGTCACTAAGTGGTCTTCTCAATTATCAGATTGGTTATGTGAGGGAGAGAGAGAAAGAGAGAGAGAGACCACATGATACCCACATAACTTTTATTATAGTATAGTTATAATTGTGCTATTTTATTATTAGTTGTTAATCTCTTACTGTGCCTAATTTGTAAACTTTATCATAGGTATGTATGTAAAGGAAAAAAACGATATATACAGGGTTTGGTACTATCAGTGGTTTCAGGCACCTGCAAGGGGTCTTGGGATATATTCCCTGTGGATAAGAGGGGACTACAGTATTAGATCTCATTATTGCTACACACCAGTATGTTGGGACTCACTGCATGCAGCAAGCCTGGACAACCCAGTGTTTTTTTTTTTTTTTTTAATTTTATTGTTTAAGGTATTACAAATAGTAGTATCTCTCTCTCTCTTTCCCCCAGGGGAGGCTGGGGGGAGGTCAACCCAGTGGTTTTAATTGGTCGGAGGGCTGAAGGGATGGCTTGTGGATTCAAGCAGAATACAGTGGGGCCTTGACTTATGAGTGTCCTGACTAACGAGTTTTTTGAGATACCAGCTGTCTCTTGGCTGATTTTTTGCATTGAGTTGATAGAGTAATTTGAGTTAACGAGCTCCTTAACGAGCTCGGTCTCCGAAGGAATTAAACTCAAGTCAAGGCCCCACTGTAAAAAATAAAAAGGCACTTAAATTAGCCTCAGGTGGGAGGTCACAAAGCCGAGTCAGCTCCTTTTGCTAGTTTCTAATTCATACATCCAAACGGAAGATAGAAGATGCTCTGAGAAAGTATTGTAATATATAATTAGAAAAGGAAGGAGCAGGAAAAGTGAAACAAGTGAACTAGAAAATCTGGAAGAGATTGATGAAGGTTGAGGAAAGAGAAAGCAGGATGAAAAATGAACAGCAATAACAAAGGCCCCCAGTGGCCTTCTGGGAAAGTCCAAAATGAATGTGGAACAGGTAGGGTGTCTGCATGCTGGCCGGGGAGTGGAGCCTGCATGGGTGTGTGTTAGGGATGGAATCATGTCCCCAGCAAATTCATAGGCTGAGGTCCTCAGCACCTGTATCTCAGAATATGACCCTTTCGGAATCGGGGTCATTGGAGTCATTATAGTGAGTTCAAGATGAGGTCATTCTAGAGTAGCCGGGCTCCTAAGCTGGCTGGTGTCCTTGTGAAAAACGGACATTTGAACAGACATGCCACAGGAAGGGTGGAGCTACGGTACCGCAGGCCACTGACCCACCAGGAGCAAGGCGGCCTGGAAGGGATCCCTCCTTGTGACGTCAGAGGGAGCCTGGCTCTGCCAACTCCGGTTCCAGCCATCTGGCCTCGCACACTGGGTGGCATCCGTCCGCCTTGTTCTAAGCCACCCAGCTTGCGGTGCTTAATTATAGCAGCGGCCCTAGGAAGCTAACTCAACTTTGCAAAATCATTTTGAGGCAAAAGAAAAGAACATCCTAATATCACAGAAAGCAAAGGCTGGTAGCTCAAGAGGTGCCCGATTGTCTTGTCTTGTGCAGCAGAAAAGTTTTACAGCTTTGACATCTGCAGCTCAATTTTATTTTCCTGTCTTACCAAACCTCTTTTTAACGATTGTTTTGTTTTAGGGGGAAACAAAAATCACATAAAACCCGCTCCCTGCTAAACGAATTACAAGGCCCGTTCGGACCTGGGTGCTTGTAGGATGTCGTACAAACGGAAACCGACCTGACTGTAAGAGGGAGCCACGGACGAAGAGGGTAAAACGCGCCTTTTCTCAGCGTTGGATGGGAAAGTAAAAGTTGAAAAGGTGAAGAAACCTCGATTTAATTATTCAGCGCCTCCCTCCCACAGGTTGTGCGGCTCACTGCTTCCCTCTCGGCTGCAAGACCCGACTCCTCTCCCCGACTACGGACGGAGCCAGGGCCGGACCCGGCGGCGGCGACTGGGCAGGTTCCCCGAAATCCCCGCCCTCCGCGCCGAGCACCGGCGCCCGCCCCCTCCGCGCATGCGCACCCGGAGGGCGCCCTGGGTAGGGAGCGCGCGGCTCAGGTTTTCTCCGCAGCTGGGAGGGGCCGGAGCCATCGGCGGCCCAGCGGACCCCGGAAACTGCGGCCAGGCCACCGGAGGGGCCGCAGCCAACTCTGCCCGGCTTTCATTTCCCGGCCGCGTTCAAAGGGAGCGGGGCGGAGCTGGGGACATCCCGGTAGGGTGGAGCCCGGCGCCGGAGGCACTTCACTCCATGGCTTCTCCCGCGTCCTCCGGGGAATGGAAGCCCGCGCCCCTCTAGGAGGGGGAACCACACTCTCCCCGAGGAAATCCTGGGCGGCCCCTCTCCCTGGCGGTCCGGACCGCTCAGTTCTTACGCCAGCCGCAGCCAGGACGGCCTGAACTGTCACCGAGATGCCCACTAATAACCAGCGTCCTCCCAGCGGGCCCCCGGACGGCCCTGAAAACGGGCGTCCCTCAGCATCCGTCTCCCAGAGGCGCTGGCCTCGCCGCCCAGACAGTTCGGAACCTCCGCCTGGCTGCCCCCCGCCCGGCCCGGCGCCTCCTCCTCCAGAAGACTCCCTCCACTACCGCCAGCCGTCCCGTGTTGGACGCCGGCCCGTCCTCCGGTGGTGGGCTGGCGGAGTCGGGGTAG
>NW_006283768.1:388955-401461 GCF_000327345.1 Myotis davidii | reverse complement strand
TCCGCCGTCCTCCGGGGACCGTCCGCTTCCTTCCCCCGCGGTGTCTGCGGGGCTGCGAGCTCGGGTCGGACCGCCAGCCAGACCACTTCACCCAACTTCCCTGGCCGGGCGGCCTCCCCCGCCTTGGGGGACCAATCGTGCCGACGCGGGGAAGTGCGAGCCAGTCGTGCTGTGTGCGGGCGATGTTGCCACCTGCACGGACAGGGGGAGAGCGGACAGACACGGAGGTTGGAAGGGATGACTTGTCAGAGGCCACGGGGGCCGTGGGAAGGATGGACAGCCGCTGGCTGTTGTTGGGTGACCACCATGTGCAAATACTGCCGTGCTCACCCCGTCTCCTGGGCTCCTTCGCCTGTCTGCCGTGGCAGGAAGCCGCACCGCCAAGCCTGATACCAAACTTACATCACTTACTCCTTCCCAGCCTCCCCGGACTCATCTACAGAACCTGATTCCTTTGTATAGTAAATCTGAAGAGATTGGTTTTAAGGAAATATTTAAATGCAGATAATGTTTTCTAAAACCATGTAATTCATCCTACAATTTTCCCTGAATTTGTGGCTTAACTGTTAAATTCAGTGATTGCAAAGCGTCTGATGAATCCCATCATGTAATTAAAGGCCGAAAGTTTTTAAAGAATATAGTAGCCATTTGGGAATACCATATTAATTTTTACATGTTCCCTGGTTGGCTTTCACTCCTGTCTTACCATCATTTCTTTTTAAATGTGCTCCATAGGCATCTGCCAAACCAGACTTTCCCCACCCCTCTGTGCAAGTTATTTTAAGCTGAAAGGAGTGTGGTCCTTTCCTCTGTTGTGCAGTGTGCAGCAGATCCAGCGTTAGGTCATGGCAGCCCAGAATCCTCAAGGAAGTATCTAAAAAATGTAGAAATGGTTGGTGTCCATGGAGCTTCCTTGAAAAACATACGCTTCAAGGTCTGATTCAGACCTTTGGCCATACATCTGGAAGAAGCCAATGTTGCAGGAAGTGGTATGAATGAAAAATGAATCTAGGACCCTGAATTTTAATTTTCATTTGTTCACTGTTTTCCCTTTTAATGTACTATTAAGTATGCTGAACCAATATCTGTAAAAATTGGGTGGCCCATTTATATGTACCTAGCCTTCCTCTGACAGTATAGTGTTAAATAATTATTAATATAGGTTATTGGACACATTATTTCTTTCTCTTGAACATACAAAATTTTACTTCTCAATTATAACCCACAAGTTTTGTCTGTAAAATACATTTCCCCATGTTTCAAGGTGAGCTAAAAAATCCATTTAACTTAAATTTTAACTTGCATGTTGCATCAGTACCTTTTCAATGGGAAAAAACCCCAATTCTGTTGTAATATTAGAGAATAAAAATACTTAAAACAAATGTATTTACTTAAATAATAATCTTGAAAATCGTGAATGTTATTGCTTGATTTTAAAAAGGCCGAATAGAAACCCATCTCTCACTAGAAGGTTCTCAGGTAACTCTTGATTAAATTCATCTCTCTCTTTCATAGAGCTCTGTTTGTACCTTATTGGGAGCTTTTTAGCACTTACATAATCTGCCTTATAATGGAGCTGTTTATGTGTGTGTTGTGCATTTAGTCATGAGTTCCAGAAGATGAGAATTGTCATTAATTTTTGTGTCCTCAACAGTGCTTTCCACATAGTAGGTATTCAGTAAGTCCTCGTTGAATTAACTGTTTAACTTAAAACCTATCATTTTAAACTGGTGAACCTGAAAGTATGGCTCTACACAAACATTTGGGTTGATAGATGTTATGAAGGTGTGGAGGGAGGGCCACCAAGAAGTATAATTATACTATGACTGGCCTGCTCTAAAAAAAGTTTGGTTGTGTTAGTGATAGGGTTTTGGGGCAGCCTCCCGGCAAGCCATTTCCTTCTGCACTACTGTTTTCAATGGTAAGGCGATTGAGTGTATGATCTTTAGGTATATATAATAGTGTAAAATTGAAACCTTGGAAAGCAATTTTATATTCTGAGCCAAGGAAGTTTTTATAATTATTCATCTACACATAAGAGGTGGAAGGTGTACTGATTAATGTTGAGGGAAGGGTGGGAATCACGTTTTAATCTGTCATTATAAAGAATTAAATAAGTTGACTTGTACAAAAGATATTCTCATGGCAGTGATTTTTCTTCATAAGAAAGTGAAGGAAACTTCTTATCTAATTTTATGGACCATGCTATTATTTTATGTATATATTTTATTTTAAATTTAACATGTATTTAGTATTTATTGAATGTCAGCCATGTGCAATATACTGTGGGAAGACAAAGATGAATAAGACATTCATATTTCAAGTTGCTTGTAATCTTAATAGGAAGGATGTAACATACATAGGTAAATATAGTAGAAGTAAAGTAAAAGTTATATTAAAAATAGCCTTTACGTATATATTATAGAATCAGGATGGAGGGATGATTTTTGAAAAATGCTGTTATTTGAAACAAAGGTTGGGTAAGTTTCTGAAAGATACAAATGAATGAAGATTGTTAATAAGGTTGGGAGGAGAGAAATGACATAAATGAAGATAGATAGGGACTATTCAAGGAGTTTCCAAATAATATTAAATAGCCATGTTGGCTGGATCTAAAGGTAAGGAAATAGATGGCAGAGATGAAAAAGTATTAATAGGTAAAGACCAGGTAATAGAGGACTATAAATGCCAAGCTGAAGAAGTTTTTGGATTTGAATTGTCTATTGAGGAACTATTAAACATTTTTATTTAGTGAAGTGATGGATCACATCTGTTTGTGGTTTGGGAAAATTAACTTGTTAATTGAGTTCAGGATGAATTAGATGAGAAATTAGAGAATGGTTCGGAAGCAATGGTTGTTGCAGTTTGGGTGAAAGTATTTAATGGCTTGAAATAGGCTCAGGCAGTGGGAATAGAATATTGCAAATAAAGAACAGGATTTAGTTGGTAACAGATCCAATATGGAATTGAGAAAGGAGTTATACATTATCACCTTGGCAATAATGAGAATGTGCAGGCTATTAATATGTTGAATCCATTAGAGGAGGAAACAGCAATAGTCAATTTTGGACCTTTAGAGTTCGACTTTTGGTCTGTCATTTACATGATCTGTTCCTTGATGACAGTGACTTTCATATTAGGTTCTGAATACATTTCTAGCAGTAGTGTCTGGCACATAGCAGCTATGCAGTAAAAATTTATTGACTGACTGAAACTAGGTACAGAGTATTTAACAGTTATTTTAACTCTCAAGAGAAAATTCCAACTAGAGATCTGGAAGTTATCCACAAATATACTGCTATGATATTTTAAGTTTGGTGGGAGGATGAGAATCAACAAAGAAAAAGGAAGAAAATTTGTCCAAGGAAAGAATCTTGAAGAGTACCCTGTAGATAGAGGAAAGGAGTGAAATGATTTGACACTGAAAAAGACAGAACTAGAAAGACTAAAATTGGCCTATAGTTGGTTTCAAGAAAGAGTAAATGGTCAAAAAGTTGTTTATTGCTTCAAAACAGAGTAGTAAGGACGGAGAAAAGGCTCTAAATTAATGTGGTTTAGTTAGTATACTACCCAGTGTGTGTGTGTGTGTACCCTTTCATGTAATAAAAGCCTAATATGCTTAGTGTCCGACCAGCCGCTATGATGTGCATTGACTACCAGGGGGCAGATGCTCCAACCTGTAGTTTAGCTTGCTGCGGGGGTCCTGACGATCAGGACAGGGTGAGAAGGGCCAAGCACACCCTGGAGCCCTCCCATGGTCCCTCCCCAGCCCCGATCATGCCCTGGCAGGGTCCCTCAGCCTGGCCTGCGCCCTCTTGCAATCTGTTACCCCTAGGGTGATGTCAGAGAGCCAGTTTTGGCCAGATCCCCACAGGCCAGGCTGAGGGACCCTGGGCCTCTAGTGTGTGTGTGTGTGTGTGTGTGTGTATATTTAAAAGGCATCTTTAAGAGGTGTGGTAAATGTGGAGGTGAGTTGTAAAAGCTAAGTGATGAGTAAGTGGAATTAAGAGTTTACTGTGTATAGCCATGCTGTATTCCTTGACCAGTTTAAAGATGTGTAAATTAGCATATATTTTTTAACATTTTAAAAATATTGAACTTTACATGAATGACACACGCTGTTTTCTTGCCCGAGAATAATTTGTAATCTCACCATAGTGCCTCACATCTCTTTGACATGCCTTTGACTTAGTTTAGAAACTTTTATTTTTGCAATATCTGTCATGCAGAATGAGTTTAGGAATGGTTTTATAATTTTACATGGCATATTGCATAAAATATTTTCTTTTCTTTTTTTTGTCAATCCTCACCCAAGGATATTTTTTCCATTGATTTCTAGAGGAAAGAAGGGGGGGAGGCGGGGAGAGGAACATCTAGGTGAGAGGGACACATTGACTAGTTGCCTCCCGCACACACCCTGACCAGGGGCTGGGGATCAACCCTGAAACTGAGGTATGTGTCCTTGACCGCCCTTGACTGGAATCCAGCCTGCCAACGCTATAATCATTGAGCTATACGGGCTAGGGCCATAAAGGTTATTCTTACCAATTAATATATTTTATCACTCTTTATTCAGTCTGTGAATTTGGAATTTCTCTAGTTATATTTATGCCTCTAATTTTACTCTTACTTCCTAGAGTTTTGTTTTTCTCTTTAAATGTGTACAGTAGGTCCTTGAGTTACATTGGAGATCCGTTTCTATGGAGAGACATAATGTGATTTTCACCGTAAGTCGGAACCACTTATATAAACACCTACATCACTCACATGGAGCACATACACAGCAGTAATGAAGTGAAACAGTAAAAAAAATTAAAAGAAAGATAACAATTCCTGACCTTTACTTGTGGTAAATAAATAATAAAAAACATAAAGCACATATGTACATACGTCAAAATGACGGAACTTTTTTTTTTTTTTTTATACATAAATGAGAGATGGCGACGTAACCATGAAACAACATACGTCAAGTCTGAAGTAACCCAAGAACTGTCTGTATTTGGCAATATAGATTTTTTTAATCCTTGTGTTTTAAGTCCAAGAATGGTTTCATGGATAAATAGTAAAAAATAGTGCTTTACTTGCACTTTGCATGTCAGAGTAGAGTGATAAAATGTTTTTGTAATCTGGTGGTCACTAAAATTAATTTTTTAAAAAGCATAGATGATAGATTGACTGGTTCAATAATTTTTCTTATGTTGGTATTATATCTATTTTGTATGTGCCCTCTTTTTTGTTTTCATATGGGAGAAGGGCTAAATTCACTATCCTTGGGAGAGTCCTGTTCTGAAGTCACTAGTACTACTGTTTGGAAAGTGATAATAGCCTTAATTCATTTTGAGATCCATAGAGTTTTAACTTTCACAGTGGAATGATGGGACTTCTATCACTGGAGAAATATTGTGATTACTCTCTCCAGAGATTCGAGATCACCTGAATTTGAATTTGATAATTCTGGAGTTATTGGTGGCACCACAATAGCCATAAAAATTACCTAATTTTTTTAAAATTATACTTTTAAATTTAGAGAGGGAGGGAGAGTGAGAGAAAACATCAATGATGAGAGAGAATCATTGATTGGCTGCCTCCAGCACACCCCCTACTGGCGATGGAGCTTGCAACCTGGGCATGTGCCCTGACCAGGAATTGAAGGGTGACCACTGGGTTCATAGGTAAATGCTCAACCACTGAGCCACACTAGTCTGGCAGGAATCACCTAAATTTTTAATACTCATGAATGTCAGGAGGATGGGAGAAGGAAAACCCACTCCTTTGGGAACTCCATGTTAATTTTAGGTAACCAAATGTTTGGGTATCTATAAGGAAAAAAATTAATTTAAAACACTTTCCTGTACATTTGATTTGGCAAATAGCTCTTTCTTGTGGAGAGAAAAGCAATAATAATGAAGCTATCAGAATAGATTTTAAAGTCTATTTTGGTTCTATGATTCATTGAAACTAAACCTTAAGATATACTCTGTATCATTGATGTCTTAAATATGATATAATCATCCCTAGATAATTCATTTTTCTTTAGTATTCAAAGGGTAACATGTGCTTGAGGTAGATACTTCAGGGTTTGAACCAACTTGTTAGCTTTGTCTAAATAGATAGCCTGAAATACCATTACCCATGCTAGCCAAGATGTGGATGTTGGATTCAAATTGCAGAATAATGTAATCTTCTCACTACATCTATTTATACAACTTTTGTGGCTAGAAACATTCTAGGAGTTAAAACTGAGAATTAGGATAGTGATAAATGGAAGTAGTTAAATTGAGCTGGAAGACATGGTTGGCTTTACTTACAAACTCCAAAGTTGACTTTTTTCACAAAATGAAATTTTTTCACAAAATAAATTTTTTTCATATGTGCTCACTATCTGTCCTCTTCTCTAAAGACTTTTGCTTAATTTTGTCCATGTTTTATATTTCAGCTACTATATATGTACTATTGGTGCGAAAATAGAGGGTGTCCCCCAAAAATGTATTCACACTTTAACAGTTGATAGCTCAATTGATGTTTCTTTACAGGTTTAACCCATTGGAATTAATAATTATTCAAAAATGTGTATACATGTTGTTGGAACAGCCTGTTATATATATCTGGGCTATTTCTTTGTATCTAGTAGATTATTTGACATCTCTACATGCGTAGTTAATTCAAACTCATTGAGCTAAAAACTGAATTCACTGTGTAATTTTTAGGAATTTTAACCAGAGGTATGCTGGTTAATATTTAACCCAAAATGCTTCTCCAATAATCTCACATTTGTGGTGGCGGTTGATTTCTTGTGAATGCATAGTTGGGAAAAGATGAGATGCAGCATGCCATTATATAGAATATCTTTACATAGAATATCATATAGACACTAGAGGCCCAGTGCAGGAAATTCATGCATCGGGGAGGGGTGTCCCCCAGCCTGGTCTGCACCTTCTCCAATCTGGAACCCCTTGGGTGACATCGTTCCCACAATCCAGGACCGCTGGCCGCTAACTGCTCACCTGCCTGCCTGCCCGATTTCCCCTAACCGCATTTGTCTGCCTGCCTGATCGCCCCCTAACCGCTCCCCTGCTGGCCTGATTGACGCCTTACCACTCCCCTGCCGACCTTATCGCCCCCAACCGGCCTCCCCTGCCGACCTTATCGCCCCCAACTGGCTTCCCCTGCTGGCTTGATTGCCCCCAACTGCCCATCCCTGCCAACCTGATTGCCCCCAACTGCCCTTTCCTGTTGGCCTGATCACCCACTACTGCCCTCCCCTGCCATGACCCGCCTCCTCTGCTGGGACCGGCCTCTTCTGTGCCACGCAGAGTGTGGGACCCCCAGGCCTCACCACACAGAGCAGCCACTGGGCACCTCCTCCGCTGTGCACGACCTTGTGGAGGCCATTTTGTGATGATGTTGTGTGAGGGCGTGACGCCACCTAGGCTTTTATTATATAGGATAATAACCTCATGAGCATAGATAATAGTAATGTAATGAAGTTATTAGTGATGAGTTTTGAGTATTGCATCTTATAAGTTTGAATATAGCATTTAATTTTAAGTTTATATAATTTAATTTTTAATAGCTATTTTAATAATTGCCTCACAAAGTTTCTGAAAATTTAATAATAATCATATCTCATGGGCTGGTACAAGGGGGCTTGCCAGTACACCATTGGATTAATAAGGACTATATTACCACTTATTACGAATTACTGATATCAGTTATATTCAGCTTTACTGTTTTTAATATTTCTAAAATTTTATTTTAATCCTGTCAACAATTCTATGAAGTGGATGACACTATCATTTTGTTGGCTCAGAGGATTAAATAATTTATCCAAGGGACATAACTCAGTCTCTAAAATCCTGTTTAAGAGCAGTGATTCTCAAACTTCAGGTTGCATAAGAATCACCTGGAGTGCTTTTTGGGAAAAAGAATTATTGGGCCCACCCTCAGATATTCTGATTCAGTAGGTGTGGGGTGGATCAATAATTTGTATTGTCAAGACATTCCTAGATTCTGCTGCATTTGGAATAGCACCACCCACTGTAGAGCATAAGTATCCAAACCATTCATATAAGGACCAGATGATAAACATTTTAGACCTTCTGAAGGCTAAGGGGCAAAATCAAAGATATTACATAGATAAAAAAATATATATATGACGAGAGAAAACAATTACCCACAAATTTTTTATTGCTGAAATTCAAAATATAACATTAATTGAACACTAAGACTGTAATTCTTTTCTTGAAATAGAATTTTACTTCATTGGGATTCAGAGTTACCCTATTATTAAAATTGATTGCAGATTTTATTTGTTAATGCAGATCTGTAATGTGATTTTATGGACTTTGTAATATTGCTAACAGTCCATAGGCATATGATTTTAGTGAGCATATTCATTGTCTGAAGGCATGTACAGAATTCTTTTAGATAATTATCTTAATATTTGCCCTTTAGTTTGCTGTTACATTGCAGATTAAGTACTTCCAATAGAAAGTTAAGAAGTTCCTTAATTGCATAATTAAATGCATTACATATATAGAAGTTTCTTTTGCACTGGAAATATGATTTCTGTCTTTATTCAGCTGTCATAATGTGGACACAGGTATAGACAATACATGAAAAAATGATTGTATGATTCAATTTTCACAATAATTTCTTAGGTTTAGAAATATTTGTTTTAAAAAAATAAGTTCAGTTTTACCACAATTTCTAATATAAATAAATCCTTAGTCATTCAAATGTTATTAGAGAAATCTCAGATAGAGTATTATTAAGTGGTCATCAGTCATCTTTACACTGAATTTTCAATTGACCGGAATGATACAAGAAATCAAAAGATAGAAAATAGCTTTGGCTGGTGTGGCTTAGTTGGTTGGGCGTCATTCCATGCACCGGTAGGTTGCTGGTTCTATTCCCCTGTTGGGGCACATGCCTGGGTTGTGGGCTGGATCCCCACTGGTGGGCCTGCAGGAAGTAACCAATTGATGTTCCGCTCTCACATTGATGTTTCTTTTTTTCCCCTCTCCCTTCCTTTCATTTAAAAAAAAATTAATAAAGATATTTTTAAAATAGGCTAGAATCTCTCTTCCATAATTTACTTGTCTAGTATAGCCTTTAGCAAATTACTTAAGCTCTTTAAATCCCCATTTCATGTATATCTTTAAAATATTATCATTATTATTGAATAAGAACCAAGGAATAGATTTCAAATCTGTTTCTTAGGGAATTAATATCAATTATAATATGGAAGCCTTGAAGATTAGTTACCTAATAAAGACTTATCAGCCCTGAAACCAAGGTCTGTATTTTTTCTTTCCTTTATACTTTTAAGGGAAAATGATGACATGGCATTTAAAAAAGTCATTAAAGCACAGGGCTACTGGATTATTTGATGAGAATATTATTTTCTTATATATAAGAAAACATTTTTTAACATAAGAATTATATAAAATTATTTATATAACTATAAATATATAAAATCCTGATTTTAAATTTTAAAAATTTATTTAAAAATTTATATTAAAAATTATATAACATTTATAAATTAATTTTAGATACCTAGGAAGTTCCCTAATTTATGGGTAGAGGTTTTGTTTTTCATAGCCGGAAAACAAACAAACCAGGAATAATTTTATTTTAATAAGAAATTTGTTTTATTAAAAACTATTTTCTTTAATTCTTCTGAAAATATTCCCTTTTGATGTTTTATTAAGTAACTCCAGCATAAAAGGTGAGACTGTTCATTAGAAAAAGCAAATATTACATTGATATACTTATCCTCCATAGAAATACAAATGTTTGTCTGCCTTTAGAGTTATACGGTATTTGGCCTTAAAATTATTTAGAACGAAGATAGAAAATTTACATGATTTGATTAATTTCCTTTTGGTTGCAAGAATGCATTTTGGGGGAGGGTAGTGTTAAGCTCCAAGAGAATAACTGTCCACTGTATCACATTTCTGGTTTTGATATGGTTTGTACATAGCACAGTCAGTCAAATCAGAAACACAAGACAGCCATATTAGGCATTACGGAAAGTGAAAAAATTAAGTAGTGCAATGTAGCCACATCTTCTGCTTTTTAAAAGCTTCACTTCTAACTGGTAGATGAAGAATAATATAAGCAATGAATAATAGATATAGATAAGGCCCTAATTCCTGAGACACAAATGCCAAAGAATTTAAATGAGAGGATAGATCATATTTAGCTTTTTAGCATCTAGTACAGCTTCTCTGAAATATGAAAGTGCTTATTACTTATAATGATCTGGAAATTTTCCCTAGAATTCACTTGATCAGTTACACGCGTACTGAAAGCTAGAATATGTACTCAGTGCTGTACCACCGTTAAGAAACTATAGCAGAGAGTGCTGCCTGGTACATTTCATTGTGATTTTTTAAATTTAACATATTCAGATCTATTGACAGTTATTAGCTAGTACAACTACCTAACATGGTTGGGTTATAAATTCATTCTTGAAGAGCTTACATCTATATAAAGCAAGATACAGGTAGTCCTTGCTTTGCACAGCTCTGATGTACATGAGATCTTTGTGAATTTTATTTAAGATGGTACTGTGCAAACTGCCTGTTGAGTGGAAAGATCCTGGACTTTGAAACACACATGTCTGGATTTATCCCAGTGTTGGCACTTATCTTTCTGGGCAAATTACTCAGTTTCTGAATTCAACTTTCTCATCTTACTGAAAATACAGGTAGTAATAACATCTATTTCACAAAGTAGTTGTAAATATTACATAAAATAATATGTATATAAATTTTTAAAATTTATTTTAAAGAGAGAAGGGGGAGAGAGAGAGACATTGATTTGTTGTTCCACTTATTTATACATTCATTGGTTGATTCTTATGTGTGTCTTGATCAGAGATTGAACCTGCAACCTTGGCATATCATGGCGATGCTTTAACCAACTATGCTACCCTGTCAGGGCTATCTATATAAATTTTAATTTCTATTTCCAAGGTTGAAAATATAGTCATTTTGGGGAAATATTATTTTGTATTGTGGGTTAAAACCAAACAAAGGATATAGTGCTACTTGTATTATTTTAACCAAATCATGTAGTGAGTACAAAGTTATTGTAGCAGATTATATTTTCCAAAGATGACCACAAGCAATATCTCTTACCCCACATATTCTTCTAGAACTGGCTACACCCATTGAGAATTGGGGAGGTCACTTCCTGTTGGATTTGCACATGCCTATTGGTAACCAGTAGAATGCTGCAGAAGTGATGCTGTGTGATTTCTTAGCCTCAGTCTTAAAAAGCAATGCTGCTTCCACCTTGTTTGTTGAAACACTGGCTTCTTGGAGCACTAAGTCTGAGACCCTGAAGCTGCCATGCTGTGAGGAAAGCCACATGGAGAGACCTAAGGTCTCAGGTGGTCAGTCCTAGCCTTCAAGTCCTTCCAGGCCAGTCCCCAGACATGTGAGTGAATGAACTATCAGATGATTCAGATGATGCCAGCCTCAGCCATTGAGTCACTCCCAGGGACACTCTAGACTTGGAGACTCTGCATCCAGGCTCCAGACCTGGTAGAGCAGAGACAAGCCATCTTCAATGTGCCCTTTGTGAATTCCTGGTTCAGAGAATCTGAGCTCAATAAAATGGCTTTTGTTTTATGTCAGTACATTTGGGGTGGTTTGTATGTAACATTACTAATTGGAATAGTTATAAAACTTTAAAGATACATTGTCTCAGTAAGAAACAGATTACAGTGGAACGTCCATTCTCTTGCTTAATTTTTTCCAGAAGGTTGTTCGAGAAGCAGTTTGGAAACCAAATCATTTTTTCCCGTTAGAAATAATGTATATTGAATAAATCCATTCCAGACCCACAAATGATTCCCTGTTTTAACCTTTCTTATATGCAGTATGTGTCTAATATACTGTTTAATCTGTAAGTAAACACTTCTTAAGTTCATTGAACCACCCCCTACTAGCCTTAACCAAATCATTTTCAGCAGTAGTTTTAGAGGTGTCTTTCTATCAGTATGCAGCATCTCTGCTCGTTCATGTATGGCTGCCTCTGAATGCTGTCACTGGCTAACTGTTTTTTCAGTTATCCAAATCAGCTCAGTTTTTCTACCTCTTCAAGTGCCTGTGCCCTGGTTTCTTTCACACCCTTAGCAACGTCAGCAGTTGTGATGGCCTCTTTATGTTTTTTTGTTGCTGTTGCTTAAAGTATTACAAAGAGTATTACATATGTCTCCTTTTTTTCCCCCTGCCCTTGACAATCCCCTGGCCTCCCCTACCCCCCAGTGTCTTATGTCCATTGGTTATGCTTATATGCATGCATACAAGTCCTTTGGTTGATCTCTTACCCACCCCCCTCCTGCCCTCCCACCCTCCCCGGCCTTCCTGCTGTAGTTTGAGAGTCTGTTCAAGGCAGCTCTGCCTCTGTATCTATTTTTGTTCATAAGTTTATAATGGTCTTTACTATCCATAAATGAGTGAGATCATGTGGAATTTTTACTTCATTGACTG
>NW_006283768.1:386367-388749 GCF_000327345.1 Myotis davidii | reverse complement strand
CATCTCTCAGATAACTAGTGGCTTTCAGCATTTTTTCATATGTTTCTTGGCCTTCTGTATGCCCACTTTTGAGAAGTATCTATTTAGGTCCTTTGCCCATTTTTTTGATTGTATTGTTTATCTTCCTTTTGTTAAGTTGTATGAGTTCCCTATAAATTTTGGATATTAGGCCCTTATCAGATATGACATTGGCAAATATGTTTTCCCACACAGTGGGTTTTCTTGTTGTTTTGTTGATGGTTTCTTTTGCTGTACAGAAGCTTTTTATTTTAAAGCTGTGCATTCCCTCCTTTGTATCCTGAGAGACTCTCTTTGTCCTGCTGAGGTATCAGCCTGAAAGAGTTTTCAGGTCTAAAACTGAAGTTTAGTTTCACAACCCAGACATTTTTTCTGTGAACAACTTGGTCAAGAACTGAATTATTCGAGATGGGAGACTTTTGAGAACCGGGGTTTGACTGTACTCACCAAAGTGGGAACTACTTGCTAAATAAATGTTTACTGAGTTTTTCTTTAATTTCAAATGAGAAATTCATTCCCCTATTCAGTTAATTTAACAAATGTTTACTGGATACCTCCTGTGTGCCAAGTGATAGGTATAGTGCAATGGTTGTGCATTATACATCTCAGGAGGATATGTTCTAAGAACCCCCAGTGGATACCTGAAACCGAGGATAGTAGTGAACCCTATATATACTATGTTTTTTCCCCCTCTACATAAATATCTATTGTTAGGGTCGCTGAAGGAAGTACATATGAGGCCAGAAGTAGTAAAGAATTATGAATTTCTTAGGTCATCTGGAAAACCAGATGGGCTGAGCCCCAAAATAGTGCCAGCACCTGGGGACTGGGAGACACAGATTTTAAAGGACTCCAGGTAGGCTTTTTCTGGGTGAAGAATTCTCTGGGCAGGTCCAGAGGGGAAAGATTGTGGTCTTAGCAAATGGAATGCGGTCTAAATGAAAAGGGATGTCAGTAGCGAAATGACTTAAAGGTCTGTTTCCCAGGGAAGGGGGTATCGATTCGATTTTTTGATCAGACCTAACATCTATCATAAAATTTAATTTATAAATTAGGCACATAGAATAATAACATAAAAAAGTAGGACATTTATAACAATGTACTCTAATAAAAGTTATACTCTATCAATATATCTTATTATATTCACCTTTTCACTTAAAGCAGGGGTGAGGAACGTGTCCTGCCTGTGGCCTGTATAAGCCCTGAGAAAACATTTGGTCTGGCTCTGCCAAGGCATTAGGGTGGGTTAAATTAAATGTGACTAGATATAGCAGGCTAATTTTTAAGTTGATAAATGACATTATAAATATCCAAATGGCCCTTGGCAGGAAAAAGGTTCCCCACCCTTAACTTAAAGAAAGTACTTATGCTTCTCTTGGGCATATCTGAATTTCCAGCACCACTGTTCTTGCACTTTGGGGCCTTTAATAAGTAAAAGAATGGTTCCTCGAAACAGTTTTGCAGTACCAGGGCAGTCGGTCTGATAACCAGGATGGGTACCAAGTGACTAATGGACGGGGTGTGAGGAGAGCATACAGCATGGATAGCTGGACAAAAGGATAATTCACATCTGGAGTGGGACTGAGTAGGAAGGCATAAGATTTCATCATGCTGCTCAGAAGGGGGCACATTTTAAAACTTATGAGTGGTGTATTTTTGGTATTGCTGTTTAATATTTTTGGATTGTGGTTGACCACAGGTAACTGAAACTAAAGTGAAACCACAGATAAGTGGGGGACTACTGGAACTAACAAGGTGCATAATATAGTGGGGGAGCATGTAACTAAACAAAAAAACTAAACAAAAGAATATTAGAATTTGTGCATAGAACCATGAAGGTTGGATGCAGTGTTAGAGAATGACCCTGGAGGATTAATGAAGAGGAGACTTAGAGTGGGCAAAGATGGTCTCTGGGGTGGGGACATCTAGGTTGAGACTTGATGAGGAAGGGATAGCAAGCAAGGAGTTTTGGGGATGAGATAAAGGAAAGGAAAGAATTTTAAAAAGACCCACGTGCCAACATGGGTAGTATTCAATAAGTCCTAACTGCTTTCATTACTTATTGACTGGTAGTTTTGATGAATTGTTATAATTTGACTAACATTATAAGTCTTATTTATTTCCTCAGTGTTGTGATAGTTACTTTTTATTTTAATAATATGAACTTAGGCCCTGGCTAAGTAGCTTAGTTGGTTAGAGCATTGTCCCAATATGCCAAGGTTACGGGTTTGATCCCTGGTCAGGGCACATACAAGAAGCAACCAGTGAATGCATAAATAAATGGAACAACAAGTCAATGTTTCTGTCTCTGTCCTCTCTAAAATCAATCAATAAAAAATAATATGAACTTAGTTATTATAGTAT
>NW_006283768.1:382038-385413 GCF_000327345.1 Myotis davidii | reverse complement strand
TCATTCATGCAGTCACTTTCTTGCTTTTACTACTTTGGGCTCCTTCATTTCTTATTAGCACCAAAATAAAGAAATTAAGATGGCAGAGGCCCTGGCTAAGTAGCTTAGTTGGTTAGAGCATTGTCCCAATATGCCAAGGTTACGGGTTTGATCCCTGGTCAGGGCACATACAAGAAGCAACCAGTGAATGCATAAATAAATGGAACAACAAGTCAATGTTTCTGTCTCTGTCCTCTCTAAAATCAATCAATAAAAAATAATATGAACTTAGTTATTATAGTATATTATTTATACTTTATTTTAGAAAAATCAACTTAATATCCAGTTAATATGATTAAAGAAGTATACCTGAGATATGATATCCTTCAACTTCTTTTTAGTTTATAGAAGAGATACTTTTATATATAGTTTTCTTTATCTTTAGAAAAAATCAATTTTTCAAAACTATTTTTTTCTAAGGAAATAACTATTAACCTTGGTTGTGAATGATGCCTTAGGGTTTTAAATAAAGTATTGGTTTATGTTTACTAGATTAGTTACTTGTTATACGAGGCATCAATAGAGCACATTAGTGTTATTTGATGTACTTTTTTAAGGCTAATTTTTCCTGGGTTGAAATGGAAAATTATTTTTAATTTTATAACAGAGGAGTCCATCATGTTTTTCAAATTGTCATGAGCTGGCAGTGCACAAAAGTCTATTAAAGTGTATACCTTACTTTGAAATAAGAAAATGCCTGAAATTCTAATATGAGAGCAGCATCCTAGGGGGTCCTCAGTATCCTATTAGGGCAGTGATGGCGAACCTTTTGAGCTCGGCGTGTCAGCATTTTGCAAAACCCTAACTTAACTCTGGTGCTGTGTCACATACAGAAATTTTTTGATATTTGCAACCATAGTAAAAGAAAGATTTATATTTTTGATATTTATTTTATATATTTAAATGCCATTTAACAAAGAAAAATCAACCAAATAAATGAGTTCGCGTGTCATAGGTTCGCCATCACTGTAGTAGGGTGTCCATGAGATCAAAACTTTGCATAATACAATCAAGACATTGTTTTTTTTCCACTGTGTTGACATTTGCACTGATAATGGTGCAAAAGCAGTTGTGGGTAAAAAACTGCTGATGCTTTAGTCTGTGTAAATCAGGGTAGTAGTAGCACCAAATTATATTCATAGTTATGATATTTTTTTTGTTGTTGTTAATCCTCACTTGAGGATATTTTTCCATGGCTTTTTAGGGAGAGTGGAAGAGAGAGGGAAAGACAGAGAGAAACATCGATGTGAGAGAACCACATTGATTGGTTGCCTCCTGCCTCGTCCCCGACCAGGGCCCTGGCTGGGGAGGAGCCCGCAACTGAGGTATATGCTCTTGACCAGAATCAAACCCAGGACCCTTTGATCTGCAGGCTGTCATTTTATCCACTGAGCCAAATTGGCTAGGGCTAGTTATGATATTCTTCACTATCATATTCTTGAAGTGAAAAATACCAGTTTCATTTATGAATGTCCATAAGTAAGCAGGAAAATAGTGTTTTTAAAAATCTCAGCCTTTTTGTAAAATTAAAAATATTCTATTTGGTGAAATGGGAAGTACATATAAACTTTCATTGCATTACAAAATCTGGTGGTAATTTTGAAGAAAAACAAGAAAGTAACTGTTTGAGTTGTGAGCTGACCAAAGTATTTTTTTCATAGAATAACACTTTTTATTTGAAAGAAGCGACAAACTGGTTTTTCTTATTTGGCAGACATTTTCTCACAAATGAATGAGGTTAATTTGCCATTTAAGGAAAACAACCGACCAACTGACGGTATATTTTGCCAGTGATAAAGTTGGAGTTCTTTTTTAAAAATTAGAATTTTGGAAAACTTGTATTACCTTGAACTGGACAGGTTCCCAGTACTTAAAGAAGTCTTTTAATAAGATCAGTGATTTTAACAAATGTGATAATTTAAAATAGTACAGTGAAATGTGTCAATACTTGAAAGGTATGCATAACTCTCACCAAAATTTTTAATGACCAAATGCATTGATGGTAAATATCTTGTATGCCTATAAGATTCAAAGTGTAAGAAACCAATGGATTGTAATGTAAGAGTTGGAAACATTCATTAATATTGTTTCAGATTTCACATGGCAGCTAACCTCTAAAAAATTACCACTTGTTATGGTTTGGGGTGGTATCATAGAATATCCATGATTATCTGAAAAGGCTGTTAGCATTCTCCTGTTTTTCAACTATGTATATGTGTGATGAGGCTAGACTTTCTTCATCTACTCAACCAAAATAACAAATTACAAAAGATGGAATACAGAAGCAGATATGAGAATCCGCTATCTTCCATTATGACAGGCATGTAGATTTGTAGAAAAAATGCCACCCCTTTCAGTGTGGTACATATATACAATGGAATATTACTCCGCCATAAGAAAAGATGAATACTGCCATTTGCAACAACATGGATGGATCTTGAGAATATCATGCTAAGGGAAATAAGTCAGACAGAAAGAGTCAATAACAAAATGATTTCACTCATATCTTCTATATAATAAAAGCCTAAGCGACTGCTACAGTGGGACGACCAGAACGACTGGTTGCTATGATGCACACTGACCACCAGGGGGCAGATGTGCAATGCAGGAGCTGGCCCCTGGTGGTCAGTGCACTCCCACAGGGGGAGCGCTGCTCAACCAGAAGCCGGGCTCATGGCTGGCGAGCACAGCGGTGGTGGTTGGAGCCTCTCCCGCCTCTGGCAGCGCTAAGGAGCAACAAGTCGGGCAGTAAGGAGCAGTGAGCAGGCAGGCGGTAAGGAGCGAGGCGTCCCAGACTGCAAGAGGGATGTCTGACTGCTGGCTTAGGCCCACTTCCCACCGGCCTAAGCTGGCAGGCGGACATTCCCTAAGGGGTCCCAGACTGTGAGAGGGCACAGGCTGGACTGAGGGATCTCCCCACCCCTGCCCCCAGTGCACAAATTTTGTGCACTTGGCCTCTAGTGTTGGATATAAAAATGAAAGCAAGAAATGAACAAAGAAGACAGACAAATAGAAACTCATGGACAGAATAGTATGGTGGTTACTAGAGGGGAAAAGGAGTTGAGAAGGTAGAAAAACGGGTAAAGGGGGTCAAATATATGGTGATGGAAGAAGGTGGTGAACACAATGCACTATATAGATGATGTGTTATAGAATTGTATACAGGAAACCTATATAATTTTATTAACCAAACTAGAGGCCTGATGAACGAAATTACTGCAAGGGGCTCAGCCCTCACAGCTGCAGTGGCTTGCCTCAGCCCTCACAGCACCAGCTTCGTCTGGAAGGGTGTCTGGAAGGACGCCTGGAAGGGCGTTTGGCTATCTTCTAATTAGC
>NW_006283768.1:381431-381943 GCF_000327345.1 Myotis davidii | reverse complement strand
ATATATACTAGAGGCCCAGTGCACAAATTCATGCACGGGGGGGTCCCTTGGTGTGCCCTGCAGGGATTGGGCTGAAACCGGCAGTCCAGTGCTGCCTGCCGCTCCTGCCTGCCACTCCCGCTCACCCCGGTCCTGCTGTGCCTGCCGTGGGCTCACGCCCGGTCAGTCCTGATCAGGAGAGGCTTGTACCACTGCTTGCCAGCCATGAGCCCTGCATCTGGCGCCCATCCCAAGGGGGGTGAGGGGCAAGGATGCAATCAGCCCTCGAGGCAGGCAGTGGGATGCCCTTGCTGGCCTGGAATCCAGATCTGTCCCGCTGATATCCGTGCCAGTTGTCAGGAGCCACCTGGCAGCCGCTTTTATATCGTTTCTTCCTTGCGGAGTGTCTAGGGAGGGGAAACGGCCACAGTGCCTAAGGCCAACTTCCAGGAGGCCGGTGGCACTGTCAGGATTGTGCCGGCAGCACAGGTCCATCGGTGCCTGAAGTGTTCTCCAGAGATTGGACCTGTAGG
>NW_006283768.1:376488-377278 GCF_000327345.1 Myotis davidii | reverse complement strand
CTCCCGCCTCTGGCAGCGCTAAGGAGCAACAAGTCGGGCAGTAAGGAGCAGTGAGCAGGCAGGCGGTAAGGAGCGAGGCGTCCCAGACTGCAAGAGGGATGTCTGACTGCTGGCTTAGGCCCACTTCCCACCGGCCTAAGCTGGCAGGCGGACATTCCCTAAGGGGTCCCAGACTGTGAGAGGGCACAGGCTGGACTGAGGGATCTCCCCACCCCTGCCCCCAGTGCACAAATTTTGTGCACTTGGCCTCTAGTGTTGGATATAAAAATGAAAGCAAGAAATGAACAAAGAAGACAGACAAATAGAAACTCATGGACAGAATAGTATGGTGGTTACTAGAGGGGAAAAGGAGTTGAGAAGGTAGAAAAACGGGTAAAGGGGGTCAAATATATGGTGATGGAAGAAGGTGGTGAACACAATGCACTATATAGATGATGTGTTATAGAATTGTATACAGGAAACCTATATAATTTTATTAACCAAACTAGAGGCCTGATGAACGAAATTACTGCAAGGGGCTCAGCCCTCACAGCTGCAGTGGCTTGCCTCAGCCCTCACAGCACCAGCTTCGTCTGGAAGGTTGTCTGGAAGGACGCCTGGAAGGTCGTTTGGCTATCTGGTCTAATTAGCATATTATGCTTTTGTTATTACAGAGGCCCAGTGCACAAATTTGTACACGGGTGGGGTCTCTCAACATGACCTGCGGGGATTGGGCTGAAACCGGCAGTCCAGTGCTGCCTGCCGCTCCTGCCTGCCCCTGCCGCTCACCCCGGCCCTGCTGCCCTCCGTG
>NW_006283768.1:375438-376444 GCF_000327345.1 Myotis davidii | reverse complement strand
AGTCCGGATCAGGAGAGGCTTGTACCACTGCTTGCCAGCCATGAGCCCTGCATCTGGCGCCCATCCCAAGGGGGGTGAGGGGCAAGGATGCAATCAGCCCTCGAGGCAGGCAGTGGGATGCCCTTGCTGGCCTGGAATCCAGATCTGTCCCGCTGATATCCGTGCCAGTTGTCAGGAGCCACCTGGCAGCCGCTTTTATATCGTTTCTTCCTTGCGGAGTGTCTAGGGAGGGGAAACGGCCACAGTGCCTAAGGCCAACTTCCAGGAGGCCGGTGGCACTGTCAGGATTGTGCCGGCAGCACAGGTCCATCGGTGCCTGAAGTGTTCTCCAGAGATTGGACCTGTAGGACTACTGAGGGAGTGAGTAGCTACCACCGGGCTGGTCGGCTGCTGGGGCAGGTTGGTCAGCTGAGTGGCAGAGTGCACTGACCACCAGGGGACAGGTTCTGCATTGAGTGTCATAGGGCTGAAACTGGTTCTCTAACATCCTCCCAGGGATTCCAGATTGCGAGAGGGTGCAGGCCAGGCTGAGGGACCCCACAGGCGCACATGCCCCGGGCCTCTAGTATTGTAATAAAAGTTCTGTGACAGTGGTCACTAGTTTCAGGGGATACCCTGCTGAAGTCTCAGGACAGGCTCAGTGCTTTCCAGCAAAACACATTGCCTTCAATCATGTTTTCTGTTAAATATCAATAGAAATAATTGATGTGAGAAAGAAAAACCACACCTGTTTGAGCTATGGCTGGGTGGCTCATTTGGTTGGAGCATCATCCCATATTCCAAAAGGTTACGGGGTTTGATCCCTGGTCAGGATAAGTAAGGAAGCCAACCAATCAATGTTTCTCTCACATCAATGTTTCTCTGTCTTCCTCACTAAAAATCAGTTAAAACATATACCCACATCCAGCTGGTGTGGCTAGGCGGTTGAGCATAGACCTGTGAACCAGATTCCTGGTAAAGGCTCATGCCCGGGTTGCGGCCTCTTTCCCCAGTGGGGATCATGCAT
>NW_006283768.1:364159-366205 GCF_000327345.1 Myotis davidii | reverse complement strand
AGTCCGGATCAGGAGAGGCTTGTACCACTGCTTGCCAGCCATGAGCCCTGCATCTGGCGCCCATCCCAAGGGGGGTGAGGGGCAAGGATGCAATCAGCCCTCGAGGCAGGCAGTGGGATGCCCTTGCTGGCCTGGAATCCAGATCTGTCCCGGATATATCCGTGCCAGTTGTCAGGAGCCACCTGGCAGCCGCTTTTATATCGTTTCTTCCTTGCGGAGTGTCTAGGGAGGGGAAACGGCCACAGTGCCTAAGGCCAACTTCCAGGAGGCCGGTGGCACTGTCAGGTGTGCCGGCAGGCCTTCTCGCCTAGTCCGGGGGAGGGACTGCGGGAGGTTGGCTGGCCATAGGAGGTTGGCTGTGGGAGTGCACTGACCATCTGGGGCCAGCTCCTGCATTGAGTGTCTACCCCCTGGTGGTCAGGTGGCCAGTGCACATCATAGCAACCAGTCGTTTGATCACTTAGGCTTTTATATATATAGATGTCAGTCCAATGAATGGAATAAAAAAATTAAAAATACCATCTTTTTCAATAATTTGTTTTTCAAATAGTTATTTTTCATTCAATATTAATTATGTAATAAATAATAGTTTTGTAGTTGTTAGATTGAAATGCATTACTGGAATCTTAAAAAGTCTCAGTTTTAATATGTTAAATATCAATAGAAATAATTGATGTGAGAAAGAAAAACCACACCTGTTTGAGCTATGGCTGGGTGGCTCATTTGGTTGGAGCATCATCCCATATTCCAAAAGGTTACGGGGTTTGATCCCTGGTCAGGATAAGTAAGGAAGCCAACCAATCAATGTTTCTCTCACATCAATGTTTCTCTGTCTTCCTCACTAAAAATCAGTTAAAACATATACCCACATCCAGCTGGTGTGGCTAGGCGGTTGAGCATAGACCTGTGAACCAGATTCCTGGTAAAGGCTCATGCCCGGGTTGCGGCCTCTTTCCCCAGTGGGGATCATGCATGAGGCAGCCAATCAATGATTCTTATCATTGATGTTTCTATCGCTCCCTCTTCTTTCCTTTTATTTTCAATAAAAATATATTTTAAAAATATATATATATATTTCCTTGGTGATGATGGAAAAAAAGAACAAGTCTTATTTGCGATTCTGAATAACTTTTAGTAGGGTAAAGAGATTTTGATAATCTGTGGTCTAGGAATCCAAATATGTATAATTAGGATGTGAGCATAGTTTTATAATCTAAAATGTACATGTTTTGGCTTAAAGCAGTATTTTGACTTGAAGTGTTTTTGAAATGGCAGTGTTAAAGTAGGTTACAGACAGTGTTAGTTTAAGTTATATTATTTTGAAACATTTCTAAACCTTCATTTTAATTTTATGTCTTTAAAATACAACGGAAGCAGCATAAAATGAAATAAAATATTTGCAAAACTAAATTTTATTTTGTGGAACTTTAGTTGTTGTTTTTTTTTTTTACCATGCTAGTTTCTTGACCAAGCTAAATAAGATTTAAGAATGCTGAAAAAGATGTTCTGCAACCGTTTGTGGACTATTCATGCATTACTGGAATCTTAAAAAGTCTCAGTTTTAATATGTTAAATATCAATAGAAATAATTGATGTGAGAAAGAAAAACCACACCTGTTTGAGCTATGGCTGGGTGGCTCATTTGGTTGGAGCATCATCCCATATTCCAAAAGGTTACGGGGTTTGATCCCTGGTCAGGATAAGTAAGGAAGCCTATTATTTTGAAACATTTCTAAACCTTCATTTTAATTTTATGTCTTTAAAATACAACGGAAGCAGCATAAAATGAAATAAAATATTTGCAAAACTAAATTTTATTTTGTGGAACTTTAGTTGTTGTTTTTTTTTTTTACCATGCTAGTTTCTTGACCAAGCTAAATAAGATTTAAGAATGCTGAAAAAGATGTTCTGCAACCGTTTGTGGACTATTCCTGATTTTTTTTTTAATATATTTTTTATTGATTAAGATATTACATATGTGTCCTTGTCACCACGTTACCCTCTACCCCCCCCCCCCCCTCCCGACCCCCACCCCCTCCTCTTCGC
>NW_006283768.1:348838-362824 GCF_000327345.1 Myotis davidii | reverse complement strand
AGTCTGCGACTCCCGCCCGATTGTAAACAATCGCGTCCTCCGCGCCGCCAGCCCCGCTCCGCGCGCACTCGGTACCTGAGAATTTCACTTCAGCACTGCGGCTCCTCTGAGTCTGGATATAATATTCTCTTTACTCCTAGTTATAGAATTTCCACTCAGCCAGCCCTCCTGTGGTTCTGGATGTTGTCCGGTCCCTGGTTCAAGCTTAATTTGAATTGGTTGTTCAAGGCAGCAATCTCCGGCGTTAACCTATGCCGCCATCTTCGGTTCTCGCCTATTCCTGATATTTTATATATACAGAATGAATTCTTCATATTTGACTTAAATGGATAAAATTTTATTTAATAAATTAGTAGTAGTACAGTCCATTGCCATTTTGGTATGTATGTGGATGTTAATTCACTATAATGAGAGCCCTTTGCCTATTATTTTAACTGTTTGTTATGTAGCATATGATGGCCATATATTTAGAAAGGTTTCTGATTTTTTTTTCTTTGATAAGCAGATAATCTCAGTGATACCTTGAAGAAGCTGAAGATAACAGCTGTTGACAGAACTGAGGATAGTTTAGAAGGATGCTTGGATTGTCTGCTTCAAGCCCTGACTCAAAATAGTAAGTATCATTATGTTTATTCAAGTGCCAAACAAAAAGATCAGCAGTCATTCAGAAATTGGTATGTAGTTTATCCATAACTTGCACTCACATAACTTGAATATTTTGAATCCTATCTCTGTATACTAAGGTTGTTTTACATGTTCCATACTCCTACCCCATATCGCCATCCCCAAAGTATTGAAAGCCAAGTTGATAGAAGAAAAGAGGAATTGATTGGTGATGACATTAATACCATTCCCAGAGAGAGGCCATTATTTCTTTTTTAACAGATAGTTGTTTTTCTTAACACCTACATTTGTTCTTTAAAAAATGACTGTGTTTATATGTGAGGAGACTAGGGAGGAGAAACAGAGGAAGCTTAAAAGACCTAATATTTTAATCTGAGATCTTATGGCCACCTTTTAAATAATTTTACTTTAAAATAATGTGTATCTTAATTGAAAAGAACCATTAGACCCTAGCTGATTTGGCTCAGTGGAAAGACCATCAGCCTGGGGACTGAAGGGTCCCGGGTTCACTCCAGTCAAGGGCATGCACCTCAGTTGCAGGCTTGATCCTGGCCCTGGTCGGGACATGTGCAAAGGCAACCAACTGATGTGTCTCTTTCACATCAATGTTTCTCTCTCTCTCTCTCCCTTCCACACTCTCAGAATTGATTTTTAGAAAGTGTGGGAGGAAGAGAGAGAGAGAGAGAGAGAGAGAATTGAGGATTAACAGAAAAGAACCATTAGTAGTCATCCAAAAGTCCCTTAAATTGGGGTAAGATTTAATCTTTGGAGGTAAAGTAAATAGTACTACCCATAAAATTATACAACTCTTCATTGACATACACATTGTATTGTTGCATTTGAGCTATCATATTTCTATTAATTTCTGTATTCTCACAGTGAAGAGACAGATACAGAATGTCATTTTTTCCCTTAATTCTGCTTGGTTGTGCTATCATTTGCACTGTACTTAATTGTAGTTATGCCATTATCTTACCCTGGGACCAATTATGTAGCTGACAAAAGAATTTAGGAGAAAATGTATATTGTTAAAAGTTTCCATTTCAAGCACTCAGATGTATGTGCTATTTCTTTTTAATTTAATTTTTAGTAAACTGATTAGTACTCTTCATTAAAAAGCACATTTTAAAGCTAGCTTTGAAAATTCTTTACAGAAATTCTCTTTCTTTTGATCTTAGATATAATAGAGAAGCATTTAATACAGGGACTTTATTAAGAGCATCTGTATAAGACTCACAATGGTAAAGAACAAGAACAGGAAAGGAAAGTCTAAGGCTATGTTATCCATTGTTGTAGTACATGTGACTATTTAAATCTAATAATTAAATTAAAAATTAGGCTCCTTAATCTTACTTTTCAGTAGCCATATTTAACTAGTGACTATCTAATTGGGCATCACAGATACAAATCATTTTCCATGATCACAGAAAGTTCATTTGGGTAACACTGGTCTAGAGGTAGAAATATCATGTGATGACCTGATTTTCACACATCCTATCCTGTATAATAAAAGCCTAATATGCTAAGTGTCCGATCAGCCGTTCACCAAGTAATATGCTAATGATATGCTAAGGCCACTCAACTGCTCGCTATGATGTGCACTGACAACTAGGGGGCAGACACTTGAACTGGTAAGTTAGCTTGCTGCTGGGGTCCAGCCAATCAGGACTGAGCGAGACGGGCCGGACATGCCCTGGAGCCCTCCTGTGGTCTCTCCCTGTCTGGCCAACCGCCCACATCCCTCCCCAGCCGCGATTGTGCACTGGTGGGGCCCCTCAGCCTGGCTTGAGCCCTCTCACAATCTGGGACCACTCAGGGGATGTTGGAGAGCTGGTTTCGGCCTCATCCTGCAGGCCAGGCCAAAGGACCCCACTGGTGCACAAATTCGTGCACTGGGCCTCTAGTTATATAAGCAGATTTATTTTATCATGTAATTAGACTAGGTAAATTGAATATTTCAAGTTCAATTTTTTAAAGAGTTCTATTATAATGTTCTGTTTTTAATGGCCCAGTTTTTTCTCTGTTAGAAAAAGTAGAATTACCTAAATGGATCATTGGTTCAGGAACCGAAGAACATGGAGGTGATATCATTAGTTATGTGGGGAGGATTGCTCAGTCCTCTCCTGGAAATACTGATAGAGAGATGAAGAGAAATGAATAAAAGGAAGCAAAAGTTTATAACTTTTTAAAGAAAGGGTCCAAGAAATATTGAGAATTATATAATTGTTGGATTAAAATTCAGACCTATTACAGACTTATTCATGGAACCCAGTTTTGAAAATGGTCTTAAACTTGTATATCATCAAATACTAAGACCAAATAGCCACTAGGTATTAATTAAAAACAATAAACTCTACCATTATAACTGTTGACTCCCCAGGGAGGGTACAAAAGGAATATGTCATTTTAAGATCTGTATCAAAATTTATGTCCTCATATCTAAGACTATTGACAGAAAAGAATTTGACATAGGAAGAGGGAGTACATGCAGATGTCCAATCTTTGACTGAAGAGTGATAGCTGTCATTGATTGAGCACCTGTTATGTACTCAGCACTGGGCTTGGCACTATGTCTATTATTTAATCTTTCCTATAGCTCTTGAGGATGTACTACCATCACCATTTAAAAGATAAGGAAACAGACCCTGTGATATTTGCTTTGCTCTGACAGAATCAGTTTGGATTAAAATTCTTAGTTTACAAAATCAAAAATTACATTTTGAGCAAAGGGCAGATTTTTGTTGAATTTATAAAATGTGAAATTGTTTCCGGAAGCTAGATTTTAAAACATATTATGCCTTAAATATTTTCTTTTTAAAAAAACAACTTTCAAATTGTTATTATTAAAGAGAAGGATGATATATAAACCTTGTTTTTCCCTTGAGCTATGGACTAATATATTTATTTTATAGGTATTTATTGATATATTTTATAAAATTAGCATCTGGCTTTTAAACAAGAAAGGGTAAAAATATCAGTAAGATGTTTATTTTCTACAGTTGTTCTTCTCTGAATAGAGTGATTGTTCGATTGCTACTGTCCTCTTAAGGGTAAAATTATAAAACATCTAACTTATGTGAATCTGTACTGTTATTTTCTTTTAAACAGAGACCTTCCAGTTTCATAATTCTTTCTTACTGTCAGGTGTTTTAACTAAAAATATCATGGTTTGCACCAGCATTGCACCTGATCAAGAAATAATGATTTTATCATTTTATTCAAGTATAAGATGGCAGTGTTTGTAATGAGAATCTAAACTTACAGTTCTATTTTATAATCTACTAACCTGCCATTAAAAAGGACAATACTGAAAGGAAAGAAATTATGCTTTTAAAATTTACACTGTGGGAATTTAGTATATTTGAATTGTACATTACAAATGATTTTAATATGAAATTAGAGTTTTTACTTTGATGTGTGATTTCAGAGTGGTTTTCTGTCTTTTTAGTTTGAGTGACATTAAATAGAGTATATGTGTCAGAATTGTGATGTGTGACTTCAGAGTGGTTTTCTGTTTTTTTAATTTGGGTGACATTAAATAGAGTATATGTGTCAGAATCATAAGAGACAAGAGTTAGAAAATTTGAATACTTATTAGACTTAATGGAAAATATTTTGTGTAAGCAAGCTTTTTGTGTAAATCTCTGATCTAAATTAGTATAGGAGCATTCATTCTCTCATATAAATACTCAGTTTTAAATGTTCTTAGTAAATATGTGAAGGCTACCAGCCAAGAAATCAGCTTTTGTTTATTCTGGTCTCTTGATTCAGAGACTAGTTAGGAGAGTCTCAATAAATGCTTGCTGAATTGTAATACAGTTACTCTATTTCATACTTACTTGAAAATTAAAACAATATGCCACCTATTTTCACCTCTAAACTTAACATAGGAATTGTCTTTATAGAAAGTATGACATCTATACATGATAATTTTGCAAAACAAAGTATCATAAATCAAAGGCCCAAAGACAAGAAATATTAACAGTGCATTCATTATAGAAAATCTATTTCATATTAAGAACATGGGGACCATGTTGCATTGCTGGGGGACCAAAAAAACAATGCCAGCATGATAACCAACACAGCTTTAAGTTCTTTTCCTGCAGATTAGGCTGTTTACCTGTCTTATTGCCTCATTTACCTTTGTACTTTAACTTTGTTTAGTTAGTTGCCTGACAACAATTCCTATTTCATACAAAAGTCACATAATTGTTTATTTTCTATGGAACAACCCTGTGAGAGAATACATTTGTCTTAAAATAAAAAAGTATTTGCTATCTAGTTCTGCATTCCAACTTTATATCATAGTACTCATGTAACTGTTGAACTCTTAGGTTTTCTTAGTTCTTATATTGATTTTTCACTCCCTTCTAGGCTATAATTCTAAGTATACCAAATTATGTACACCAGTTGCTAATGCAGATTACTGTATGAATCTTCTCTAACAGTAAGAACTTTCTTTTGTCATTTGCTTTTAGTCTGCTTTGTGCCTTTAATATTTCTAAACAAATTTACTCTCAGGTTTCCAAAATTATTTCTTAAGTAGAGGACTTTAAAACTTAATAATCAACTGTTTTTCAATAGCCATATTCAGTCTGCATCACTGAACATGAAAGATTGCTACTGTTTTCATAGAAATGAAAAATTATTTTACTTAATTCTTTCATAGGAATACTTAGATTATGCCTTATTATGCCTTTTTACCCTATGTTATCAAATACACTACAGAAGTGATAATGTTCCCTTTGTAAACTAATTGACTATGCTCACTTCCTTCATGTATTTTGTATCACGTGGCTCTTTTAGTTACTGTGTTTTTTGTCCAAGAGGGCTTATACTGGTGCTAAACATAATTGATCAAAGTATCAGTTTTTCCTAAATAAATACAGGGGTGGGCAAAAGTAGGTTTATAGTTCATATGGGAAAGATATGCAGGTTATGATTATTGCAATAGCTTTATTCACACTCTGTTTCTCTGTTTAAAACTGTAAACCTACTTTTGCCCACTCTTGGTTAATATTTAAAGAACTAGAGGCTCAGTGCACAAAAATTTGTGCACTTGGGGGGGTCCCTCAGCCCGGCCTATGCCCTCTTGCAGTGTGGGACCCCTCGGAGGATGTCCACCCCAGTGGGGACTCTCACCCCATGGAGGTTTGGCCAGCTTGGGTGAGGGGCTGATGGCTGTTTTCAGGCTGGCCACACCCCTTTAGGGTGGGGGTTCCCCACTGGGGTGCCTGGCCAGTCTGGGTGAGGGTCGTTTTCAGGCTGGCCAAGCACCCTGGCCAGGTAAGCCCCCAGCCTCTCCTTTCTTTTTTTTTTTTTTTCTATTCTGGGATTTATCTACCTTCTCTGATTGCAACTTTGTTGCCTTTAGCGGAGGCCTGCGGAAAGCTTGGCTTCCTGCATTGTGAGGGGCAACCCACTCCTCACTCCAGCTCTGTGGCCATCGCTGGCTGAAAGCAGGTATCTGAGGTTTATTTACCTTCTATAATTGAAACTTCGTTGCTTTCAGTGGAGCTCAGAGCCGGCCGTGGCAGGCGGGGAACCTTGGCTTCCTCCATCACAGGAGCAACCAAGCCTCCTGCTCACTCCAGCTCCATGGCTGCCGGCCGCCCTCTTGGTTGGGTTAATTTGCATATAGTCGCTCTGATTGGCTGGTGGGTGTGGCTTAAGGCATAGCGAAAGTGTGGTCAATTTGCATGTTTGTCTTTTATTAGTATAGGATAGAGGAGGCATCTCACACCTGTCAGGATGGCTAGTTCTTTTTTTATGACTATTACAGTAGCTTTATTAACTCAAAAGAATATCATAATAATAAGACAAGTAATACAACAATTAATAAATGAATAATACAAGAGCAATCTCCATGTTTCATTACTCATAACTGTATACCTACTTTTGCCCACCCTGTATTTTGAAATGCTTCCCTTGAGTACTTCTTGTTATCTAGTTCTTTTGGGTTTTGAAATCAGAACATATAAAAGTGTTATTTTTCTTTCCTCTTTCTCTTGCATCTATAGTTGACTTACTGTGTTGCTTATTGGGTTGGCTTGAACTTCTGGCACAATAGTAAATAACATTGAACTGAATAGTATCTTATTTTAGTTTCTGATATTAATGGCAGCCCTTCTGATTCTTTACCAATTCAGTCTAAGGACCTCTTGATTTAATGTAAAAGTCCTTTTTCCTGTTAAGAAAATAGTCTTAATTAAATAATGATTTTTTTTAAAAATCAAGAGTAGGTAACTTTAAACCACAAATCCTTAGCCTAATCAATTAGTATTTCAAAAAGTAAATATTCACCTTTTATTATTTTATGGTTTGTTTATAATAAAATTACTTGTTGGGAACATTAATACTAGAGGAACTTTTTTTAGAATGGGAAGTATAACAGTTACATGGTCTCAGAGTCAAGGTCATTGAGTATTATTAGTGAGGTTCAGTATAATTTATATCTTCCTTTGTGTTATTCACGGACATATGTTTATGTAATGAGAATTAGTACCTAAAAATGACTAAAATTAATATGGCACTAGCCAGTTTGGCTCAGTGGATAGAGCGTTGGCCTGTGGACTAAAGGGTCAGAGGTTCGATTCTGGTCAAGGGCATATGCCTGGGTTGTGGGCTCAATCCCCAGTAGGGGGTATACAGGAGGCAGCCAGTCAATAATTCTCATCATTGATGTTTCTATCTCTACCTCTTCCTCCCTGAAATCAATAATAATATAAAAAATAATAATAAAAAATAAAATTATTAATATGAATTAGATATTTTAGAATGATTATTAAATGGTCTCATAAACACCATAAAAATTTCTTAATTTAGTAATTATTGCCCCTATAGGTTCAAAACTACAGTTAGTAAAGCATTTTTTTCTACCAGAAAATTGTTTAGAATTGCAAGGTCATACCACATTAACCTTTGAACTATGTCTATAGCTATAAATTTAGATATTCATTTTTTGTTAGTTTGTTTCTATTATTCAACCCTGAAAATGTGAACTTGATTGCTTACGATTTTTCTTACTTTATTTTAAAGTAGCTTTACATAGATTCCTCTCAGTGAATTTGTGATGCCATGTGAATTTTGTTACTTCAAGACTTAGTGAAATATGAATATAAATTATTTTATAGATTAAAATAGTTTTAAGTATTTCTCATTAAAGAGTATTTAAAAGTATGTAACTTTTGACTCGAAGGAAAGAAGAAATATTAGCTAGAAAAGTCAGTGATTAAAGTAAATTCTCCTTTTGGAGGTTTGATTTTATATTAATCTTAATTCACACAAATCTATAGTTCCCCAATATTTTAAAACTAGAATGCGTCATATCATGGGAATGTTTTATACTGAATTAATAAAGAAAGCAAAATTATTTCATTTTTATTGTTACATATTTATTGTAATTTTCACTTTGAGTTATACTAGTAAATGTATGTGAATATTGATGACCATCTGCAAAATTGTTGAAGTAGGAAAAAGAGTCAAAATATTAAAGATAAAATACAAAGGAAAAGATTAATTCTTTGCTTGCAGCAGTCAAAATAAGGCAAAAATAGCTAGGAAATGGAAAAGGTCTCAAATTAAGAACCACTTTTTAGAAGCACATTAAAAAGAAATTGAAGAAATGTACGCTAAATCAGAAATCTATCTTCTTAATATAAGATACTACATTATTTTCTATTTGCTGTACAATAAGATCTTGATGAAAAATACTAAGGCCAAAATATTATATGTCATATTCTTAACCACATGCAGTTCATTGTCATTTTACTCTTTCATAAAAAATCACTAATAATTGAGGAAATGTGAATATTTCATGTTTTTATTAAGGTAGAGTTTATAAGTTTAATTTTTATAGTAACATTCATATAATTGGCTATATAATGCAGAGAATCTTAATTCTCTATTTTTTAAAGAAGTTAATAGTATTTAGTGCCTTTTGTTGTCAGATACATTCACTTGAAAATTTGGACTGTTTTACCACCACTTAAAAACAATGTATTTGTATATTTCTCTGAAATTTAAGAAAGCTAGTACATTTAGGTAGAGTGAAAGTTTTTTTTTTCTTTTCTGACTCTGTTGGAGCAGTAGTAGAGAATACTGTGTGACATTTCATGATCCTACACATCAATTATTCATCTCTAGAGTAAAAAAAGAAAGTGCACTTACTAAGTGCAGATGGACTCACTAGAATATATGTATTCAGTTGAGTTCATACTGCCATGCTATGTCATACTGCTTTTTTTAAATCTTCAATATCTAGTTTAAAGTTATATTTGGACATTTTCTGCAGTCTTGTCATACTTGAATGAGGTGTGAAGATTTAGACTGCACATCTTTCATCTTCAGGTCTCATTGATTCATATATTCAACACTGAGTATTTATTTAGTATGCTATCTCTTATTTATTTTGTGTGCTATCTCCTCATAATGGCAGAAATTTAGTCCCTGCCCTCAGAGCTCATTATTCTGTGTTGGAGACTGATAAATAAATGTACAGTACTGTAATAGAGATATGTTCAATGTCTGATAGGTGTGCATATATTTGATTTATTATCACATCAAAAAGGAATAAAAGGCAATAGGAAATGCTCTGACTTTAATACTTAATTCAGCTTTTTAAAACTATCAACTCTTAAATTGTTGACTAGATTTTTAAAAATTTATAGTATACAATATTAGGCTTATGTGTACAACATGGTGATTTTACATTTATGTGACTTATGATCACAAGTCTAGTGACCACTTCATATTTATTACGATATTATTGACTATACTAGTGGCCCAGTGCATGAAATTCGTGCACATTAAAAGGGAATTAATTATAGGAAATATTTTAATATTGCTATTTGCCTTTTCTCTATAATAGAAATGTCAGAGATGAAAGAAAATTAGTAAAATAATTTTTGCTAATTTGAAAATGTCCCTCCTGTCAGAGTCTGGGGCGTGCTGCGGGACCCAGAGTCAAGTCCCCACCCACACGCGTGCACCTCGAGATCACGAGACCCGGCCGGCCCCACCCGCCGTCAAGCCCTGCAGGGTGGGGGGTGCAGCCTCAGGTCCCCTGTCAAGCCCCTCCTGGCGGGGGTGTGCGCAGCCTCTGGTCCCCCCTCAAGTTTCACTGGGTGGGGGGGTGCAGCCTCAGGTCCCCCGTCAAGCCTCTCCAGGCAGGGAGCATAGCCTCAGTTTCCCCATCAAGCCCCGCCTGGCAGGGGTGCAGCCTCAGGATCCCGTGGCCTGGCACCAGAGTGGGTAAGCATGGCCTCAGGTCCCCTAGCCTGGCGCCAGGCATGGAGTGCGGCCTCAGTTTCCCCCTTGCAGCCTCAGGTCCCCTGGCCCCAGTGCCTGGGCGGGGGGGCGCGGTCTCAGGTCCCTTGGTGCAGCCTCAGGTACCCTGGCGCCAGGGCGAGGGCGTGCGGCCTCAGGTCCCCTGGCCCCAGCGTGAGGGCGCGAGGGCATGATGACCATTTGCATACTAGCTCTTTATTGTATAGGATTCCCTATTCTATACATTACTTTGACTTATAACTGGCAATTTGTACTTCTTAATCCACTTCACCCTTTTTTATAACAAAAAATTGTTTTAGAAAACACTAAAAGTAGTTAATTTACACGAAACATACTGAGCTAATTTATACTGTGCCCTGAGTAACCTAATAATCAAAAGCATGCTGATGCTTTTGATTCACGAACCACTCTGGCGTGGTTCTAGACCTGTGCTATCCAGTGAAGTGTCTACTAAGCACATGTGGCTATTGAACACCTGAAAGATACAAGTTGAAATTGAGATGAGTTATAACCTCAAAGGCTTAGTACTAAAAAAAGAATGTAAAATGACTTGATTCTTATGTTGATTACATATTGAAATGATAATTCTTTTTTTAAAATATATTTTATTGATTTTTTACAGAGAGGAAGGGAGAGAGATAGAGAGTTAGAAACATCGATGAGAGAGAAACATCGATCAGCTGCCTCCTGCACACTCCCCACTGGGGATGTGCCCGCAACCCATGTACATGCCCTTGACCGGAATCGAACCTGGGACCCTTCAGTCCGCAAGCCGACGCTCTATCCACTGAGCCAAACCGGTTTCGGCGAAATGATAATATTTTTAAGTAAAATATTTATTAAACTTAGTTTCATTTGTTTATTTTTACATTTTTTTAACATGGCTGCTAGAAATTTTTAAACTATATATGTGGCTCACATATTTCCATTGAACATCACTATCCCAGACCAATGCTTCTCAAATATTAGAGTGAATAAAAATTATTTAGAGAAATCATTAAAACTCAGATGCCTGGGTCCTTTCCTCACAGGTTTTATTCAGTAGTTTTAGGTGGAGCCCAAGACTTTGCATTTCTAATAAGCTCCCGGAGGACACTGATGTGCTACACCATGGATCATACTTTAATTAACAAGGTTCTAATGTAGGCAGTATCTTTTCTTCTGTGGCATGTATGTATTCTTACTTGGAAATATTTATTAAAAAGGATAAGGGATACTCTTTTTTAGGAGTAGTGGTATATTAGGGTTCTCAATAGAAAAAGAACCAATAGGATATGTAAAGATAGATTGATATCTCCAGATCAGAAATTTTTAATGTTTTTTATCTCATGGAACACATAAACTAATTACTAAAATTTTTTTGGCACCCAAAAATATATTTTGTCTTTTGCCAATATGACAGAAAGAAAAAAAGGTGGTATTTTGATTCATTCACACCGGATGGCTGTGTTGTGTTGGCTGTTGTCATTTTTTTAAATTTGACAATATAAAGGAAAAGAAGGCAGTGCTCCTGACTAAATAGTCAGGTATTGCATGTTTTAAAAAATTCTTGGAACACTGGTTGAAATTCTCTGCGATAGATAATAAGAAATATGTGCAAGAGATTTTAAGGAATCTCACTCAGTTATGGAGACTGGTAAGTCCAAAATCTTCTGGATGGGCTGGCAGGTTGGAAACCCAGGGAAGAGCTGATGTGCTGTCACTTCTGAAGATGATATGCTAACAGAATTATCTCTTGCTCTTGTACTGGGGGCGGGACGGGTGTGTGTGTGTGTGTTGTTTGTTAATGAGGTCAGTCTTTTGTTCTATTCAGGCCTTCAACTGACTAGATGAGGTCCACTTATATTGTGGAGGTCAAACTGCGTCACTCAGAGTATACAGATTTAAACGTTAACCTCATCTAAAAACACCCTCACAGAAATACTCAGAATACTGTAGTGTTTGATCAGATATAAGGGTATCCTTGCCCAGCCAGGTTGACACATAAAAGTAACTAACCATCACAAATGGAATTTATATTCCACTAAAGTATCAAAATGGATTGTGTGGCATAATAATTATGTGTTGAGAAAACTGCTAGTGAGGAATGATGCCATTGGTATTAGAACTTTCTAGACAGGAATCTATAAATAATTTTACTGAGATTTTTCATGACCTACTTTTTAACATTCATTGTGATAAATCCAAAAACAAGGCTCCAAAAGGCAGAGTAATGGGTTATCTTGTTTTGTTTTCTTTTTGAAAGAGATGTATGGATTCAAAGTCTAGGTTGTAGCATACAATGTTCTGTAAGATTCATTTATTTTAGATGCTTGTGATTTTCACTTTTCTATGGTTGTTACATACACATCTTTTCTCCTCTTTGCTAAAGGAGCAAACAGGATGTTTTCATTTGGTTCATTATAACAGTGTGGATTATTCTCTTTTCTTAATGATGTGTGCATGTGGGAGGGATAATATAAAGACAAGGTAATTTTCTACAATGATTTCTGAAGGTTTAAAGAACATTTTTGCATATGTTTGCTTTTGAAAAATATAATCTAGGACTTGATTAGCTTATGCAAAGTGAAAAGTTTAGACTCTGCATGAGCTAGTTATTGGTAAATAATTCTGTAAAATTTCATTCTTGAGAGAATTCTTAAAATATAAGATGGTCTTTAAAAAGCTCAGTTCTTTTTTTATGTTAAAAGTAATAACAACTTCTACAACATCAATACATGTAACTCAGTTGCTCCATCTTCAGTATTCTATAACTGTTATCCATTCCTCTATTTTAACTTATTTCAGTGTATATTATTTGTATATTCCTTTTTAAGAGGTTGAGTTGTAAGGGCAAGGCAATTCTGTTGAACTAGCATTAATTGGGTACCACCATGTATTGGGTACCGTGCCCTGGAAGATTTGGTAGGACAAGTAATAGTTAAATTTTAATAGAGTGTAATACATTATATGTTAGAGCTGATTATAAAATGTTGGGAAAACAGAGAGCTGGATTCAACTCATAGTTGTCTTTCAAAAAGTCACAAAGAGACTGACATTTCACCTGGGTCCTGAAGGGTAAATAGGTGTTTTGTAGCCATGCTACTCTTCTTTTATCTGCCTTTTCTTCAAACTTTGAATAATATCAACCATCTACCTTTTCACTTCTCTGTGCTGATAGCCTTCAGCTGCTGGCAAAAACAAACAAACAAACAAACAACCCCCCCCCCCCAAAACAGTAAAAAACAAAAAAAATCACCCTGTGGTATAGAATGTTGCTATTACAAATTTAGAGTCTCTGGCCTCAGCTAGTAATGCTTTTTCTTTCTTGTAGAATATATATTTTCTCCTTACTGCTTAGAATATGCTTTATTATCTTTTAAAATTCAGTTCAAATGTTACCTTATTGATGAAGATTTCCATGATTTTCATGGAGGTATTGTACATAACCTCCATAGTAGTATCAGTCATTTATTAAAGTACTAGAGGCCTGTAGCACGAAGAGATTCGTGCAATAGGCCTTCCCTTCTCCTGGCTCCGGCACAGGTTTTCCTCCGGCACCTGGGACCCAGGCCTTCGCTCTGTCCAGAGCCGCCTTCAGTCTTCCGTCTTGGCTGCTCCAGATGGAGCTACCTTCCATCTTGCATCTTCGGGACTCCGGCCGGAGCTACCTTCAGTCTTCTGTCTTTGGGGCTCCGGCCGTAGCCACCTTCAGTCTTCCATCTTCGCTGTTCTGGCTCGCCTTCAGTCTTCCCTCCACTGCTTGGAGCCTACGTATGCAAATTAACCGCCATCTTTGTTGGTGGTTCATTTGAATATCATGATGGTTAGCCAATGGGAGGCATAGTGAAGGTAGAGTCAATTACCATGTTTGTCTATTATGAGATAGGATAGATAGGATTTCTATCTTTTTTAAATTGTTTTATTGCTTAAAGTATTACAAAGAGTATTACATATGTCTCCTTTTTTCCCCACCCTTAACAATCCCCCGGCCTCCCCTACCCCCCAGTGTCTTAAGTCCATTGGTTATGCTTATATGCATGCATACAAGTCCTTCGGTTGATCTCCCCCCCCCACCCCCACCCCTCAATCCTC
>NW_006283768.1:346647-348463 GCF_000327345.1 Myotis davidii | reverse complement strand
AGCGGCCCTGCTCTGTGTGTGACAGGGTGCGGCGCCCCAACCCCCCTTCCCCCCACAGGCCCTGCTCTGTGTGTGACGGGGTAGAGCCATAACCTCCCCATTAGCCCTGCCCTGAGTGTGACAATGGCGGCACCCCAACCCCCTGAACCGCCCTGCTCTGTGTGTGACAGGGGGCGGTGCCCCAACTGCCCTATTGGCCCTGCTCTGTGAGTGACAGTGGGGAGCTCCTCAGCCCACAGATTGGCCCTGCTCTGTGTGTGACAGGGTACAGAGCCCCAACCCCCCTGATCGGCCCTGCTCTGTGCGTGATGGGGTGGTGCCGCAACCTCCCTATCGACCCTGCCTTGAGTGTGACGGGGGCGGTGCCCCAACCCCCCAATTGGCCCTACCCTGAGCGTCACTAGGGGTGGCATCGCAACCTCCCGATCCGCCCTGCTCTGTGCACGACGGGGCGGCGCCCCAACTCCCCAATCAGCCCTGCTCTGAGCCCGACCAGGGGCTGTACCTAGGGATTGGGCCTGCCCTCTGCCACCCGGGAGCAGGCCTAAGCCAGCAGGTCATTATCTCCCAAGGGGGTCCCAGAGTGCAAGAGGGCACAGGCCGGGCTGAGGGACCTCCTCAGGGGGCGCCCCAAGGGGCCTCTAGTCCTATATAATAAAAGCCTAGGTGGCGTCACGCCCTCACGTAACATTATCACAAGATGGCCACCATAAGATAGCCACCACAAGATGGCCGGCAAGGGAGGGGAGTTGTCAGCGATCAGGCCTGCAGGGGAGGGCAGTTGGGTGTGACCAGGCTGGCTGGGGAGGTCAGTTGGGGGCAATCAAGCTGGCAGGGGTGTAGTTAGGCATTAATCAGGCCAACAGGGGAATACTTAAGGGTGATCAGGCTGGCAGGCAGAAGCGGTTAAGGGCAATCAGGCAGGTAGGTGAGCGGTTAGGAGCCAACTGTCCCGGAATGTGAGAGGGATGTCCGACTGCCAATTCCCAAAGGGATCGGGCCTAAACCAGTAGTCAGACATTCCCCAAGGGGTCCCAGATTGGAGAGGGTGCTAGCCAGGCTGAAGGACCACCCCCCTTCTGTGCACAAATTTCATGCACTGGGCCTCTAGCTTTTAAATAATTATCAACTTTTTGCCAGCAGGTTCTTTAGTCATCTCTTGATGACTTCACACAAATATAATCATTTTGTCTCATGACTTATTTTGTAACAATTACTATTTTATCTGACAATCTTGTATATTACTTTTCTTGAAGTGCTTTGGTTTGTTCTTTCATTTATTTCTTCAGTCTTCTAAATCCACACTTTTTAAAATATTGATTTTCCTCAAAATGTCTTATAGTCAACAACTCCTGTGTCACAACCTATAACCTAGACATTTTTCCTAATTAAAAACCTCTACCAAAAACTTACATAAATTATTGATTCTTTATCGCTTCAGCATTAAGTTCTTTGTTTCAAAGTGTTTTTTAACCTTTGGGAAATTAGCATCAAATTTAATTCTTGGTTAATAATAATCTTTTTTTGCTTCTCCATTCTCAGCCCTTTCTTGAACCTCACTTGCCAGCTTTGAATTTCAGCTCTCTAGGATTATACTTGAGAGGGAATTGAAATTTATATCCACAAACTTTCAAAACTTTTCAGCTTTACTTAAACCAACATGATTTTACTTGGATTTGCTTTCTCTTTCATTGAGTTTTTTTTTTTAATTTAAATCTTTATTGTTCAGATTATTACATTTGTTCCTCTTTTTTCCCCCATAACTCCCCTCCTCCCAGTTCCCGCCCCCCCCCCGCCCTCACTCCCCACCCCCCGT
>NW_006283768.1:344043-345388 GCF_000327345.1 Myotis davidii | reverse complement strand
TCCCGATTGAAAACGCCAACCGCGCCCTCTGCGGCCAGCCCGCTAGAGTTTGACTTCAGCACTGCGCCTCCTCTGAGTGTCCGTTTGCGTTACTCTTTCCTCCTAGTTTTAGGACTTCCACTCAGCCAGCGTTCCTGTGGGTCTGGGTGATGTCCGTTCCGTCTTTTAGTTTCACTTTTGAAGTGGTTGTTCGAGGCAGCAAACTCCGGCGTTAACCTATGCCGCCATCTTAGTCTCATTGAGTTTTTAATAAAGCAAGTCACTACAGATCTTGATCAGTTCTTTGCTTCTTTTATACCGTGTGTGTGTGTGTGTGTGTATTTTTTTTTTCTTTTAAAGAGTCTCTGCTCTGCCCTCACTCACCCACCCCCTTGCTCTTTTTTCCTCTCCACTTTGGGAAAGCTACGAGATTTTAGTGAGATGACTCTCATCTTTACTCCCTAAGTCACAGAGTCCTTTCACTGAAATTTGTTTAGGCCTAAACTAATCAATACATGGTATGGCATTTATCTGGCCAGACTAATTAACTCAGATCGGTTTAATTGCTGTGAACCATGGGACTTTGAGTTTGTTTGTCTTGTTGGGAGGTGTGGGGAAAGAAACTATGCTATGTTGCTTGCCTGTTACGACCGGGAACTTATAGCCATTTTTCTACTATGATATGAACTAGTCTGATAATCCTAACACAAAGGTGAGTTGAGGAGACTTCAGAAAAATGGAGCAGAAGCCCTAAAAAATCATTCAGGAAGCTCACTTTATTTCTAGATTTTACAGTTATGTGAACTGAGAGCTAATAAATTGCCCAATTGGAGTATAGTATCATAGTATATAGTAGTATGCCCTGATATATACAGATTTGAAATAGGTTTTCTTCTTATAAAATAATGTGAGCATATTGTATACAATTTGGAAAATAGAAAAAATTATTTTTTTATTTTATAAAATTTGAATTATGCCATATAAATGTAGGTTCCTTTTTATACCATATTTTTTAGCATATAACATGATAAACTTTTAAAATGGCATTTTAATTATTACATAATGTTATTTTGGGTGGCTAGTCCACAGTAGCAGTCCTCTATTGTTGGACATTTTTAAATTATATCTCAATTTGAGATGATACTATGAGCTATTTAACTGTTTCCTTTGGCCAGTACTTACGGTAAGGCCCATTTTAAGTGACCCCTTACTCTTTTTCCTTGTATGTGTAACTTTTTGTTATTTCTTTTTGTTTTCCTGAAAAAGGTAAATTTTGCATGCATCACATTGACTTGTTTACAAAGAGTAATATTTCCTTAAGTGGGTTCCTTAGATCACTCTTTTTTTTTAAATCCTCACCCGTATA
>NW_006283768.1:331404-343992 GCF_000327345.1 Myotis davidii | reverse complement strand
AGAGTGGGAGAGGGAAAGATAGAAATATCATTGTGAGGGAACACATCAATTGGTTGCCTCCTGCACCAGAGCCGGCCTGGGCTAGGTAGGAGCCTGCAACCGAGGTATGTGCCCTTGACCAGAACTGAACCCAGGACCGTTTGGTCCACAGGCCGATGCTCTATCCATTGAGCCATATTGGCTAGGCTAATATTTTTTTAAGATGCGCCTTAGGAAATAATTTATTTCAGGAACAGTATATATTCCTGTAGGCTTTGGTAAACATGAATAAATTAAGGTCTTCAAAAAATCCAATCGTGTGTATGCCAGGACTCTAGCTTTGTTTACTTCATATTTCCTACCAAGGTATTTCACAGTAGGATGGAGGGGGGTCTTTTACTGAAAACGTTCTTTACTCTGTTTTACTGTATTCTCATTTTCTTAGTATGAAGTGAGGAAATCCACATTTTCTATAGGAACTATATTTTCAGTAATTACTTTGAACTTCTAGGGGAACAATTCTAGTTATACACTCTGCTTTTACCACAGTCATTAACACAATTCCTCCTGGTGTTTATTTTCTCAGTAAATATCTTTCATTTATTTTCTAACAATACAGATCTTAATTTTTTAGCAACTACTCTATGACCTAGTTAGTGGTAATTTTAAAGAAAATAGTCAAACTAACAGATCTCCCTGCTTAGTCTAGTGATGATTTCCACACACAGAACTTCTTTTGAGTCCCACAGCTTACATTATCCTAGAATTGAAATGACTGCAAGACTACCAAAATCACTGGTAATTTTCTAAAATGACTCTCACAATTTAATGTTTTAGTAAGACCTGTTTCTGAGAGTGAGTCACTGTAAAATGTGTCTTTGTTCTGCCCTCTTTCTTTTCATGACTACATACATCCTTTTATTTCCTGTATCTCATGTTCCTTTTATTTGCTTAAAATCCTTATTGGGGGAAAAAGGGTCTCATCAGTGAAAGAAATATTTTATTTATTTCCCTCTGCCCCACTTTATATACTTCCATTTTCTCTAGAAACATTGCCTTCTCATTTGTCATGCCCTAATTTTAATCTTCTTATACTCAGCATATTCCTCTTACGTGTTTTAAATATTTTAAACCCGTTTCACTTTATCACTTAGTTGCTTCATTGTAGTTCTTATTCCTGCAAAATAGGTTAAATAATTTTTTTTCACATAATAACTTGGCAAATCTGGTCAAGGTATTGTCATCACCATATGTCTTCTAAAATAACAGTTAACAGTAAGAAAAGCAGTGGAATAGGGAATAAAAAATCATAAAAACTGGATTCTTTTTCTTTTTCCAGTATAATCTTATTACAGAGCCTTATTTGTGATATGAAGTGAACATGACCTAGCATGCGTATCTCACATGACCTGTTTTAAAAATGAAGAGAATATGTTTGAAAATGCTTTCAGAATTTTAAAAAATGTTTTGATGTAAATTTAGGGCAATGTATCAGTCAAATACCTTTAAATGAGCACACTGAGTCTGAACAGGAATTAGGTAAAGTAATAGGGAGTGTGTGGTGTTTCAGAGAGGGAACATGTGCAGTAAGGAAGTAATAAGTAAGGTGATTAATTTGGTTTACTAGAAGTAATTTAGGGTGGCTAGAGTGTAGATTGTCATGGAAGAGTATCAGGAGATAGGATTGGGAAATATTATGGATGTGCTTGAATGTTTAATTAAAAATTATGCAACCCTGGCCGTTGTTGCTCAATGGTTAGATATCAGTCCTTGAAACCAAGGGTCTCAGTTTTGATTCCTGGTCAAGAGCATATACCTGGGTTTCATGATCTGGGCTCGTGCGGGGGGTAACCAGTCGATGTGTCTTCTCTCTCACATTTATGTTTTCCTCCCTCCTTCCTTTCTACTCTCTCTGGAAAGCAATGGGAAAAATATCATCAGGTGAGGATTAACAAAAACAAACAAAAAAGTTATGGAGAACCATTTAAAGATTTAAAAGAGGGAGTGACATAAAATTTGCATTTCCAGAAGTTTATTCTGGTATCTGTGGATCACAGATAGGAGCAGTGGGAGGAATGTGTGGCTGGAGTTAGGGAGACTTGTGAGGAGGCTGTTGCATTTAATAAAGGTCAGAACTAAGAACTTGATATAACATGAATGTAGAAAGGAAAAGATGCACAAGATGCTGGTGAGATGGAATTTGGAACTTATGTTCTGATTGAATGTGGGTGGTAAAAAGGCATTTACTCAAAGAGAAATTTGCAATCATTCTGGGGCAGGCTTGTGGCTTAGATGGATTCTCTGTCTTTCACTGAGATAGAGACTAGAATGATTTTAAAGAAAAAGAGGATGCCAGCACCGGTTTGGCTCAGTGGATAGAGCGTCGGCCTGCGGACTGAAGGGTCCCGGGTTCGATTCCGGTCAAGGGCATGTACCTTGGTTGCGGGCACATCCCCGGTCGGGGTGTGCAGGAGGCAGCTGTTCAATGTTTCTCTCTCATCGATGTTTCTAACTCTCTATTCCTTTCCCTTCCTCTCTGTAAAAAATCAATAAAATATATTTAAAAAAAAGAAAAGAAAAAAAAGAAAAAGAGGATAAGTTTGATTTGAAGAATATTAAATTTGAGTTATTTATGGTATATCCAAGTGCAGATACTTTGTTTTCAGTTGGAAAAAGGAGAGAGGATTTGGGACTTGTCTGTGTTGTAGTAAATCAGTGATGGCGAACCTATGGCACACGTGTCAGAGGTGACACGTGAACTCATTTTTTTGGTTGATTTTCCTTTGTTAAATGGCATTTAAATATATAAAATAAATATCAAAAATATAAATCTTTGTTTTACTATGGTTGCAAATATCAAAAAATTTCTATATCGCTATAAGTGACACGGCACCAGAGTTAAGTTAGGGTTTTTCAAAATGCTGACACGCCCAGCTCAAAAGGTTCGCCATCGCTGTAGTAAATGAAGCTTTGACTTTGGATCAGATTGCCTGAGCACAGGGCAAGGTCACTTGTTGCACCCTATTCTAAAAATTTACCCCTTGAGAAATGAATAGTTCTTCAGAGACAAGGATACACATACTCTCCTTTTAAGTCATATTCCATTGACTTGCAGTCAATTCAAATCTGCGTCTCCTCTTCAAAATCTGTTATAAGGATTCCCTGGATATGTAATATAAATATACTATTCTATACTCTAAGTAAAACTTTAAATTTTTTTTTTTTTTACTTTGTATTGTTTAATATTGTTTACACTGTTAAGGATGTCTCCATTTTACATCCCCTCCCCTACCACACTGTTGTCTGTGTCTGTGGATTATGCATAATGCATATTTGTACTTTGGCTAATCTCTTCAGTTTGTTTCATGCAATCCCCTCCCCACCCCCACCCTCTGACAGCTATCAGCCTGTTCCATATATCCATGTCTCTGATTCTGTTTTGTTTGTCAGTTTATTTTGTTCATTAGGTTACACATATAAGTGATATCATATGGTATTTGTCTTTCACGGACTGGATTACAGTATTTCCCTTAGCATAATAACCTCTAGACTTGTCCATGCTATTGCAAAAGGTAAGAGTTTTAATTTGATAAATGCATGCATCACCCCCACAAGGGGTTTTCCCCCTTTAATTTCTTTATTTGCACAGATTTTATTTAAAAGGCATTTTTATTACTTTTGAAAAAGGTATTTTTTATTAATTTAAAAAATACTATCAATTTATACAAATACATTTTTAATCCAAGAGAGTTCTAGTAATTGCAGTCATTATTTTTGTTTTTCTAACTTGGAGTTTACTATAAATTGGTTATCAAATGCTTTTTATTAATTTATCCTCATGAAGTCTATATGCTAACATAACATCAAAAATTCAATTTATTGTAATAGCATACCTGAAAACCCCATCTTGGTATTTAACTGTAAAGCCAATTTTTTATTGTATTTATTTGGCACCTTTTTGGGGAACTTCAGCCTTTCTCAAGCTGTATCTTAAATTATGAGTTATTCCCATTCTGCTTGTTTCCTGTGTTCTACCAGGTTATTGGCCTTGAGAAGTTCTGCAAGCGGTGCTATAACTTCTCCCCATAATGCCATTGTAACCTAGGTTCTTGATGTACTCTTCTTTAAAGTTTCTCTGACCTGATTGCTCAGTTTTCTTTTCCCTTTTGTCAGTGGCAGTTTCATAACTAAGCTGCTTATTGCCACCAGGAGGCCAGATGGAGTGTGGACACAGGACTATAGGGACAGAATGAATGCTTGCTGCACTGCAAGGGCTGCTGTGATGGATATGGCTGCTGCAGTAGGTTCTACAGATATTATTTTAGAGGAGCAATTGCCCATCATATATGGGTCCTTTAAAACTCAAGGACTGCCAGCACCTGTAATTTATAGTCATACTCAAACATTTTTTATGACCGCACCTAACTGTGAAGGAGGAGAAAGATAGTGAATTGATTCCTAAAAACATTTAAAAGACATGTAGTTAAAATGTCTATAGTAGACTGGCAAAAATAATGAAAAGCCTACCTTTTTATAGGCCTCTTGAGCTCAGTTCATGATTTTTTTTTTAACAAGTAGGCCTTCCTTTATTGAGACCTGCAAACACTAACTGCTGACTACTTCTTAATGTGCTTTTAAAATAATTTCAAGGGTATTCACAGATATCTGAGAACATCTTTTAGTTTCACAAGTCACTATGCATTTGAAATGCAGTGTAATGCCTGTGGAGAAAGTATATATGAAATGAGGCTGAAACTTTATAATTGTTTATTGAACAGTGACATTTTAGTGATAAGCAGCATTTGGTCCTTTGTGTATTTCTGCCACAGGAAAGAAGGGTAATTCCCAACTGTTGAATTTAAATTCTAAACCTATATAGAAATCCAGATGCTAGCAAATAAATAGAATTCCTGTTAGGTTTTTTAAAATTGTAAATCAGACTTACATGAGAGACGATTATATTTATTTCTTTGATTTCTCTGACAATAGCATAAAAAAATACCGTTCCCAAATTCTTGATTCATCTTAGTATAACTTTTCTTCCAATTCCTTGGATTATAATCTGTGGAAAGTCTGTCTCATCAGAGTACAAGAATTTTGTATTGTTTTCTTTTTCCTCTTGCCCCATCAGCTCTGACGTTAAGCCATTCTTTCAGTTATAGTCAAAGGGAGACACGCATGGATGATTTGCAGTTAACTGCTTGCCTCCAAGCACATAAGTGCCTCGACTTCACATTTAATCATGATCATGCCTTATGCCATACTCTTGCTCTTTTGTCTTGGCACCAACAGATGGTGGTATAAGACCCCTGGGGCAGTCTAAGGTTGTAGTAGTACATCTTCTGGTTAGAAAAGGAAGGATTTTACGATGGAAAATTGGGTTCAGTTCTTTTTGGCTTCTTGCTTAAAAAAATTAATGGAAATTTGGTGTGAGGTTTTCAGGTGGTACCTTAAAAACTTACTTTAATCCATGAAACAAAACAAAAGCAAAAAGGCAAATTATCCTATCTAATAATAGACAAACATGGTAATTGACTGTACCTTCGCTACACCTCCCATTGGTTAATCAGCGTGATATGCAAATTAACCGCCAACAAAGATGGCGTCTAATTTGCATACTGCAGCAAATCCCACTGTGCTGCCCCAACTGGGGCTGGCGGCAGCGTGATCCCCAGCCACTGGCCACCCCAGTGCGGGATCTGGGCCTGTGGTGGGTGGGGCGGGGCGGGCAGGGCGGGCGGCAGCGCTATCTGAGCAGCCGCCCAACCCAGCTTAGGATCCGGGCCTGCCACGGGGAGATATCCAACAAAGATGGCGTCTAATTTGCATACTGCAGCAAATCCCACTGTGCTGCCCCAACTGGGGCTGGCGGCAGCGTGATCCCCAGCCACTGGCCACCCCAGTGCGGGATCTGGGCCTGTGGTGGGTGGGGCGGGGCGGGCAGGGCGGGCGGCAGCGCTATCTGAGCAGCCGCCCAACCCAGCTTAGGATCCGGGCCTGCCACGGGGAGATATGGGGCAGACACCATGGGATTGGGCATGCCATCTGCTACCAGGGGAGCGGGTCTAAGCCAGCAGGTAGTTATCTCCCGAGGAGTCCCAGACTGTGAGAGGGCACAGGTTGGGCTGAGGGACACCTCCTCCACCCCCCTTCCCCCCCAGCCAGTGCACAAATTTTTGTTCACTGAGCTTCTAGTATTTTATAAATGGCTTGTTAAAAGGACAACTGCTATGTTTATGTCCCCATCATGTGTACATGACATTTTGAGTAATTTGAATTGTAAGAAATCTAGTAAGTGACAGCAAACAAGAGGACAGGTTTCATCTATTTTTGCTTAAGTTTTCTGTTGTAAAAAATACCAGTGGTTGCCAGGTGACACACATTTCAATTTGTTAGTTCAATAGAATCTGAAGTTGCTGTTTATGCTCTGTGATTAGTATGATTGGTGACTTTTAGACAAGTCTTCATTTTTCTGGTTATCTGTTTATTTCAACTAATAAATAAGGTTGTTTTAAGTACTACAAATGTCTTTTGTAGTACATAAAATGTTAGAAACTAAAATAGTACTGGCTATGTGAAAATGCACTATGCTTATGCTAGGTAAAGAAAATGCATGGTTGGAGTTTCAACATTGTATAATCTTGGTTACTTGATTGATCTATAGTATCAATGTCATGGATAAACACATATAAATGAATTGCAAATTACTTTTTCAAAGATAATAAATACATGGACGTGTAATTATCTATATACTTTTCTATTGCTTCAGCCATTTGACAACTTGAGCTTCTCTTGATGTTAAGAGAGTGTTATGGTTCTGTAACCCTGGGTAGTTAAGCAGTGCACAGCATAGTGGTTCTTAACTTTTTGACCAGAACCTGTGGTTAGAAATACATTTTACATAAAGTAGGCATACACATACAGTTAATTATACACGTGCATATGTATAATTCAGAGTTTCACTAACAGTGTTTTTACCTTACTCTGGGCAAAATTTTTCCTATTTTTTTGTTGTTTTGGCTGGTGGTGTTCATTCTGGTCTCTCTTCAAGAAATTGCTGGACCTTGTTTACCAAATCCATTTCAGAGTTTCTACTGAATAGTGCAGTTTGAAAAACTGCACTAATCGGCACTTACTACAAAGAAATGCGTTATTTTATAGAATTTCTCAAGTTATTTTATTAAAATTATTTTTCTACTCTTGATCATATTAGCTACTATTTAATTAACAAGAAATCTTCAGTGTTCTGTCATTAGTTTGTATATCTAAAGTATGTATAGATAGAGGATCTACACAAACTAGTAGAAACAATTTTAAATTGAATTTTTTAATGAGCTTACCACTCTAAATATATGCTATGTCTCTCTTTTTTATTAAATGTTTTTATTGATTTCAGAGAGTGGAAGGGAGAGAGAGAGAGAGATTGAAATATCAGTGATGAGAGAGAATCATTGATTGGCTCCCCGTGCATGCCCCCTACTGGGGATTGAGCCCACAATCTGGGCATGTGCCCTTGACTGGAATTGAACTCAGGACACTTCAGTTCACAAGCCGACACTCTATCCATTGAGCCAAACCGGACAGGGATGCTATGCTTCTTCATTGTTCAGCATCAAATAGCAATTTTAAGTTTTATTCCCTTGAGTTTTTCTTTATTTGCATCATCATTCCAGATGTTCTTGTTATCTTTTAATAGGTCATGCTTTTAATAATAGATACATGAAGTAACTTGGTTTCATTGAAAGGTTCTTTATATATATTTTTTATCAAAGAAAGAAGTAGGGGGTCTCTTGACTTTCTGTATCACTGAATAGGTTCACTACTTTTTTTCATTCCTTAGTGGTGGTTTGAAGAGTTGAATGAAAAACATAGTAGTCATATAGAAATGTAGTTTCCTCTATCTCTCCATATAGAGTGATATGAGGTGGGGTTTTTTGCTCATTTAACTATTATTTTAAAAATTTATGATAGTATATAGGAAACCATAGAATTTATATATATAGGGTGGGGCAAAAGTAGACAACTGTAAACCTACTTTTGCCCCAGCTTATATGTAGTGTCCAAAAAAACTCTTAATTTTCACTCCTTTTCAGGTTTAACTGATTTGAAATAATGTGAAGTCAGGCTAAGCTTTGAACAAAGAAAATTTATCCTAAAGTGCCACTAGACTTTTTTTTTCTTTTATGGAAATACATAAAAGATAAAGTTCATTTCATATGCATCCTCAATTTGTCGACTGCTGCCTGGTACAAAACAGGCAGCAGTCGACAAATTGAGGATGCATATGAAATGAAGTCGACAAATGAAATGATTTTTGATGTTTGTGATTCCGTTGCTTTGCATTATCAGCAGTGCTTGGACCAGAATGGTCATCAGTTTCAAAACAGGCATTTACAAGAAAATTATTCATTTCTGTAGATTCTTTTAAATCTTGGAAATGAACTATCTCTGATAATAAAAGCATAATATACAAATGTCGGAACGACTATCCGGATGACCTTCTGGACGAAGCCGAGGCAGCTGGGGCTGCGAGGGCTGAGGCAGCAAAGGCCTACTTTTGCACAAATATCATGCATCGGACCTCTAGTATGTTAGTAAACACTGATTTTTTAATCATCCCAAGTGTGTAAACATATGTAAAAATAATACACTGTTACAGAATTCAGGAGGGAGATAGAAAAAAAGACATTCCTACTCTGAACAGACAGGCTTGGAACTGACATTGAAAAGTAAATTTAGTATACAAATGGTATATTCAAAAAGAATTCCTTTATAACCTGACTGTAGATAGAGAAAAGATTGCATTATAAAGTGTTTTGTACAAATAAAAACTCAAAAGGAGGTCGTGGAAATGAAGGTAATTTTATATAAGTTGCATACATTTGAATCTATACTGAACAGATTTTTATTTGGATGGTGAGAATTCGTGAAGAATGTACTGTATATAAAATTGTCAGGCTATAGTTGAAGATTTTTATTGAAGCTCTTTGTATATATCTCTTTCAGATATGGAAACAAGTGAAAAAATCCAAGGAAGTGGGATACTTCAGTTGTTTTCAAGTCTGTTGATTCCACAGTCTTCCTGTACAGCCAAAGTAGCTAACATCATAGCTGAAGTAGCCAAAAATGGTGAGGTTTTCCTCAAGAACTTTTCTGCTGGGAACATCTTCAGTTTTACACCTTAATTGTCAGTATGTTTTATTAATTTATGTTTTAATTTTGTAGATTAGACTTTTCTAATTTTTTTATATTTCCTTTGCCTTTTTCATGTAATTGTTAAAAATGACTATATTTATAGTCATTTTATTTATACATTTCACATCTGCTCTTCCCTTCTTTTAGAGTTGAATTAAAGGAAAACACTGCTAGTCCTTGCTGAACCTATATCATTTATTACTTTGGTTATAGGATTCTTAAAATTGCCACTGAGTCATTTATCTTTATTGTCACAGAGAGCTTAGCTTATTCTTTTCAGTGTATATATTGTTTGTGTTGTACCCAGGTTTGAACTATTTATTTTTAGTCTGGTCTATCCTCCTGACAATTGCACTTGACAGCAACAGAGCAATTAGAATATATGTTCTGTTTTCTGCATTTACCTTCAAGGGAAACATTTATTTTTTAAATTTCCATTTAAAAATACTCTGGAAAAATAATAATGACAACAAAGCTTAGATCATGTAATAGATAATCCATCCTATATAGTTTACATCTAATAAGAGATTCTTTGCAAGAATTTATTGTAGCAGAAATATTTGCATATGATTTTTTAATTTGGTCAATTTGAGAAAACCCTGACTTAAAGTAGTTTTTAACATTAAGGGAGGGCCATACTAAATGTAATAACTTTAGTTTGTCTCTGTTTATGATTTGATACTATTTTTAGGCATTTTATTTTAATAAGTTGCATATGTTACACTTTAAAGAAAATTTTTTTTAAAATTCTGGCCTCATTGTGTAATCACTATGGCAGGTGGCATTGTACGATACTAATGTATGTTGTTTTGGCCCAGTAAAGCAATTTGTTCATAAATGTATTACCAAAAAGAAAATTACCATGAAATTCTTTTCATTTGTTTAGAGGTTCTCAAAATGTCTTTCAGGCTTCAGTAAGGTTTTTATATGTAAATCACGACTAGCTATTATAATTATATTATCACTATACTGTGCTTTGGATTTCAGCTAGTCATAAATGTTCGGGTCTTGAAATATTTCATGTACTTCAAGCAGATTTGAATTGCTGTGAATAGATAGTGATTACCTCAGGACAACAAAGAACTTCTGAAGCAGATTTAGTTTGAAAATAGATCCCCCTCAGAAATGGTTTGTTAATCTAGACCACCACTGTCTGACTCTTAGATGCAAAGCAGCTTTATTTTTAAGATCAAGTAGTTGATTTTTAATCTCATTAGAATCACAATATAGATTTCCAGAAACTAGGGGTGTAGATAGTAGGTACCACTTTGAGAGAGGATGACCATCATAGTCATTCTGTAATAGTATCTATGTTTTTGTATGTAGATCAATGATATATATTATTTTAAACATATTCCTGAAAAATTACTGGTATGTTTTCACATTTATCCATCTGAAGTAGGTAACTTCATGTTTTTAATACTAGCTAATGAGGACTGTACTGCTTACTTATTAAAAAGTAAATTGCCTGAAAAGCAAAAGGTTTTGGAAGAAGTTCACTTTCTCCAGGGACTGCAATGTTGCTTTTACATTGACTGAAAAAGCTGAGGAATATACTAATTTTGTCTTTATTCCTTTTTTAAATAGAGCTAATTGAAATATAACATTGTGTATGTTTAAGGTTTTTTGTTTTTGTTTTTTTTTAATTGGTTTCAGAGAGAGGCAGAGAGAGATGGAAAAATCAATGACGAGAGAGAGAATCATTGATTGAATGCCTCCTGTACACCCCACTGGGAATTGGGCCCACAACCCAGGCATGACCAGAGTTGAACTATGACCTCCTGGTTCACGTGTCAGTGCTCAACCACTGAGGCACTCTGGCTGGGTTAAAGTATTCTTTATATGCTTTGGAATAAAATATAAAAAATTCAGTTCAGAACAGCTTTATTTGATCCACAATTTTCCTGTAATTATTTACCCTTTATCATTTCTAGAACACTGAATATCGATTATAGCATCAAAAATTTGAAAGACAGGTTGATATAGACAATTAGAACATAAAAGCAAAGAAAAATAGTAATTCATTAATGCTGCCATTGCCTGAAGAATACTAACAAAACAAATAAGCAAAACAATAAGATATAACCACAGATTCCATTTATGAAAAGAATGCAAATCTTTCTGTTCCTAAATTTTTGTAGTCATTTAAATATGCCCCTGTTGGAATCTAGGCATTGAGAAAGATGAAAAGAATAATGAATATCTCTGCCTTTAATTTGATTAATTTGAGTTGATGACAAGTTATTTTAAGGTTTGAAATCTATAAAATTCTAAAGTAATTATTAATTTAAGAGGTAGACAAGTAGACTGATGTGTCATCTTCTATAGTCATTGAATTCATGGAAGTTTATAGCATAATTTTCAGTAGGTAATAGAATATCTCATACTACTGAGTTCAAAACAAAACATTGACAATATACTTAAAGGTTAGCTTTAGAAGTAAGAAAGTACTCTTAATCTTTGAGTTTAAATTATAGAGGATTTTCAGTAATCTAGAGGTAAGTAAGAAATATGATAGAAATGCAATCCTTTATTTAGGTAGAGAGGAATACCTCTTGACTTATAGCTATAGTTAGGTGGAAAAGAAGCTGCTTCAAAGGTAACAAACAGTTCACATAATAGCCCTATATGATATGTTCTAAGAATTTGAAAATGAAAGGAAAAGAGAGATATTGTTGATGAGGGTACTTGTGGTACCATTTAAGGAGTTGACCCTCTCAGAAAATGAGAGTGAAAGGATTCAGTAGGATAAATTATCGGTGGAAGAACTAGATCTTTATTGATTAGAATATTTAGTAAGTCGTGATATTCAAAAGGATAATTCTAATATTGGTTATTAGAGAACTTCCATCAATTAGTTATCTTCATATCCTTAAATTTTGTTAGTCCCTCATGAGACACTGTATAAAAGTTTGTCTAATCATGACTATGATGGTACCATTGGGAGTTGTTAAATTTAGAATGGTATATTATAAAGCCAAGGAAAGAAAAATGTTTGCAGTATAAGAATACGTTTTGTGCTTTAAACCAAATGTATGGGTACAAGAGTAGATATGAGTGATCCATGAAATGAATTTTAATAAAGAGTAGGAATGAAGGTAAGGAATAGATGGTTCTTTTGAGTCTTATCAATGGAAAAGGATTTATTTATAACTAGAGGCCTAGTGCATGAGATTTGTGCACTGGGGCGGGGGTTCCCTCAGCCCGGCCTGCTCCCTCTGGCAGCCTGGGAGCCCTTGGGGGATGTCTGACTGATGGCTTAGTGCTGCTGCGGAGGCGGGAGAGGCTCCCACCACCGTGCTCACTGGCTGCGAGTCTGGCTTCTGGCTGAGCAGCGCTCCCCCTGTAGGAGCACACTGACCACCAGGGGCAGCTCCTGCTGAGCATCTGTCCCCTGCTGGTCATTGTGCATCA
>NW_006283768.1:325382-331393 GCF_000327345.1 Myotis davidii | reverse complement strand
CATGTTGGAGCACACTGACCACCAGGGGGCAGCTCCTCATTGAGCATCTGCCCCTTGGTGGTCAGTGTGCGTCATAGTGACTGATCATTGCGCAATTCGGTTGACTTGCATATTATCCTTTTATTATATAGGATGATTCACTTGAACCTTTTAAAAAATGCTGTATTTTAAATTTTTAGAGAACATACAGTGAAAATTATGCAATTTGATGGCTTAGTTTATAACTGTAGTACAGTAGTCCTCACTTGGTGTCATCAATAGGTTCATGGAACTGTGGTGAAACAATGGATGACAAAACCGATTTTACCATAGGCTAATCTGATATAAACAAGAGTTAGATTTCTACCGTATCTCATCAGCATTATAACAAAACAGCATTGAACGGAACAAGTTGTTTGAGGACCTGCTGTACTTTAATTATCAGGCTCATGAAAAGACCATTACCAGTTTCTCCACCATCATATGCTGCTTCATAAGCACATAAGCAATTATTATAAGAAGATGGTGATAAATTAGGTATAAAGTAAGTTAATTAAAAACCCTTTTGGTTTATGGCAGACTGTCAGCAAAGGAAAATACGACTCCACTAATTTTTTGTGTACTTTTTTCATGAAGTATGTAGTAGAGTAGCAATGGTAATTTTGAACAGAAATGTACTCTTCAAATATTAAGCCACCTTAAACATTTTAATAAGTATTTTATTAAGGAACATGATTTGTGTAACTTGTGAATTTTTAAATTTTTAATTAAATATGTCTCTTATTTTCAGAGTTTATGCGAATTCCATGTGTGGATGCTGGATTGATTTCACCACTGGTGCAGCTACTAAATAGCAAAGACCAGGAAGTGCTGCTTCAAACGGGCAGGGCTCTAGGAAACATATGTTATGATAGCCGTAAGTGTTGAAATATCAGTGATACACTTATAAACTTTTGTTAAAGATTATGATTTTCAGACTGATTTCCCTTTTAGTGTTAGCATTGTCCGTTCTAGGCTAAAGACACTAACATGGGCCTGTATGACAGCTCTGCACATTTAGTAGAACTGGTGGAAATATGGGCCATACTAGTCTTAACTAAGAAATTATAGGAAATGATAGTTCTTTTCCTCTGCTATCACAAATTATATTTTTAGAGGAAAGTAAGTTAGTTTCTAAGAAATCGGGAGTTTAAATATATCTGTATCTTTTTAATTAGATTTTATTAAAGTACTATCTGAATAAGAATGTTTATGAACACAGTTTTTTAAAGTTTCGAAGTCTGTCCAAATACATTTTTATTTCATTTTTTTAAAATATATATTTTTTTATTTCAAAGAAGAAGGGAGAGGGAGAAAGGGATAGAAACATCAATGTGAGAGAGAATCGTTGATCAGCTGCCTCCTGCACACCCCACATGGGGGATCAAGCCCACAACCTGGGCATGTGCCCTTGACTGGAATCAAACCTGGGGCCCTTCAGCCCACAGACCAATGCTGTATCCACTGAGCCAAACCAGCTAGGGCAGTCCAAGTACATTTTTGCAATTCAGTAAAACCATTCATAAAAACCATTACCTTCTCAAAAGCTAGATTGGCCTACTACGTCTGCGTTAAGTCCATTCCTATTTGTCACAAAGCCATTGTCATCCTCACCATTTTCTGTCATATACTGTTGTGGGCAAAAAGACAGCAAGAACGTGGATATGGATATATTGCAAAAATTTTGCACTTCCTGCTTCTCCTTTGCTACATATATGTAACCAAAATATAGAAAAATTTTGAGTATATTTAATTTAATTAGATTTATTCTGATTTTCCCTAGATTTATATTTTCTGAGCCCAAAACAAATACTTTAAATTTCACCCTTAAAGTCTCCTAGGAATTTAATTCTATTATAGAACTAGGATAACTTTTATTGCTTATTTTCTTTATTGAGTTTATAATTGACTTTTTAAACGAGTTCTATTTTGGTATAAACGCACAAGACAAAGCCTTTTTATAATAGGCAATGTTTCCAATAGTGGTTTGTGCACATAAACCAGATATTACATAAGGTCATAAACATACTCATTTATGATAAGAGAAAGAAATAGAAAAAAGGATTAAAACTACAGCTTTCAGTCATAACTTGTCTGTAGCAGTGGTGGTCAGGTTAGTCTTATTTATTCTTCCTTTCCTTCCTTTTTCTGGAACATTAACTGTGATGTCTGGGGGAATGGATGCTAGTTCTTTCTTTGCTAGGATATTAACTTTATTTATAAAATTCTAGTGCTGTATGTTTATAATTTGCATTTCCATATTTAATGTTCTTATTAAACACCATAGTTTACAATGTTAGTTTTCAAGAATGAACCACTTATTTATATTTTATATGATTAATTTTAACAATATACATTATAAAGACTTCTACAGAGTAATTGTGAATGATTGATGGCATGTACTTGGAGAGCATTGATCATTACTATCCTGTGTTTATTTTTAGAATTTAAGGCTATCAAAAGTATTTTTTAATCTTGTTTAGTTCAGGTATTCTTGAATTACCCATTGTTTGAACATAGGCGATACCTCTTTTGAGTAATTTTGTTTTGAGTTTCACTTAATGGTAAAATAGAAGAAACACCCATAGTGATTTATTGTTTCATGTTGCTCTGTTGTTATGGGCAGAGTAATTTTATTTCCTGTGTACTAATAATGAACCTTGAAGTTAGGGTAATGTCTAGTTAATATGATTATTATTTTGATGAAACCACAGTCCATTATTATAGTGTTTTTATCATATCCACTTACTCTGTTCTTACAAGGTATACAGTAGAAAATCTTTAGGCTATGATGTTCGTTTTTAAATTTCATTTATCTGTAATATTTATTCTCATGTAATTTAATGGAAATTATAGTTCCATGGAAAATTGAGCATAGTGAATACAGCCTGATTTTTATATATACTTTTAAACCTTTAAGAAAAATGAAGTTAGTAGTCTTAAATATTAATATAAGAAGTAATTTATTACTATAAATCATGTGATGAAATGTGTTCATTGTGTCCTGCTTATGCATATAATTTTCATAAGAATGTATGTTTTCTTACCCTTTTATTTGAAATTAGCTTTCTGTGAACTTTTTATTGATTTTTCCAAATAATTGTAGGAAAAGTATAGTGCCTGTATTTGAATTGCGGGAATAACATAAAAGTCTGTAAATGGGATGTTATGTACTTGACTTGTGAATGTATTTGAAATGTATTTCTCATTGTATTTTATGACAATTGGCAGTTTGAAAGAACCCAGAAATTAGATTTCTCTTTTTAAAAAGTTTTGAATGGCTTCTATTTTAATTAATTTATTAAACTTCCATCTTGAGAATGTAGTTTTCTATTATCCTTCAAAGAATGAAGGATAATAGAAAACTACACATGGCAGTTTTATAAATACAAGAAATCTTTTTCTTATAAATAACATGTTTTAAAATTTACATTTGTGTTTTATTAAACTTATACATTAGAATAATCAGTTTACTTACATTTTATAAATATACTCTAAATGAATAATTTTTTGTGTGGGTTTATTATAAAGGAATTCACTGTTAGAGAAGTAAATTTGAGAAATGTATGCCTGTTTTACAGATTTTTATTTTAACACTTAAAAAGCAAAGTGTTTGCTAGCATATTTCAGTTAAATTTAAATCCATGGAAATCTTTTGAAAAAAGTAGGTTAGATTTCAGTTTTACCAGCTTTTACCGAATCTTAGGAACTCTTCCTAATAGGAGGAAATGATCTTACATAATGCTAACATCTGGTAACAGACAATAAAACTGCTAAATGGGACCTAGTGAGGCTTTGTTGTTACGAACTTTTTAAATCCCAGGCTCTCTCTTGCATATGGAAATGAAAGAATCGCTTTGTGGGAACATTAAAATACCTGGTCTTTTTTCTGTTTTCCCAGAAAGCATTCAAAGCACTTCAGTTATGGATTTCTCTTTAGAACTATCCAAACAGACTTTTGATATAAGCAACATTTTAAAACTCTTTTGCTCTGGAACTTTGGCAAAATAACATATGGGAAGTTTGACATCTTTTAGATCAAAGAAGAAAATTGTATTTCATTTTTAGAAATCAGTAAAGTTGTGATTGGAATATGCTAGGGAATGTGATTTTAAATAAACAGAAATATTAACCCTGATTGGTGTGGCTCAGTTGGTTGAGCATTGTCCCATGCACCAAAAGGTTGCCAGTTTGATTCCCAGTCAGAGCACGTACTCAAGTTGCGGGTTTCATCCCTAGTCAGGATTGATATTTGTCCCTTTTTTCCTTTCTTTCTAAAATAAATAAAAAACAAAACATTTAAACATTTCAGAAATGAACATCTTTGGCCTGTATAATTACACGTTCCTCTCAAAAGTAATTAAAAAATTAGTTCTTTTTTTTCTCCTTAATATGGCCATCTTAGTCCTTTCTTTCAGTAATTAGCTTTGTCTACATAGCTGTGCACATTTTAAATTGCTGATATATTTAAATGGCTTTATAGTATTGAAGAACTTCATATTAAATTTACACCCTTTATAATTTATAGGGATAAATGGAAGTTGTTTTTTCTGTTTGTAGATGTCACTGCTTGAGGTTAGGAAATAATTGATATGGGATATACTGGTTAAAAGTTAGGTAGTAGAAGCTTGAAGAAAATGATTACATGAAATTAAATATTTGTGCCTTTTAATATACCAGAGAAAATATATAATTCAAATCAATACATGTTAAAATTAAATAACTATGCCTTTTTTGTTGTTTAAATTGAATCTTTAATTTTTTATGACTTATTTTCCACTTCTTAATAATGTACTTGATTATTTTCTGAATGCTCACAGTTTCATAAATTTTGAGTTCATAAGTCCTCTTAGTACTGTGTGAAGGCTTCAGAGCACTGTCGATCATTGGAAGAGGAGCTTTAGTGATGGCAGATGTGGAAACAACACTAATTTTTAATTAACTCTTAGCAGTTCCTTCCGTAGAAGGCAGATGTAGTTCCTGGCCTAAGCTCCCTTCTGGAATGTTCTCTCACTCCACCTGTTGAAACGTTTTACACCTTACTTGCTCTCTATATTTCATGTTTCTTTTTTTAAAAATTCTTTATTATTTAAAGTATTACATATAGTATTACTTATGTCTCCTTTTTCTCCCATTGATCTCTCCCCAGCCACCACCCGACCCCCTCACATGCCCCTACATGTGATATTTATCTTTTTCCAACTGGCTTATTTCACTTAGCATAATGCTATCCATGTCCATCCACACTGTTGTGAATGGTAAGAGTTCAGCTATGTTCTTTTACAGAAATAAAGTTAATGCTTGCTATTATATAATTAGTTCTGTTATTGGAAAGATGCATACTTAAGATTCTTATTTGACATATTATCTTATATGATACTAGAGGCCCAGTGCACGAATTCGTAAATCAGTGGGGTCCCTTGCCCTGACCTGTGGGATTGGGCCGAAACTAGCTCTCCGACATCTCCCAAGGGGTCCTGGATTGTGAGAGGGCGCAGGCCAGGCTGAGGAACTCCACCAGTGCATAATTGGGGCCAGGGAGGGATGTGGGAAGTTGGCCAGCTGGGGAAGGACTGTGGGAGGGCTCCAGGGCATGTCCGGCCCATCACGCTCAATCCCGGTCAGCCGGACCCCAGCAGCAAGCTAACCTACTGGTCGGAGCGTCTGCCCCCTAGTGGTCAGTGCATTTCATAGCGACTGGTCGACCGGTCGACTGCCTGCCACCTGATGGTCACTGCACATCATAGCGACAGGTCGACCATTCAACTATCTGCCCCCTGGTAGTCAGTGCATGGTATAGTGAGTGGTTGAGTGGCCTTAGCATATCATTAGCATATTACACTTTGATTGGTTGAACAGACAACTGGACACTTAGCATATTAGGCTTTTATTATATAGGATTATCTACACTAATAAAAGAGAAAAATGGTAATTGGCGTACGACGCTACCCTTTTCATTGGCTAATTAGGTTGATATGCAAATTAACTGCCAA
>NW_006283768.1:319817-324155 GCF_000327345.1 Myotis davidii | reverse complement strand
GTGATGGGGGTCAACGCCTGAGGGCTCCCAGTATGTGAGAGTGGGCAGGCTGGGCTGAGGGACACCCCCCCCCCCAACACACACCCAGTGCACGAATTTCGTGCACCGGGCCCCTAGTATAGGATAAAGAAACTTGGATTTTTGCTCACTAATGAATAAATAAATCTATAAAATGATATGGAATTCTGGCTTGGCAAAGCCAGTGTTTATGAAGTGAAATAGATATTGTTTATTTCATTGACCTTAAGTGTAAATGGAAAGGATGTCCAAATACATGCATGGACTTATTTGTATATTAGTGATTCTAATTATGCCACACTATTTTTATGTAATGGATGAAGAATTCATTGTTCTGATTATAAATGCTGAAAAAAATTAGCAATAATTCTATAATATTTTGAATTGTAAGTTGGTTAATTAAGTATGTATTAATACATACATGCTGTGAAATTGTGTAAGTAATCAGTGTATTTATAGCAGTTATATAGTCAAGAGGGAACTATTCATGTCTGGCATTTTAAAATAAGTGTTTAGTTCAGTGATATAAATTAGGTTAAGCATTGATGAATTATATTAAAGGGTTTTTCAGGTCTTTGTATTTACCCTACGTTTTTCAATATTGAGTTTTAAAATTATCAGCCAATAAGTACAAATAAGATTCTTTAACTCTCAATCTGTTGGACATGTGTATATAAGAATAAATGAAACTGCTGTTTTTAGAGACAATAATTATGGCTGTTATATGAAAATATTCCATTGTAAAGATGTCCTACATACATAGTTGAAAATAGATGTTATTGTGTAGCACTATCATGAACTCTAAAAAAGGTTCATGCCTGTAAAGAGCTTTTAATATGGTAGAGAAAATAGAATGCACAAAGTTACACAACTTGTGAAAAATAATGGAGTACACACTAAATCAGAAAAAAAATAAATGGATAATGGCAGTAGTAATTGGAGCCATTTTTTAGAAATTAAGCAAGTAAGTGCATTGTTTATTGAAGAAATATAGTTCATTTTAAAATTAATGTAAATAATGGTATATCCTGGAAATATTGAAGATTGATAGTGTTTCCAGTTCTGCCATCTACTAAATTGTCGTTTAATCTTTTTGAATTTTAGTTTTTATTTTTCTAGTTTTCTTCTTTGCAACCAAGCTTAAGTCCTCAGAACTTTCTCTGTTTCTAATCAAAATTGTCCCTGGTACAAGTTGGGGATATTTCCCTTGGCTGGGAGGAAATTAAAAGATAAATACTATTTAAAGGTGAATAATATTTTTCCTGCTAAGGAGAATAATTGTACTTCTTAAGAAACTGTGCTGTTACCCTGACCTGTTTGCTCAGTGGATAGAGCATTGGCCTGCGGACTGAAGGGTCCCGGGTTCGATTCTGGTCAAGGGCATGTACCTTGGTTGCGGGCACATCCCCAGTGGGGAGTGTGCAGAAGGCAGCTGATTGATGTTTCTCTCTCATCGATGTTTCTAACTATCACTTTCCCTTCCTCTCTGTAAAAAAATCAATAAAATACATTTTAAAAAATTTTAAAAAAAAGAAAGAAACTGTGCTGTTTTCACTTCACGTTGAATTTTAAATCAGAGCTATATGGACATGTGTACATATACACACATACATATATATAGGCTAGCATGATTTACTTTAATTATGAAATAGTTTGATACAAAAGCATCTTTTATTCCTAAAATAATTGGAATAAATTTTATTTTGATCTTGAGCAGTTGGACTAATAAACTGGAGCAATAAATTATTTCTATTGTTACCTGAATGCTGTTTAGAAGTCATTTAAGATAATTTTATGGAAATTATTCAGTTATTTTATAATTTATATGTAACCACAATCTTCTGCTTATAAACTAATATAAGTATATAAAAATATAGGAAATAGTGTAACTTTAGTGAGTTATTTAGCAAATGTCTGGTGATTTATAGATGTTCCATTAGTATATAGAGGCTTTTTAAAAAAAGTATAATTGTCAAAAAATTTTGACTGATGTGAGAACTCTATTGGATTACAGAAATTAATACCACTATCAGTAGATGCATGAGCTGTGTCTTATCAACTGCCGTTCCATGACCTAATTTTAAACTGCATCTGTGGAACTTGTGTTTTCCTGATCCTGCACTATAAATGTAAATATTTGGAATTTTCCTGCATGAAGGCAGACTTTAAACTGAATATAATGCTCTGCCACAAGAAGCTTTGTGCTTCTTTTTTGACATATGACTATTTAACAGTCATGGTGGTTGTTTTTTTCATGACTCATTTTTTGTAATTTTACTGATGTAACATTTATAGCTTTTGCTTTTATATGTAGGCTTTCGTGCATTTTACCTGCACCTAGATCATGAGTAAATTGCATTTTAAATTTTAATAAAGATGTTGATGGGTTCTAATTTTTCAGGGAACCATAACTGTGTGGAAATCACAGGCAGCTTTTTAAAAAGTAATTTGATGTTAAAATTGATCAACTAATAGCTAAGCCTACAGGTGAAAATACTTAATGATTTCTGAGAGGATCAATTGCATAAATCTTACATGAAGGTCTAGTGCCTTTTTTCCTCTTTATTGCTATGACATAATTTCTTCATAGTCTTTTCCAAATTTTCTTATAACATATTTCTTTTAGCTCTGATTTTTTTCTCATTTTGTGATTTGGGTGATTATTTATTGCAAGGTTAATTAGAAAAGTTTTACATTAAAATCAGCTTCAGGAAAGGGCTGGTGTATTTCTATACATGCTATATTCACACCCCAAACTAGAAATATACCAAATGTCTCTAAATATGAATGGATTTAAAGTAAAAATAGTAATGTAGCCATACAATGGAATACTACTCAGTAGTAAAGAAGAATAAGTCACTTAACATACCTACTACTATTGATGGATCTCAAAATCATTAGACTGAGTTAAGCTAGATATAAGAGAATACATACTGCATGAATCCACAGATATAAAATGCAAACTAATCTGTAGTGACAGAAAACAGTGGGTTGTTTAAGGCTAGAGGCAAGGGAGAGATGACCTGCAAGGGAATATGAGTAATCTTTTCATTGTGATGAAATGTTTGGTATCTTTATTATGTTGGTGGTTTCTGGGGTGTACAGAACTATTAAATCTCATCAATTACACATTTTCAAATTTATATAGTTGGTGTTAAATAAGTTTTTTTTTTCTTAATAGAGTTGCTAAGGAAGGGAATCCATCAGAAATCTAAACAGTTAAGTACATACTGTTTTTTTCTTTGTTCATGTAATAAATACAAATAAGAACTTGAAGGACATTCTGGGAAATATGACCATGAATCTTTTTTTCTAACCCTTCTAGGTAAAACTTAAATTCTTTATTTGTGCTTCCATTTTACTCTGAAAACTTAATTGTGTTTATTACTTAAATATTTTCCTTCATGCTTTTCTCTTAACTGTGAATAACTGTCTTTGTATTTCTCAAACCTAACTCAGTATGTGAAACATTGTAGGTATCCTGCAAAAGATTGATAAAGGCAGGGGAATAAATGCTAATTTGGTCATAGATCTTAAATAACTTGACTGATTATGCAATGTACCATATGTCATTAATCAGTAATCTAAGTTAATATTATTCCTAAAATATTTTAGTTTTGCTGGATAATCTACCTCATATTATGGAATCCTTAATTATAGATCTTAAGTGAATATACTTATGAACATAATGAACATTTAATTTCTGTGAAGTTTTTTAATAAACTGCTTTTCCCTTCCTCCATGTGTTTTTCCATGTCTGTATCACAAAAGCATAACATTTCAACAGATAAAAATATTAAGCTACTGAATCTGAAAGGCAGGCTAAGAATATACTAATGAATAAATCTGCATCATGAATTTGTGTTTTAACTTTTTAGGAAGAATGTTGATATTTTATTCTTTTAAAATTCATATAAATTTAAAGATCACAACTTTTAAAAATCACATTTTAATAAAGACATTTGCTGTTTATTTGGAGCATTATTTACTGAGAATTCTGGTAAATTTAAGTCATTTAATCATTTCATTAACTCATTAATGGGATAATTTGGGGATTTTCAGTAATGTTTTTCATTTAGTTTTCTAAGGCATCTAAAATTCTTAACACCTGTGGCTGGCATACACTGAGAACTATGGGCTCTTTGGTTGCCTTCTGCATGCACCCCGACCAGGGCTCAGGGAACTTACAACCAAGGTATGTGCCCAGACTGGAATCGAACCTGGGACCCCTCCATCTGCGGGCCGACGTTCTCTCCACTGAGCCAATCCAGCTATGGCAAGTTATAATTGTTTTGACTTTAAGCATTTATTCTGAATCAC
>NW_006283768.1:317832-319779 GCF_000327345.1 Myotis davidii | reverse complement strand
AGGAAAGTATTTATAACTCAGCTTTCCAGCTTACTTTATAAAAAGAATTTATTTATTTGCCATTAGTCTTTATAGGCTCTAGTAATAGTTACCTGGAGAAAATAAAAATGAGAGTCTGGTTTATAATGATTAATGATTAGAAAGCTTCAACAGCAAAATTCAAGGTTTTATTTTAATGTATTAAAGGAAAACCCCACATACAGCATATAGCTTCCTCTGTCCACAAAAAGGACACAGTAGAACAAAAAATAAAAGCATGTCACATATAAAAGGGCATTCTGCAATTGTCTGCTCCTTTTTCTAGATCAGGAAATTGACATCAACAGAAATTAAGGGGCTTTCTTATGGACAAACATAATAAAACTTAAAGCTTATATAATTCTTATATGTCATTATCTCAATGATATTATAATTTTTCCTATATTAAAAACTTCTAGCCCAGCCGCTTTGCCTCAGTGGTTGAGCATTGACCTATGAACCAAGAGGTCACGGTTTGATTCTCAATCAGGGCACATGCCAGGGTTGCAGGCTTGATCCCCAGTGTGGGGCATGCAGGAGGCAACCGATCACTGATTCTCTCTCGTCATTGATGTTTCTGCCCCTCTCTCCCTTCCTCTCTGAAATAGATATACTTTTAAAAAAAATAAAACTTCTACCTTTCTTCGGAATTCTTAAATTAACATTTAAAATTTTAAGTAACAAATTATAATTCCCTTTCTAACAACCAAAACTAGTCCTAGGATTTCATCATTAGATGTTCTTTCCATTCACGTCTTTAGAGACCTTAAGCTTATGACATATCAACAGCTTTCTTTACTTGAAAAAGTCTTACCTTCTGCTGTAATAAATCTTCCTTTCCTTTGCCCTTAATTAGCTATAACTGAACTTGAATTATGAGATACTGAAAGTGATTAGAAACAATTACCTATAATTCTACATTTAATAGTGGAGAGAATAAAAAAGGGGACATTTTATCTTCCATAGATGTCTTATTTTTCTCTCTCAAGTAGGAATCAGGGTTCCTGTGAAGAATGCAGAGGTTGGGGAAGGGAGGAATTTTATAGAGTTGTGACTGTTTGGATGGGTTATCATGGGCAATTTGACAGGGACCTGTGAAAAGATTGTGCAGTACAGTTTAAGGGCTTGTTCATACTTACAAGGCCTATAATTTTACAAAGTTAAAAGGTTGTATAATTTGTTCATTCTTTACTGTGCTTCTAAATATTGTTCTTTAAAGCACATCTCTAGGAGTTTTAGAAATTACTTGCTTTCAAAATAGATCTCAATGAATGGATGTGTGACTCCCCATGAATTTTTATAATGATATAGGAATTGTGTTACTGCTCTTTGCCTCTTCAAGTTCTTACCAATTATATGTGAGATAGATTTTGTATACCGACTTCTCTCTATTTAGTTGCATTTTGACAACTATTGTATAGGTTGGTCTTAATATTTAAGTTCATGGAGACTCTAAAAAGATTTTTTGAGAAAAGATACCAAGGAACTTTTCAGAGATGAATCTTCAAAAATTGATTCTCAATTAATACTAAGACTATGCTATATTACTGTCTTGCTGAACTGAATGGCAAAGGTATTTCAGTATACCATTTTTAGGATTTAATGAAGGAAGATTGAGTTAGAATTCGTATTTTCCAAGTCTTAATTAAGAACACTGGTATTATAATTTCTTTAAACAAAGTCTGAGTTGAAATGTAAGAAAAAAGAATGTTGTTTGTTTTTCTATTTAGAAGTTTATTTTTTTATTTTATTTTTTTTTTAATTTTATTTTTTATTACAAAGGGTATTACATATGTGTCCATTTTCCCCCCCGCCCTAGACAGTCCCCTAGCCTCCCCTATTCCCCAGTGTCTTATGTCCATTGGTTGTGCTTATATGCATGCATACAAGTCCTTCAGTTGATCTCTTACCCTCCCCTCCTGCCCCACA
>NW_006283768.1:300224-317718 GCF_000327345.1 Myotis davidii | reverse complement strand
TTTCTTGGGATATATTCCTAGAAGTGGGATCACAGGGTCAAATGGGAGTTCCATTTGTAGCTTTTTGAGGAAACTCCATACTGTCTTCCATAGTGGCTGCACCAGTCTGCATTCCCACCAGCAGTGCACAAGTGTTCCTTTTTCTCCACATCCTCTCCAGCACTTGTTGTTTGTTGATTTGCGGGAGTAGAAGGATCATACCTCAACATAATAAAAGCCATATATGACAGGCCCACAGCCAGCATCATACTCAATGGACAAAAACTAACACCATTTCCCCTAAGAATGTTTTTTTTATAAGTTATCTTAATTCACTTATTAGAGCATTGTATCTAAAGTACGTATACAATAAAAAAAAGTCATTTGTATCTGTCTGCTAAGTAAGTGCCTTAGCTTTCACTCTGGCTATCAAGTAATCTTTTTTTTTTTTTTCTTTTCTTAATAATAGGTGTTCTTTATTTTTATGGAATTAAAACCCCTTGTTTTCCAATGACCCATTTCCCTTTGTCCTGCCATGGGAAAAGTTCAACCTTGTATTCAGCAGGGTTAAGGCCACTGCCCAGAATTTCTGCTCCATATCAAAGCACAGTCCAGTCCAGCATCTGGCTAGCTTAACTTGTGCTCCCAGTTGCAGTCCTTTGCCTGTGGGGTCCTCATGGCCATGGGCCATGCAGCTGCTTATGGTCACATGGCAGCTAGTACATGGACAAGTGTAGGTCATGGAGCAAGAGAGTGAGAGGGAACAAGGGGCACAATAGAGAGGAAACTCTAGGGATTTTTAACCTTCTAAGATTACACATGCTTGCAGTGGCTTCCTCCCTCTAGCCAATCCATGGTTCCCTTGGCTAGCCGGACAGGCAAGCACCTTCCTTATATCACCCTGACTTCATCCCTACATCCCCCTTTGTTGGGTCCCTGCCCCCAGCGATTGGTAGGGAATGGACAGGTGGTGCTATCAAGTAATCTTAAAAATCAATCTTTATACCAAACACTCTGAAGCCTCACTGAGGTGTGTGCATGTGTGTGCAGCCTATGCACAGCCAACATCATTAATTAACACCTAACAAGTGTTACCTGCAGGCTGCTTTTATAGGAACAGAGAGGGAGGCAGAGCACAATCCATGACACTTTAAAATGTTAAAGGTGAACTCTTTTCATTTGCTAAAACTTCTTTGAAAACACAAAAGATAATGATTTCAGCAGTATATCTACATACACATACTTTTTGCATGTTTCTGAATATTAATTTTAAAAAATTTTAGATGAAAGCTTATTAGTCTGACCACCTCCTGCTGTTTATTTCTCTCATGGAGTCATAATTTTCTGAGGTGCTGCATTATAATTATTAGCACAGTAACTATTCCTGATGTCACAAAGGATTGTTACTTCTTGTAGTTTGACCAAATGAATACATAGGGAACCAAGAGCCTGTTATCATATACTTAATTAGAGGGTGGGAGGGAAACTAATATCAAATATGTATGCAGTCATAATTTTAAAAATAAACTTTTAAAATTTATATTTCATACAGAGAATTTCTAAAAAGAAATGAATGAGGTGATGTTAAACCACAAAAGTGGAAAGTAGCATGAAATTTTAGAGTTAAATTATAAAAATAGCCAGGACCGGTTTGGCTCAGTGGATAGAGCGTCGGTCCTGCGGACTGAAGGGTCCCAGGTTCGATTCCGGTCAAGGGCATGTGCCTTTGTTGTGGGCGCATCCCCAGTGGGGGATGTGCAGGAGGCAGCTGATCGATGTTTCTCTCTCATCGATGTTTCTGGCTTTCTATCCCTCTCCCTTCCTCTCTGTAAAAAATCAATAAAATATATTAAAAAAATTATAATACTAGATCAATATTTAGAAAAATTAATTTTAGGTAGAATTTACTATTGTGCTGCACATTCTGGACTTCTTTCACACCCACCACCATGCTGCCTCCCAGTTGTCCTCAGTTTTTTAAAGATTTGAGCCTTTTAACTTCGCATTTAGGAAAGCTGATGATAGAGATGATAAAAATTATAAGGCTTTTTTGTAAACATGAATGTAAAAATGTTCCAGAATTTACTTAAGTCATACTACAACATAGGTTTTATAGTCAGTTTCTATTAGCTACCCATCTCTCCTTTTTTTCTTCTTTCAAATTCTAATATCTATGCATGTATCCATTTACCTCTCTCCCTCCCTCCTTAACATAAACTGTTCAGGGTTTCTTTTTTCATATGCTGTATACTCTTGATACAAAATTAATTGCCTTATTGAACATACATCAAAGTGACAGTCAGCAAAGACCTCCTTTTATATTCTGGAATAGTTTCTACCTCATCCATTAAGTTTCCTAAAGTTTACAGATCAAATAATATCGAAGTAGTAGTGAAGAGGTGAGCAGCAGGAGCTCACACACTACTGGAGGAAATGTACACTGGCTTGGGAAACCTGTTTGTCATTATCAAGAAAGTGGAAGATATGCAGATTATATGAACCAACAATACTGTCTATGCATTATAAATAATAGTTCAAACCTAGGAACAACCCAAGTATTAATCAGCAAAAGAACAAACAAACAATTGTGATACGTTCATACAATGAATAATTGCAGCAAGGAAGCATAAAACAGAGTGGATGAATTTTACAAACATACTGTTGAGTGTAAGAAGGTAGGCATAGCACAATAAATACAACATGATTTCATTGAAATAAAGTTCAAGAAAATAAAGCTTAAACCATATGTGGTGATTAAAACATAAAAGTGTGTGCACACACATTAATGAAAAAGTGAATGCTAACTTACCAAAATCTAGCCAGTGATCCCAGTCATTCAGTAAATATTGAGTGCCCATTATGTACTAGGTATTTGCTGCCTTTAAGGAGAAATATTTGCTGCCTATTTGGGGAAACATGATAGTAAAATCTGAAATTAGGATAGACTATACTACATCATAATAGTTGTATTCAGTGGTGGTTTTATATTTTTTTTCATCCTTACTATAAGGGTGTCCCAAAATTCACACAAGAAGTAATTTTGATAGAAAACACAGGTTTATAATTAAAAGTTGTATTTTTTTTTTTATTGATTCATAAAGTACACAGTATAGGGTTATGTATGGAATAGCATATTGGGTAAGTGGTCTCCACGGCTTTGCTGGCGCACACGCGCTCTTTTGTTGAAATTTTCCATGACCTTTTGCATAAATGTGGCTGAATATCATTGATACAGCACTCAATTTCCTCCTTCAAGGTGTGGGTGGTTGTGGGCTTGTTGGCATAAACCTTAGACTTCAAAAAAACCCAAAGAAAAAAGTCCAATGGCATTAAATCACGTGAACTGGGTGGCCAATTCTGATCACCAAGACGGGAAATTACACAACCAGGAAATGACTCATGCAGTAATTGAATTGTTTCTTGGGCTGCATAGCATGTGGCACCATCTTGTTGAAACCACGTCGTCCACATCCATATCTTGCAATTTAGGCACAAAAAACTGGATTATCATGTCGTGATAGCGAGCACCATTAACTGTTATTGCCTGAGCAGCCACATTTTCAAAGAATGGTCCGATGATGCCTCCAGCCCAAAATCCACACCTAATCGTGACAAGTTGTGGATGCATTTGTTTCTCAACAATCACTCAGATCATGCGATTTAACACCGTTGGACTGTTCTCTTTGGGGTTTTTTGAAGTCTAAGGTTTATGCCAACAAGCCCACGACCACCCACGCCTTGAAGAAGGAAATTGAATGCTGTATCAACGAAATTCAGCCACAGTTATGCAAAACGGTCATGGAAAATTTCAACAAAAGAGTGTGTGTGTGCCAGCAAAGCCGTGGAGGCCATTTACCCTATATGCTATTCCATACATAACCCTATACTGTATACTTTATAAATCAATAAAAAAATTTACAATTTTTAATTATAAACCTGTGTTTTCTATCAAAATTACTTCTTGTGTGAATTTTGGGACACCCTTTATAACTTGTACCTGGTAATGAAATAAATGTAGTAGCAATTTTTTTCTTTTTGAGGTACAAACATTTTACTACTTCCTGCTTTTGTAATAGAAGTGCAGTATTTCTTTAGATTTAAAGCCCTGCTCATACCTAGTGTGAAGAAAGATCACATTTATGCTGGAAAGTAGTTTGGGTGACATGTCATTATTAAAGAAAGTAGCAGGACTTAAAGAGTTCCTGGGCTTCATTTTATCCAGTGGTTGGATACCTCATAATTATGGAAAATTAAGATATAAATTTTAGGAGGAGCAGCAACTGTGCAAGCAGCCTACCCCTGCCAGTTAGAGGAGCCACCACTGCTGCGAGCAACGCCCCCAGAGGAGCCACTGCCAACTGAGGTGCAGCTGCTGCCCAAGGAGCCGCTGCCGGCCGAGGAATAGCCCCTGCTTGACTGGACAACTAGATCCTTCGGTGAGAGCAAAAATGGGGAGAAAAAGAAACCCCCAAAGGAAAGGAAAGGAATAATCAGAATAGCAGCTAAGTGAAATGGAGGCATGCAATATGTCAGAAAAAGAATTCAGAATAAGGTTCATACAGTTCATAAACAGGATGGATGAAAAAACAACTTATGTCAAAATCAAGAAGAAATAGAGTGATATAACTACAATAAAAAATACCATGGAAAGTTTCAACAGTAGACAAGGAGAAATGGAGGACAGAATTAGCAAATTAGAAGACGGGGAAGGAAAACACCCAGACTGAACTGAAATTGGAGAAAAAAACTAAAAGACAGGAGAGCCTAAGGGAGCTTTGGGACAACATGAAACGAAGCAACATACGAATAATAGGGGTGCTAGAACAACAGGAAGAGGAACAAGGGTTAGAAAACCTATTTGAAGAAATGTCAGAAAACTACCTCAATGTGGGGAAGAAAAAAGTTACACAAGCACAGAGTCCCAAACAAGATGAACCCAAAAAGACTCATGCCAAGACACATTGTAATTGCAATTTAAAAAGTTCAGGACAAAGAGAATCTTAAAGGTTGCAAGAGAGAGCCAGAAAGTTATATACAAGGAATCTCCCATTATCAAATGATTTCTCAACAGAAACACATCAGGACAGAAAGGAATGCAAGGAAATTTACAAAGTGATGCAAAGCAAGGGACTGAATCCCAGAATACTCTATCCAGCGAGGTTATCATTCAAAATTGAAGGTGGAATCAGGAGCTTCACATACAAAAAAGGACTAAGAGAGTTTATTACAACGAAACCATCAATGCAAGAAATGCTAAAGGGACTGCTGTAAAAAGAAGATAGAGGGAAACGAAGAAGGAACACATGTAAAGAATAAAAATGGTGACCAACAAGTACCTTTTTTAGCAGAAGAGACATTCTTCTCAAGGGCACATGGATCATTCACAAAGATAGACCACATATTAGGATACAAAACAAGTCTCTACAAGTTCAAGAGGACTGAAATCATATCAAGCATCTTCTCAGATCACAATGGAATAAAACTAGAAATCAACTACAATAAAAACAATGGGAAAAAATCAAAAATTGGAGGCTAAATAGCATGCTATTAAACAATGATTGGGTTACCACAGAGATCAAAGAAGAAATAAAAAGCATCCTGGAAACAAAGGACAATGAAAAAACAATCCAAAATCTATGGGACACAATGAAAGTCCTGAGAGGGAAGTTCATAGCTCTACAAGACTACCTAAAAAAACAAGAAAAAATGGTAATAAATTACCTAACCCTGCAACTTAAAGAATTAGAAAGAGACAACAAGAAAAGCTCACAGTATCCAGAAGGAAGGAGATAATAAAGATCAGAGCAGAAATAAAATGACATAGATCAGTGAAACTAAGAGCTGATTCTTTGAAAAGATAAACAAGATTGATGAACCTCTAGCCAGGCTCACCAAGAAACACAGAGAGAGGACCCAAATAAACAAAATCAGAAATGAAAGAGGTGAAGTAACAACTGATCCCACTGATATACAAAGGATTGTGAAAAAAATACTACGAACACCTCTACTCCAACAGACTGGACAACCTCGATGAAATGGACACATTCCCAGTAAAATACAAGCTTCCAAAACTCAACCCAGAATTGAACCTGGGACCGTTCAGTCCTCAGGCCATTGCTCTATCGACTGAGCCAAACTGTTTACAGCCCAACACCCTTTCCTGATAAAAACACTCAGCAAAGTGGGAATAGAGGGATCATACCTCAGCATAATAAAAGCCTTATATGACAAACCTACAGCCAATAACATACTCAATGGGCAAAAACTAAATCCATTTCCCTTAAGAACAGGAACAAGACAAGGATGCCCACTTTCACCACTCCTGTTCGACATAGTACTAGAAGTACTAGACATAGCGATGCGCCAAGAAGAAAAAATAAAAGGTATCCAAATTGGAAAAGAAGAAATGAAACTGTCCTTATTTGCATACAACATGATATTATACATAGAAAACCCCAAAGACTCCATAAAAAACTATTAGACCTAATAAATGAATTTGGCAATGTAGCAGGATACAAAATCAACACCCAGAAATCTATGGCTTTTTATACACCAATAATGAACTCACAGAAAGAGAAATGAAAAAAATAATCCCATTTCCCATTGCACAAAAAATTAAGATACCTAGGAATAAATTTAACCAAGGACGTAAAAGACCTATACTCGGAAAAATACAGGACATTGAAAAAAGAGATAGAGCAAGAAAATGGAAGAACATACTATGTTCATGGATTGGTAGAATCAACTTCATTAAAATGTCCATACTCCCTAAAGCAATCTATAGATTCAATGCCATACCTATTAAAATACCAATGGTATGTTTCAAAGACCTAGAAAAAACTCTCCAAAAATTCATCTGGAATAAAAAACTTACCCAGAATATCCACAGCTATCCTGAGAAAGAAGAACAGTTGGAGGGATCAGAATACTAGATATCAAACTATATTACTAAGCCACGGTTCTCAAAACTAACTGGTACTGGCACAAGAACAGACATATAGAGCAATGGAACAGAATAGAGGACCCAGAAGTTGACCCAAGTTATTGTACTCAATTAATATTTGACAAAGGAGGCAAGAGCATACAATGGAATCAAAATAGCCTCTAATAAATGGTGCTGGGAAATTTGGTCAGATACATGCAAAAAAAATGAAACTAGACCACCAACTTTCACCATACACAAACTCAAAATGGTTAAAGTACTTGAATGTAAGACGGGAAACCATAAAAATCCTACAAGACTCCATAGGCAGCAAAATTCAGACATGCTGTAGCAATATCTTTACAGACAGATCCTAGGGCAAGAGAGACTAAGTAGAAAATAAACAAATGGGATTACATCAAAATAAAAAGCTGCACAGTAAAAGAAACCAACAAAACAACCAGAATGCCCACTGCATGGGAGAACATATTTGCCAATGTTATCTCTGATATGGGTTTAATCTCTAGCATTTACAGGGAACTCATACAACTCATCAAAAGGAAAGTAAGCAATCCAATCAAAAAATGGTCACAAGAACTAAATAGAATCTTTTCAAAAGAGGACACTCAGAAAGCCATCCGGCCAGGGGCAGGGACTGCAGAAGGTTTTCCAGCCACAGGAGGTTGGCTGTGGGAACGCACTCACCACCAGGGGGCAGCTCCTGCATTGAGCATCTGCCCCCTGGTGGTCAGTGAGCATCATAGTGACTGGTCATTAGGTCATAACGGTTGCTTTGGTTTTTATATATATAGTAATATTATTGGACAGTGAAACAACATATAGGACCTCAGTTTCAGTTCTTGCATTAGAAAGTTTTTTATGTACTAACTTTATACATATATTTCCTTTGTGAGCCATTTCTTTTACTGATCCTTTCTTGATGATTCTATAGCTGCATTATCCACTGTAACAAGCCACTAGCCAGATTAGGATCTTTGAGCAATTAAAATGTGGCTAGTCTGAATTGACATGTAAATGTAAGTGCAAAATACATATATATTTCAAAGATTTATTACAAAGAAGAGAATGTAAAATATTTCATTAATAATTTGTAGGTTGATTGCATGTTGGGATGATCATACTCTAGATATATTGAATTGAATGAAATATATAGCTAAAATGAATTTTTAACCTATTTCTTTTTACATTTTTAATGTGGCTACTATTAAATTGATGTATGTGGCTTATATTTATGGCTGTCAAAACTCTTGGACATCACTTTTCCTGGAGTCTACCATACTTTATATCAGGAAGTCAGATTTAGAAAGACTTTTTTTTTCATCTTCTTTCTTATGTTCCAAGGTTAGAAAGTATTCTAAAGCTATATGTTCCAATAGTTAAATGACATGTTGTATATAACATAATGTATGTTTGACCATCATTTGACCATTTGTTGTAATGTTGAACTATATTGGTGTGTTCTAGATTGGAGAGAAAAAGGAAAAGTGAGGCTCACAAACTACCAAGAATTTAAAAGAACATACTTATGCACTATAGAAAATGTCATTAAAAAAACCCTAATCTTAATATTTAGGCATTATATATTGTGATCTAAAAGTATACTATGCCATAGACAGATTTCTTTGATAATATCTAACTTTGAGAACCACTGATAGAAAGATATATTTAGTGGTTTTCAAGTTGAGAAAAATTTCCAAAAGAATATTAGTTCTATTTTTTTACTCCTTATGCAGAATTGTCATTTGTGAAAGAGGGAGGAAATTTCATGTTATAGTTATAAACTCCTAAAACATAGAGAAGTTCTTTAAGCTCCTATATTATGCCAATGCAAATAACCTTTTCTTCCTTTAGAAAGTGATTATCTCTTTTCCCCATCCCACCCACATTTCCATGTTTATTTGTTTTGTTTTATATTTCCAAAAAGACACTTAATGCCCTTCTTAGGTTTATTTTTTATTTACTCATTAAATAAGGAATAGCATTGTTATGTTTTATATTTGAAACTGTAAGGTACATTTCTTTTTTATTTTATTTTAAATTTAACTCTTTGTTTTACAGATGAGGGCAGAAGTGCAGTTGACCAAGCAGGTGGTGCACAGATTGTAATTGACCATTTAAGGTCACTGTGCAGTATAACAGATCCCGCCAATGAGAAGCTCTTGACTGTCTTTTGTGGCATGCTGATGAACTATAGCAATGAGAATGGTAAACAAAATTGAAAACTTGCTTTATCTCGGGGGGAAATTTTAAAAATCAACATTACTATAGCAAAAACCAAAATTTTTAGAAACATTATGAACAAAGAATTTATAAGTGACATATAAAATTAGTAATTAGTTAAGAAAATTACAGTATTTGAAAAACACAGAATGGTCTAATTTATTAAATGACACTAGTAATTGAAGGAACTCAAAAAACACACACAATGGTATGGTTTAAGATTTCTTGCTATGAGCATTTTAAAAATAAATTATTAAAATAGCTTTTCCCTGTCCAGGTGACTCATTTGGTGTATGAACATTGTCCCGTATCTCAAAAGGTGGCAGGTTTGATTCCAGGTCAGGGCACATACCTAGGTTTAGGTTTCGGGTATGATCCCTGGTCAGGGAGTGTATGGGAGGCAACTGATGTCTGTCTCCCCCTCCCTCTCCCTCTCCCTCTCCCTCTCCCTCTCCGGCAGAAGTGATTCTGATATCCCGAACGGAAAAGTTGCCGGTTTGATTCCTGGTTAGGGCACAGGCCCAGGTTGCAAGCTTGATCCCCCAGTAGGGGGGTGCAGTAGTCAGCCAGTCTCCCTCCCTCTCCCTCCCTCTCCCTCCCTCTCCATCCCTCTTTCTCCCTCTCTCCAAACTTAATAAAGCCATATCCTCAGGTGAAGATTTTTTAAAAATATATTTTATTGATTTTTTACAGAGAGGAAGGGAGAAGGATAGAGAGTTAGAAACATCGATGAGAAAGAAACATCGATCAGCTGCCTCCTGCACACCCCCTACTGGGGATATGCCCACAACCAAGCCGTTGACTGGAATCGAACCCGGGACCCTTCAGTCCACAGGCCGACGCTCTATCCACTGAGCCAAAGCGGTCAGGGCTGGGTGAGGTTTTTTAAAAAAATACCTTCATATTTATTCCTTCATATTAATACCAGGAGTAGCTTTAAAACAAGCACTGTATAAAAACAAACAAAAAAACAACAACAACCATAAATACTGTCTTTATAAGTAAAGTTATTTTATCTAGATACTAGATTTAGTTGTAAGAATAACAAAAATAAATAAAATCTAGCATAAAAATAAAGTTTAGAACAGTTGCAGATGTCTAATTTGAGAAATTTAATAAGTACTTTATAGGCTATGTGGTTGTTAATCAAATGCACATAAAAAGAGTGGCATGAAGGCTTCACTATACTTCTAAATGTCACAAAATTCATTTATTTTATATGAATTACTTTATGTGTCAGTTGTCAAAATTCTAGTAACTTCCTAAAATAGAAATCAGGTCTTTCTGTGGTTTATTTTGTAATGCCATTTTAAATTGGAGTCTGTGACAGAGACATTTTATTTGTATATTGACCATGTAATATTTTTCTTTACTTTCATGTGTTTTAGAAACATAAGGCATTTTAGGCATATTTTTTTTTATTTTTTTACTTAGTAGTCATGGGTTTAAAGAAATATTCTCAATAATTGGGGGGAATAAAGATAAGCGTCGATAGCACATGACTACTGACATTTGACCTTAGTATTGGAGATGATAGCAAATGGCAGAGACTGTGGCTCTTGTCCCATTGACAGGGTAAAACCACTACCTTCTTCTCTTGCGGGTTGTTTCTGTAGGGCAATTGGGTCAAATGCTACCAAATCTTTTCATTTGGGGGAGAGCAGTAAGCTGAAAAATCTAGCTTTTCCCGTGACACCTGATTTTTGAATGTTCAGTTACATTTGCTTTTTTAGCACTTACAAGTTAAACAGAATGTTTCCTGGAGTTACATCATATCCAAAAGACACAAGTTTTAAACCTGAGTTAAAATGATCTATAAATAGTTTTCTTTCATCAAATGGCTTGTCTATTAAACTCAAACTAATAATAAATGGCAGTCTTTGTTATAAGGTCAGTTACTTCTGTTTTCCTTGCCCTGTCATAGAATCATTTTTTAAAAGAAAATGTCCAAACTATGAAGAAGATAAACAGAAAGAACAGTCTGGGTAACCTGCAAAATGAATAGCTAGTGCCTAAATAATTTATATTTGACTATAAAACACAGGTATCTGAATTGCATTAAGAAATCATTGGCCAGTTGTTCATTTTGCTTCATTTTTCTTCAACTTCATTCAGGCTTGGACACCTGTGTAAGTGGGAAAAGTGCTAAGTGGGAGAATGATTTAGGAAGATAAATGGAAGAAACTAGTCATGGAGTGATAGCAGCTTTGGGTTTAAAAGAATTAGCCTTGTTATGCATCTAACCTATTTGTTTGTCCTTCAAGGAAGCTGTTGCTCAAAAGTTTGTACCAAAGCATATCACATGGCCAAATGGTCATCAAAAACATCACTGATTCTAATCCAAAAGAGCCTGTGATTGAGTCCATGTTATAGGACAAGCATGTCAAACTCAAAGGCTAACACGGGCCAAATAAACAAGGTTAACTTTTTGTGGGCCACAAAAAAACAAAACTTCAATTTTCATAGAAATGTAGGTTTATTTCAATAGGGACATGCTGAATACAAAGGGCTGAAATAAATGAGTAATCGTTAACATAAAATAATAGAACATTTTAATAAAAATTATTATTTTTTCTTGAACATTAACTTACCAGACACTGATTAACTGCACAAATTAATAAACGTAACGCAAATAAACCTATTTTTCTTGTTCTCCAAAAGTGAAATATTTCCTGTTGTGCACACCAAAAAAGTCAGTCCAAGACTAATGACATGACAATAGGCTGCTAAAATATTTGCTGCTAGTGTTAGTGGAAAAAAATGGCCCGCCTGTGTGTAAGCCATGTAAGGGAAATGAATGCAACATGATTATAGTAATCAGTCATTAGCGAATGTTGTAGTTTGTTATTAGTAATTATCTATAACAGGATATTGTAAAAATTAAGTCATGAAATTTTTATTAAAACGTTTCTTACATACCGTTATATTGGCTGGGCCGCAAAAATATTCATTGTGGGCCATGAGTTTGACATGCTTGTTATAGGCTATCACAATGTAGAGAAGTGCACTGAGAACATAATGATTAAAAACATGAGTGCACAGTCAAAATGCATAATATATTTCTTCTATAGGAGTAGTTTTTTCCCCCTGGTGTGCAAGTATTCCCAAGAAGTAACTTATATACTTTGGAAAACTCTATTAACTTTTCTTAGACAGTTATTGGAGCAGTGGTGTTTTCGTTCCATTATTCTAAGCTGCAGTTTGAATTCAGCTTTCAAAACTTGGTACGTAAAATAGAAGTAAAGTTATTTTTAGTATTTTAAAGGAACAAATGCCAAACATAACTATCCCCTTTCCACTGCTTCCCTTTATGTTTGTCTTTCATGAGGATCATAGTTTAAGAAGTGGTTCTTTTTTAATTTACATTTAACTTACATTTTATTCTTTTCTAAATTTTCATTTGCATAATTATTAAGCATCTTTGTTTTGTGTGTCAATTATTTACTGTATTCTTTAAAATATGCATTTAAAGAATTTCCAACTTAAATTCTAGGTCTTGTTGGCTAACTTTAAATCATTTGATCCTGTCCACCTAGATGAGTCACTGAAACAAAAACAAACAACAGTAGAACTTTATGAAACTTGGGAGCCACTTTTTATTAGCACTGGTAAAATAAAGGAAGTTTCTTGTTATCTGTATTTACTATTGAATTTCAGTATACAAGCCTCTGCTACTTTCTGAGTAGAATAGTTGGGTGAACTCCTTGTTATTCTAGCAGAAAAATGAACTGTACCCATGGACCCAATAACTTAAGCCTTATTTATAGGGAGTTATTCTTTAGTTCCATATATAAAAAATTTTAAATATAAAGATAAGTATTAGAAATGGTCACAAAGACCCACCAGCATAGTTTCTCTGACAAGAACATTTTCAGATTGTTTATTAGTCCTAAAAATGGATTGATACCAGACTGAGACTTAGGATATGTTGATTTCTGTCCATATAGTGGACAACCCTGATCATACCCAATTTTTAAATCCATTAAATAGGGACTAAAACAAGTTTCCTACACACATGCAAGGCATATATTGTGAAAATGCTTACTCGGTAAAGGTATTTTTCTACCCATTTATAAATTTGCATACAACTCAAGGTTTCTGAGTTTTAAAACTTTTGAACTCACTCAAAATGATATACTTATAAGCGATGAGTTAAATATATTCTTTTGTTTCCTTGTTGGTGAAACAATTAAAACTTTTTATATTCAGGTAAGTGTGGAATACATGAATAGAAAAAGTTATAATTACTTTGCCAGAAAAGTCATATCAGTAATATTGTATAAATAAAATCAGGTTTAAATAGAATAAGAAAAAACTTTTATTTAGTAAAAATCACTTCAATGTATGCTTTGGGGGAAAATCATACCTGTTTTTCACATGGTAAACAAGCACTCTTCAATTCTATGGCCCTCCAAAATAGAATTGACTATTTGACAGTTGTGGTTAGAGGAAGCATATTGACAGATTGACATCCAATTTGAGGAAATGTATCGAACTTCCTGTATGTTCTTCATCTAGTTACAACTTTAAAGTTTTTTTTTGTGTTTGTTTTTTTTTTTTAAACATATTTTTTTAAATATATTTTATTGATTTTTTACAGAGAGGAAGGGAGAGAGATAGAGAGTTAGAAACATCGATGAGAGAGAGACATCGATCAGCTGCCTCCTGCACATCCCCCACTGGGGATGTGACCGCAACCCAGGTACATGCCCTTGACCGGAATCGAACCAGGGACCCCTCCGTCCGCAAGCCGACGCTCCATCCACTGAGCCAAACCGGTTTCGGCTAGTTACAACTTTAAAGTTTTAATTATTTTATAAACTAGGAACTCAAACCTATTATTGAAGATATTTTTGTCTCATTAATTTCTTGAACATTTTTGTTCCTAGCTTTTGTTACCCAATGCCAAACGTTGCAGTGAAGACTGAAAATGTTCACAAAAAGCTATTTTCAACTATAGCACCATTTTAGCATATAGTAGGAGTTTGGAAAATATTTAAATATTTATTAGTTGACTTCTCTGGATACTTAGTATTGTCTAAAATTTTTTTTATTAACAAAATCAAAACTTGGAAGAAAAGTGATATTAGAGTACTCTATTAGATGATATTCCCTATTCATCTGCATGGCCGTAGCAGAAAGTGGCATTGAAAGCATGCTGATATAAACGGTGTTGAATCTGTGGTTAAAAATTTACCATAGGTGATTCACAAACTTGATAAATCTGCATATGTATACTGGAAAGTTGATTGAAATTTGAATAGAAACAAACCAGTAGTCTAAAGTAGTGATTTTTTCAGCCTTTTTCATCTCATGCCACACATACCAATTACTAAAATTCTCTGGCATACCAAAAGTACATTTTTTTGCGAATTAAGAAAAAAAATAATTTTGATTTATTCACGTTGGACAGCTATTGTTTTGTAGGCCGTCATTTTTTTATTTGACAATCTGAGGCAGGGGTGGGGAATCATTTTTCTGCACAGGCCATTTGGATATTTATAGCATCATTTATGGGCCATACAAAATTATCAAATTAAAATTATGTTGCTATAAAAAACACACAACTACATTTATTGAATTTCGAGTCCCACCTGTGGTTGCCGTGGCAGGGTCAGAACAAATGATACGATACAACCTATGGGCCAGACATTCCCCACACCTGATCTAAGGGAAAAGAGGTCAGTGCCCCTAACTAAATAGTCAGGTATTGCATGTTTTAAAATTCTAGTGGCACACTAGTATGCTGTGGCATATCGGTGGGAAATTTCTGATCTTATAGCAAAGCACCGGCATAATTTAACACCTTATTAGAGAGTCTATTAGTGTACACCATTTTTATTATATTAGAAGTAACCATTATTAGTCAATTAATATCTAAAAAAAAAAACCCTCTATAATTAAGAGTTTAGGGTGCCCAAAACAGGCTCCTGAAGGACAGCAGTGTGAGGGGCCCTCCAAGTGGGGGTCTGCCACACGGACACACACACAATGCTAACACTGACAGGGAGAGCCACGAAAACGAGGGTGTCAAAGGAGAGCAGTCAGCCTGAGGCAGCACAGAGTTCACAAGGAAAGGTCGTGGTATCATGCTGCAAGGGACTGTCAGCGAGGACCACAACTGAGCCTTTGCTACGGCACCAGGCGCTTGGGTTAGTGGTCGATGTCCACCCAGTCATGCACATAACCAAGGCGTGGGATTCACTTACAGCATCTGTAAGAGCCAGGAGACAGTAGGCATGCCATTTTTACAGGCTTCACAAGACAGCGTAGACTCCAACACGGCCACTTGAAATGAACAGATACACACTTCAGTTCCACAGAACACGCTGGCAAACCACTGGGTGATGAAAAGTTTGACACCGCTTTGCAACAACTGTCTGCAGGCTGATTGGGACAGTGTCAAAACTCTCCTAGCAGACAGATGGGGGACGTGGGGAGGGGATACTGGCCGCACTGGCTGCCGATGACGCAAACTAAGCGGGTTAAAAACCACACGCCGACAGCCAATAAATGTAAAATTTAAAAAAAGAGTTTAATGTATTTCCTAATACACCTATGTTAGATAAAGACACAAAATACAGGGAGAAGTATGTTAAAATTCTAAAGCAAAATATATAATATATAATAATGAATAAACATTAAAGCAATGACTATAGTTATTTTACAGAAACTATGCCATAAGAGAAAACTAAGGGAATTAAACATTCCATTAAAAAAAAGGAAAAATTATTTTCCTTCTAAAATGAGTAATATAGTATACACAGTCTATAACTGTCTTCTTCATGTAACCTAAATCTTATACAAGATGTCCCAAAAATATGTATACACACTTATTAGCTGATAACTCAATTGATGTTTCTTTCTTTTCAGATTTAACCCATTGGAATTCAAAGTGTGTATATATTTTGGGTGGACACCCTATATATGATATATATATTTGTGTGTGTGTGTGTGTGTGTGTGTATGATTTTTACATATAGAGCTGATTTTTCTCTAATATCTTAATAAGTCCCTATGGTGAATTTCTTTTCTGTGTGTGGTGTATGGTTCTTGAGATCTCTCCAGGATATTCTTATGATAATTCTCACATTTATTTGCTATGTGGACTTAATGATAACTGAACTATGGTTGAAAGGAGACCATCTGTGTAATTTATGAACTACAGCTCATGGGATATGTTATTGGAGCATAATTGAATTTAAATGTCTGATACTTAAATTCAGTAGTTGAAAATAGGCCTATAAAGTATTTTCTCTCCTCTAATTTAAAGATCGCTTAATATATAATTAATTTCATTTCAATCAATAGCAGCAGTTTCACAATTCTGCTCATACACTTATTCGTTATCTTAATGAACTCAGTTCAAAAACGTGGCTTAGTTGTTTTTGCTTCATACTTAAAATAGGGAGAATATAAATTATATAAGAATAATTATATATAGAAATAGTTTTAATTACAATTAAAAAGCAGTTTGACACTGAGTATATTATATTTTGGTATTACTTTTACAGGTAAGAAAGACTATTTCCCAGATGTTAGACGTTTAGCAAATGATTTGCTTTGAGGAATTATTCCCAAAGTGTACTTACTGTGGGTACAAGCTAATTAATACTTCCATATATTTCCTAAGTACTAAAAATATTTTACCTAACACTAAGGAAAACAAAATTCAAAAATATAAAATTTTACCTTTGCAAGTCAATCTTTTTAAAATTATATTAATTTTCTAATATACTATTTGTTTTTTTCTGTTTATAAAGGCATTGAAGATGTACTTTTATATTTACATCTTTTGAAGCCCAAGTTGTCAAAGTACTCAGAGTGTGTAAATAACTTTTATTGTGGAGCTGAAAAGTTTTAAAAAAATATATCAACTCTTTAGTTTTTCATCAGAATCCTCCTAAGCAATCCTTCCTATCTAATAAAAGAGAAACATGGTAATTGGCATATGACCACTACCCTTCCCATTGGCTAATCAGGGAAATATGCAAATTAACTGCCAGCCAAGATGGAGGCCACCAGCCAGGCAGCTTGAAACTAACATGAGGCTTGCTTGCTTCAGTGACGGAGGACTCCAGTGTTCCCCGCCTGCCTTACCGGCCTCTGACCTTGCAGTTTGAACATTGTAACAAATATGGAAGCTAAACAAAACCCCAGAAACGTGCTTTCAGCGAGCCTGATCTCAGAAGCTGGAGTTGATACAGAGTTTCAATTATAGAACCTAAACAAACCAGATGCCTGCTTTCAGCAGCTGAGGCCTAAGAGCTGGAGCCAAGCCTCAGAGCTAAAGCTGGCCCAGAATAAAAAAAGAAAAAAAGGAGCGGTTGGGAGCTTCAGTCACCCCCAGCC
>NW_006283768.1:290127-299836 GCF_000327345.1 Myotis davidii | reverse complement strand
CCGCCCTGCTCTGTGCATGACAGGGGGCAGCGCCCCAACTCCCCAATCGGCCCTGCTCAGAGCCCGACCAAAGGTGCACCTAGGGATTGGGCCTGCCCTCTGCCACCCGGGATCAGGCCTAAGCCAGCAGGTCATATCTCCCGAGGGGTCCCAGACTGCGAGAGGGCACAGGCCAGGCTGAGGGATCCCCCTCCCCCCCAAGTGCACAAATTTTTGTGCACCGGGCCTCTAGTCTATATTAAAAGCCTAGGTGGCCCTTGCACCCTCGCAGGACATCCTCATGTCATCATAAGATGGCCGCCCTCACATCATCACAAGATGGCCACCACAATATGGCCGACACAAGATGGCCAGCAGGGGAGGACAGTTGGGGGCCATCAGGCTAGCAGGGGAGTGGTTAGGGGGCGATCAGGCTGGCAGGCAGAAGCAATTAGGCAATCAGGCAGGCAGACAAGCGGTTAGGAGTCAGCAGTCCCGGATTGGGATTGGGCCTAAACCAGCAGTCGGATATCCCTCGAGGGGTCCCAGGTTAGAGAGGGTGCAGGCCGGGCTGAGGGACAGTGCGCCACCCCCCACCCCCCACCCCCCTGCACAAATTTCGTGCACCAGTCCTCTAGTAATTATAATAATGCTGTTACTTAATGGACAAATGCCCTAAGATAAGAACTGGGTTTGTAGTAGAGGTATACCAAATGCACATTTTGGTTTGATCACATGGTCAAGTATTGATATTAATATTCACTTTTGGCCATTATAGAATGAATTTCTGAATGAAAGAATCTTAAACTTTATTGTAAAAATATGAAATGATTGTTATAGTTGTTTCATTAATGATTTAAAGTTTGTCATAATATTACAGAAATAATACTTTCTCAGATTGTCAGCTTTTGGATTGTTCCTGATCATTATAGTGCACTCAGCAATGTGATACTAAATAGATACCCAATTTTAAGTGAGGGCAGCAGAATAACAAAAATATGTTTGGGGTTTGTCATTCCCTAACATGTTTTTCTTTTTTTAATTTGCTTTATGTCTGGGCTAGAGATGATTAATCATAGATGTTAATGAGTATTATTTTCAAGATTTTCCTCAGAGTGAATATTTGAGGTGACAGAGTTGGCTTTCTGATTTTAACTCATCCTCACAAGATATAGAAAATTACCAAATTCTTGAAATTCCCAAATTCTTTTTTGAAAGACTCATGGCCCAAATGGAATTAAGTAACTAAAAGTTAAAAACAGCTTCTAACATTTATTTCATGCTGTGAATTCTAAAGAGAGTAAGTAATCTCTGTTATTCTGCTTTCATTTAATTTTTACATTGTATATTTTCACTATCATTAGTTATTGCCACATTTTAATATTGTATAAGTATGCATTTATGTTGTGAGGCACATAGAGAGATTTTCTCTGTATATGGAATGCTTATTTATATTTGAAAATTAATATTTAGATAGTAATAGTAAAATTGAGAGGTCAGGCCTTGTTTTTATTATTGATGTTACTACACCATTGAACTATGATGGCATCAAAGCATATTAATATGGACCATGCACAAGTTTTAAAGCCAAAGATAAGTAATGGATTTTGGCCAAATATCAATATATGTTTAAGTTAGACCACTTAAAATATCCATTCACAGAGAAATTCAAGGTAAATTCAAGAAAAATATCATTTGTAAGTTAACTTGTATAAAAAATTCTGTTTTCTTTTATTTAAGTAATTCTGTTTTCTGACTACAATTAAAATCCAGTTAACATCAAACTGCCTATATTTTATTTATAAAAAAATTTAAAATTAAATACTATTGGAAAATGGGTATTAACTAAAAATCAGAAATTTTTGGTTATGAGCTGTGTCTTATTAATAATTTGTGTGTTCCCAAATAACTTGTATGTAATTTTAAAGTATAAAACTTAATGATAGTAATGTTTCAGGGTAACTATTAATATTTGCTTTAAAAAAAGCCAGTTAATCCTTTTGTAAAACAATTTTTATATTATTAAACACATATGTTTATAAGATATACATGTTGTAATGTTAATTAATCTGGCATTTAGCTTCATTTCGGTGTAAATTTATACTTATTTTAGATAGCACTTTTCTCTCAGCACTGCTATCTGAGAGCAGAGACTGGATTTATTTCTCTCAGTAAGAGATGCTTAAACAACAGCTGGCAGCAGTCCTCTTTAAAATAAACAAACACAAATCCAGTTGTAACCTTTAAAAGACCAGTTTCTTTGTGAGATGGAAGTGCAGAGTTTTCTTTAATCAGAGTAGATATATTTGTAGAAATTTCCTTTGTAGCAGTATACATTAGAAGAAGAGTTGATCTGTAGTAAATAATATAACCTAATGAGTCTAGGGGAGAAAAAAAAGATCTCGATTAAGACATAATCACTCTAGATGTCATTGGATTCAGAACACTAAATGGATATGTCTCTTAAAAATAATAATTCCAGTTTTTCTTCCACTTGTGATTTTTGCTTTGGGGTCTTGTTACTGTTGTTTTACATTACACTCACTCATGTAATTTGGTCCTTTATTTCTAGAGCGCTTATAAGAGGGAGATTTTGCTCTATAGAGACTCTTATTTTCAGAACCCAGAAAAAAACTTCTCAATTAGCTTTTCCACATTTTATTGTTAACTTTTAGAAAGTAAAAAATGTGTAAAAGTATTATTTTAAGCCCCTTGTATTCTTTTTTTAAAATATATTTTATTGATTTTTCACAGAGGGGAAAGGAGAGGGATAGAGAGTCAGAAACATCAATCAGCTGCCTCCTGCACACCCCGACTAGGGATGGGCCCGCAACCAAGGCACATGCCCCCGGCCGGAATTGAACCCGGGACCTTTCAATCTGCAGGCCGACGCTCTATCCACTGAGCCAAAACTGTTAGGGCCCTTGTATTCTTAATACTAATGAATCTTGATTCTCTTTATTTCCTTTGAAATTTCTGTCATTAAAATGTATAACCTGGGGCTTACATTACTGGGATAATCTTGGTGCAAAACCCATAATGCATGTTTTGTGTAAAGAGGGCTTTTAAAAGAATTAATTTTGAAGTTAATTTTAATCACATAAATATTTTTAGTTTTATATGCTCAACACTAGTTTAGAATAACAGCTCTTTACATTCCTTATCAATCAACAAAAAGATACTCAGTAATAAGTAACTGAAAAGGAAGTTTTTACTTGTGCCTGCACTTGTGTTTTTAGATGTGAATCATCCTTCTCAGTAGCTATAGTTCAGTCAGTGTATTTTTTAGTGTTATAGTGGAGCTATAACTTGCTTAACTTCAACTCCTAAGTTTTACTTCACAGATATATAATTTCTAATTTATCTTTTCTTGGAAATAAAACTGTGCCATTAGTTAAGGGCTTTTTACTCAGTCTTTGTTATGCTGCAATGGTTTTTATCCAATTTGTATTAGAACGTCACATCAAGTTTTATATTTGCTTGTTTTTGTTTCAACTGTATATAATTCATTTAACTGTGGATGGGTTTTTATGTAAACCTGTAAATAGGATACTCTTATACTATGAATAATATACATACCATATGTACATACTAATGTGGAAATTGTGTTTTGAATGGTGTGTCATTTTAAGTTTCAATATTCATTAAGTCATATTTACCAATAAACTTAATAGTTTTATAACATTGTAAGAGCCTTTTCTTAGGAATGAGATAAACATGTGTTATAATCTTAAGGAACTTTTTCTATTTAGGAACTGATCAACATCAGTTGAGTTACTTGGCATACTTTTCTGGACCTATAGTCTGTCTATACCAATGTTTTTAAACATTAAACTTAAAACTCAGGGGGAAAAGGTTCTTCAACTTGAGATCTTCTCTCCAGATCTCCATTCTTTGGAGTTTCCATGAGTGTGACCTGAAGAACTTGGAACCATTGAAATTCAAATGTAGGTAGGTAAGTGTTCACACCAGCGCATGCATTGATTGCCTTATATCTCTTTGTATATGCATCTGTATTGCACCCTCTCAGTGCCTTTCTTCCTCTTCCTCCCCATAGATCATGTAGGGCCTGTGTCACCCTGATATTATATAATTGTGTGATTCTGTATTTTGGTCATTATTTGTCTGTGATGTGTGTCAGGAGCAATTTTAAAATGTCTTCAGATGTTTATAACGTTGTGCTGTCTAAAGACTATCACACATAACTATGTGCTATGTATGGGCCTGGGTTTTGTTTTTGTGAATTGTGTTTATTGAGCTCTGAATAAACATTCCACTGGAGTTGCCGCTATTTGTTGAGGGATGCAGAAAGTCTCAGTAATGCATTATTTCACTTACTCTCTCAAATGTATTTAGAGATGTGAAGTGTTTCTGGTACTAAGAATTTCTTCCACTTAGTCTTTGACTTAAAAGTTATCCTGATAACCATTATGATAGCATTAGTGTCAGTACTATCCTTTGAAGTACATTCACAACATCTCTGGGCAATTAAAAAAGTGATTAAACATAATCATTTGCTTCCAGTGAAAAGAATTAATACTAATTTATTCCACACATACAGGACTCCTATTTAGCTTTCTCCCCCCAAATATTTATTGCTAGTATACTAAGTTGTAACTGAAATAGGCAAACAGACTCAGTTATGGAATAGTCTCCTAGGCTTAAATAGAGTTTCTACTCAAGTAAGCAAAATGGGATATTCAGGTGCTTAATTAATGTAATTTTGCTCAAAATATCTGAACACCAAAATCTAGAATTTCTAGTATGTTTTTTATTTTTTTATTATCACATATGCCAAACACATCATTGAATTTCAGAATCTCCTGGGTTTGTTTGTTTGTTTTTTGTTTTGGTCTATCTCCTATAAAAATTAGAAAATTCTTTAGCAGTGGTTCTTAAACATTTGATATCAGGACTCTTTTAGACACTTAATTACTTGAAGACTTCAAAGAACTTTTGTTTATATATACACGTGTATATATACTCATGTACTCATTTACATGAGTAATATCTATTAATATTTTACTGTATTAGAAATGCAAATAGAGACCTTTTAAAAATTTAGTATTTTTAAAATAATAAAACCCCACTATATGTTAACATAAATAACATTTTTATGAAAAATAGCTTCAGAATTTAAAAATGCTAAATAAACATAACATTTATTTTACTGTGTGTGATGGTGAAGAATATAATGACTACTAATACAATTTGGTGTCACTGACTGCGTTCATAGAAAAGCCCCAGCAGTTTTACCTACCAATGTGTTTTCACCATCATTGCAAATGTCAATACAGTAAAAAAGGCAAATAAAACTGGTAAATTTATGAAAGTAGTTTTGACTTTGTGATCCTTGAAGGGTTTGGGGGCTTCTATTTTGAGAACCATGTTCTAGGATGCCTGCTTATCTTGAGAAAATTTTTATCAACCTGTTAAATGCTTTTTTCTTCTTCTTGTTCTGGGCCTTTATTATCCAGTCTCCTTGCTTGCAGTTGATATGAACAGACTTGAGAGTTATTTGAGCATAAATTTTGTTTTAGTTAGCATCATAGAATTAGATATTAAAGAAAGCAGCCAAGTGCTCTAAAATGAGTCTCTCCATTGGATAACTATACATTTTTCTCTTCATACCTGTGTGTGGTTGATTGTATGTGAGTATACAATTAATTTGCTCCTGGGTAGTAGTAAAATATGCTTGAAGCATATGATTTTCTTGAATTATGGCGATTCACACCATGTGCCATTGTGATAAGCTACGTTTTTTTCCTGATCTATCACAATTTCAAATATTACTGCTCCAATTTGTATGCCAAAGATTGTAGGAAACTCTGAAACATTTCTTAACTTTCTGTCCACTCTTTTTTCTGGAACCAAAATTTGTAATATTGTAAAAGTGGTCCAAGAAAGTTGTAGAGATGCCAAGTTAGGAGACCATTAACATCATCTTCTAAGTGGCATTCTCCTTTGTAAAATTTGTTATTCTTCTGATATCCCTGGACTGTGGGATTTTTATAGTTTGTACCAACAGTACTGAGGGGGTGTGTGATGCCTACATATGTGCAGATACATGGTGGAGTTTGACTCACACTCAATGCATGCGCTAGTGCTCACGCTTACATACTTGAAATTTAATGATTCAGCAGCTCTGCGGTATTTGAAGAGGTAGTCAAAATGACTAAATAAATAATTGAAAGTTTAAAATACTGCTAAAGAACAAGAATCTGCAGGTGACTCAATAATAAGGAACTCTACTGGTAAGTAATCCACGTAATTCCTAACTTGGAAAGCTTCTCTGTGCATTGAGCCTCTAGTATAGGTATAATACTGTATCCTATAACATTAGTAATTTGCCTGTAAGATGCATATGGTGAATCATTTATTAATTGCTGAATTGTATAGTTAGGAAAAATATTGAACATCAAAAGCCTAAAAACGAATCATTTAGTTGAATATATTATTTCTGTGTCTTTTTAGAACAGTCTTCATAATTCTGTTGCAAAATTTGAAATTGTTTTAGACTATTTGAACTCAAAATGTAAACTTCCTTTTTTTTCCTCAGGCCTGTTTCCTATTCTTGTTTTGGTACTAGGCCCCTTTTTAGTATAGATAGGTTCCCACAACTGAATGAGAGAATATTCGTAATTATCCACTCATCAGTTTTCAGGGCCATCAGCCTCTGTTGGCTATCTCTTCATACTTTCTAATGGCAGGAAAAATTAACTCTAAAGACCACCAGGTGAATAATCAACTGGCATGTGATACAGCTCAACCCTGTCTTTATGTTCTTTTCTGGTAATCACTCAACTACCTCCTAATCTATAGGTTAAAAATTATATAGAGATAAAAAAAATAAAAAATTACATAGAGATTAGTAGGCAAACTCTGTCAAGGGAAGCATGCTATGAGGAAAATTTGTATTGTAAAAAACAGATTTTTATCTTTAGATTCCCAGTAAGTAACTTACTAGAATTTGGAGAAAATTATTAGCTTGAAAATGGCACATATTTTTAAAGAAAAAAGGTGATAACATCCTGTATCTTTGGATGAACCACTTATTAACAATAACTTTATGTTTTGCATAGACATGTGAGTGTTTTGTCTTCTTATCTTATTCAGTACTTTGGTTGGCATTTTAGTTTATTTACTTTCAACTTTGTTACAGGTATTCTATTATTAATGAAGAAGCATTGTGGAAATCCAAGTCATATTAAGTACTTTAAGTCCAGTTAGTTTCTTAGAATATGAAGACAAGCAGTGTTGGCAAAGCCATACTGACCTCATTCTTATTCTCTTCACTTCTCAAGCTAAATTTTCCTTTCTTTGCTGATTGTTACTATTATTAAATACCAATTTGAGAAGAAAAATATTTTAAGTAACCCTTTCTTTCCTTGTTGAAACTACTTTTCATCCTAGTAGTCATTGAAGAATGCTCTGCTGCAGTTAAAAATTTTTGTGAATTACATGTTTATGCTTTTTATTCTTTATTAAGTGATTCTAATTGTCTTCTCTCTTCATCTTTATTAAAACTTGCTTTTTAAAATGCTTTTTATATACTCTGATTTCCTGTAATGCAAATGTTACTCAGTCTAACCTTTTTATTTAAAAAAAAATGGTAATGTTTATTTACTTATACATTTTAAAGCCTACTTTGTAAAGGTATAAGAGCCTGTTTTTTTCTTAAAAAACAAAAACAAAAAACAACAAATAATGTTTGACATATTATTTCAATTATTTTTATTTCTAAATTTCTTTTAATTATTGAAAAGATTCAAGACTCAATTCTTCTGAACTAATGTCTTTAAATTTTCAATACAATTATATGAATGGGCTTAATCTTGTTTTACTGTCATTGAAATAGTTTTGAGTTTGCAATAAAGAGAATAAGAGGTAATTTTCTTCCTACTAATGTCCATTTGGTACAAAAACACTTTTTTTTGTTTGATTTTGCAGATTCCCTTCAGGCCCAGCTTATCAATATGGGTGTTATTCCTACCTTAGTGACATTACTGGGCATCCACTACCAAAATGCAGCTCTCACAGAAATGTGTCTCATAGCATTTGGCAATTTAGCAGAACTTGGTAAGTCTTGTTCATGAACCACTAATGTAATCAACTTATTAATGTACTTAATTTTTTCTTTAATTATTAACAACATGAAAATCCATTGAGATTAGTTTATTTCCTTGAAGCATTATAGATATTTGCTTCAATGTTAAAGAAATGTAGATACAATTATATCTTATAATTGTATTTAAAATTGAGAGCTATTTTGCTTTCCTAATTGTTTCAAACATTGAGGTTTAAGTGTTATATTATTTAATAGAGTTGAACATTTAAAATGATCTCCCTTGATTTTAGTATGTTTACATGAGTGATCATCTTAAAATCAAGTAATTGTGTTTCTTGAGCAAAAAGAAAGGACTTCATAATTTATTACATTTTCAGATGAAAAGGAATCTATCAGATTGTGGTCCTTCCTCCTCTTTTTACGAAGTCCCTAAAAATAGTAGGACACTTTTTCAAAAAAATATATTTGTAATGGAATAGAAAAATTGTGAGAACTTCTTGAAAATCAGAAGACAGGCAAAAACAGACCAATGCTGGAAATAGTCCAGTCATAGCAGAGAAGAGGACTAATGACCCCAGCACTCCGATCTCTTTTCTTTGTTTTATTTTTCTCTATATCATGTATAGTACTCTTTTCTTCTTCCATCCCATGATAGAAAGTTATAACTCCTCGTGTGAATTTACTGCACAACTATGTTCATAAATTATTTATTCTGGAGACAATGAAACCAAATGATGTTTTGTCATAGATAAATATAATAGCTAGAACAAAAAATAAATCTATTATTTATCCCCATTTTATAAATAAACTAGAGGCCTGGTACACGAAATTCGTGCGGGGCAGGGGGGGCGCCTCAACCCAGCCTGCACCCTCTTGCAATCCAGGACCCCTTGGACATCCCTCTCACAATCCAAGGCTGCTGGCTCCTAACCGATCACCTTCTTGCCTGCCTGATCACCCCTAACCACTCTGCATGCCTGTCTTATTGCCCCTGTCCACTCGCCTCCCTGCCTCATTGCCACTAACCGCTCACCTGCCTGCCTCATTGCCCCTAATTGCTTGCCTGCCTTCTTGATTGCCCCTAACTGCTCTGAATACCTGCCTGATCACTCCTAAGTGCTCGCCTGCCTGCCTATTCACCTCTCTAACTGCCTCTGCGTTGGCCCCTGCTGCTGGGGCTTCGTCCAGAATGACATCTGGAAGGTTGTTTGGCTGTTTGGTCTAATTAGCATATTATGCTTTTATTATCTACACTAATAAAAGAGAACCATGGTAATTGGCGTACGACCGCTACCCTTTCCATTGGCTAATCAGCGAGATATGCAAATCAACTGACAGCCAAGATGGCGACCAGGAGCCAGGCAGCTTAAACTGAACATGAGGCGTGCTTGCTTCAGTGACAGTGGACTCCAATGTTCCCCACCTGCCGCTGCAGGCCTCTGAACAGGCAGTTTGAAACATAGTAACATACAGAAGCTAAAAAAAACTTCAGAAACATGCTTTCAGTGAGCCGGGATCTCAGAGCTGGAGTCAGAGCTGAAGTTATACATTGTTTTGATTACCTACTTTCAGCAGCGGAGGCCTAAGAGCTGGAGCCTCAGAGCTAAAGCTGGCCCAGAATTTTAAAAAAAGAGAAAAAAAGGAGTGGTCGGGAGCTTCCGT
>NW_006283768.1:287233-289454 GCF_000327345.1 Myotis davidii | reverse complement strand
ATTGGCCCTACTCTGTGACAGGAGGGAGCTCCCCAACCCCCTGATCGACCCTGCTCTGTGCATGACAGGGTGGAGCCCCAACCCCCTGATGGGCCCTGCTCTGTGAGTGACAGAGGGTGGCACCGCAACCTCCCCGTGGACCTTGCCTTGAGTGTGACGGGGGCGGTGCCCCAACCCCCCAATTGGCCCTACCCTGAGTGTGACTGGGGGTGGCATCACAACCTCCCAATCCGCCCTGCTCTGTGCATGACAGGGGGCGGTGCACCTAGGGATTGGGCCTGCCCTCTGCCACCCGGGAGCAGGCCTAAGCCAGCAGGTCGTTATCTCCCGAGGGGTCCCAGACTTCGAGAGGGCACAGGCCAGGCTGAGGGACCCCCCTATCCCCCCGAGTGCAAAAATTTTTGTGCACCGTGCCTCTGGCCTCTAGTTATAGATAAACAGAAGCTCCAGAACTCTAAACTTGGATTTTCTAACTGAAAGTTTATGTCCTAACACACTACTTACTAAAACCTTGATTTCAGTACTTTACTTTTGCTTTAAAAAGTTAAGAGAATAGAGATTATCACAGTTAATTTTAAAAGTCATTCTTTTTCACTGGGTAATCTGCTGGTATTTGCAAATCTTTCTTCTCCCCTCTGTTTTTTTTTTTTTATACTGTCTCATTATTTCCATTATTAAGTAAGACTAAGAATGAAAAAGCATTTATTTACTTTTCACAAGTTATTATTTTCCATTATTAAAATGTAATGTGAGAGTTTGTGTTCAGTATAGTTTATAGAAATAAAACAAATTGTGTTATAATCCCTCATACCGTAAAATCTGTAATGGAAACAAAGAACATTTAAAATGACTTGCCTGTGTTAAGGTACCAGAAGTTGTTTGGGAAGTTATATAGACCACCTAAATTTCCCTGGTCTATAGTAAAAAATGGATATGCACCAATTTAGTTCAGCCCAGGTTCATACTCTGTTCCCAGCTGTTGCTGCTCTTACCCCATTTTTTTCCCTTTATTTTCTAAGATTTTTAGAGTTTATATCATGAGTCTTGTGCCCATGTAATAGCTAGGTTATACATCACCACCAAAGTAGAGCATGTATGCCTCAGAATACTTTTTCTCTTTTCAGTGGTCTTACTGGAGCCCATGAGTTAACAAATCATGGAGTATTATTTTTATTGACACAACTAAGTATCAAGTTCATATCACATTCCTGGTAGTACGAGTATGGGATACTATTATACTCTCATAAAACGAAAGTAAATAATTTTCTAGATTAGGAGAGTCTGTCAAATGCCTTGCCTAATAGATGAAAATAGGCCCAGACCATAGCATATCAATGAGAAGTTTTAGGATAATGGAGAAAAGAGAACATCTTACAGGCATTGTATACAAAAAACTGAATCTGTACCCATCAATTATCTCAAAACAACTCTGGCAGCCAGAAGAAAATGGAGTTATAATAAAGATATTATCAAACATGAACATCTCAGAAAATTTATGTACTTTATAACTTTCCTCTGGAAACTGCTGTAAGATGTGTTCCGTTACAAGGTATTTAAGTTACGAAAGAAGACAACATAGGAATCTGGATACAAGAGATCCAACAGAAAACAGAAATTCCTGGTAGTGTGGTGACATGAGAACCCCAAATGGTCTGTGTTCAAAGAGCAACCAGTCCAGATTGGAACAAATCAGAAGGCTGCTGGCATCAGGGTTGGGGAATTCATATAGGACATGAAATTGACCTAATGCCTAAAGTGAATGGGCTCAGTAAGAGATGATTAGACACTGATGGAGAGTTTAGAGTTAAATTAATGATAAGAACTTAGAAAAGTAAGCAAATTCGAAAACAATAATTGCAGGGGAAATGAAATAGTATATTATTAAAGCACTAGTAATTGATATAACCAAAATTACATTATAATTACATTAAGAATATGGAGGTATGTGGTTTAGACGGGTGAAAAAGAAAGCTGATGCTTTAGGAGAAACCAAGATGGCGGCATATGTTAACTCCAGAGATTGCTGCCTTGAACAGCCAATTCAAATTACACCTAAAAGACAGAACGGACATCATCCAGAACCACAGGGAGGCTGGCTGAGTGAACAGCCAATTCAAATTACACCTAAAAGACAGAACGGACATCATCCAGAACCACAGGGAGGCTGGCTGAGTGGAAATTCTACAACTAGGAGGAAAGAGAATATCATACCCAGACTCAG
>NW_006283768.1:275268-286003 GCF_000327345.1 Myotis davidii | reverse complement strand
GAGACTGGACAAAAATCGTGCACCTATGGATGAGGACAGTGGGTGGGGAGTGAGGGTGGAGGGTGGGGCGGGAACTGGGAGGAGGGGAGTTATGGGGGGAAAAAAGAGGAACAAATGTAATAATCTGAACAATAAAGATTTAATTAAAAAAAAAAGAAAGCTGATGCTTTATCTTTCATAATAGAAACTCAATAAAAAAATTCCAGGATGTTCGCTGTACTCCCCAAACAGAGAGCAACCAGTGTAGATTCAATTTGTTCAGAATTTTTTTGAGAGAAACTTCTTGATAAATTCATAGGATATCTGATACAGCAAACTAAATTAGAAGAGAATTGGAGAGAAATGGAATGGATTTCAGTTGTATTTTGGAGGCAGATTGGCAGACCTTGGTAATCCATTGGATGTAGAATTGAATGAGAATAAGTCATCGGTGGCTCCCAAGTTTTTACCTACATAGATGAGTAGGTAGAGTATTCATTTACCATGTTAAGTCTGGAGGAAGAACAGAAATCAGGGTAATATCAAAAGTCCACTTTAGATATTGAGTTTGAATGCTAAAGATATTTAAGTGAGATGTCAAATGGTCAGTTAAGTAAGTAGCCTGGAATCCAGAAGAGGGGTAAAGAGATATGATTGTGTAATTAGCAACATTCAAAGACTGTTAATACAATGGAAAAAAGTTAGATTGCCTAGGGCAGTGGTTGGCAAACTGTGGCACACAAGCCACATGCAGCTCTTTGGTCCCTTGAGTGTGGCTCTTCCTAAGCCTTAGGAGTACCCTAATTAAGTTAATAACAATGTACCTACCTATATAGTTTAAGTTTAAAAAATTTGGCTCGCAAAAGAAATTTCAATCATTGTACTGTTGATATTTGGCTCTGTTGACTAATGAGTTTGCCGACCCCTGGCCTAGGGTAAAAGAATGGACCAAAAAGTTAAGAAAGCAAAGGATCATATCCCAAAGAACTGGAATTAATAGAGGTCTGGAGGGAACAAGCAAAGGACACTGCAGAGAGTAGGTGTGGACCCAAAACTGGCTTGAAGTGAGTTTAAGAATTAATGCATGTGAGTTAAGAAAGTAGAGAGAGTGTATGTTAAACAATGCTATTAACTTGTTTGTGAAAGTGAACACGGATGGTATTTGAAGAAAAGTGGAGTAGAGGGAAGGTGTTTATTTTTTTTATATTGCTTTTTTATGTGAGGCTCTAGAATGGAGGAAAGGTTGGATATGTGAAAGAATCAAGAATGAATGGGACCCCAAATACATGTGAAGAATTGATTGGCTTTTAGCAGTAGGCATATCAGGATTAGTGCAAACTCACACCCCTTTAATGATATAAAGATAAGTCACCTTTAATTCAACCACACAAAGTTCAGTCTGTTCTGAGTACTTTTTCTTTGACAAAACCTTGAAACTGAATTTAAAACTTAGTAATTTTATTGTTGCTGTGTCATGCTAGTGAACATTTTTATAGTCTTGACCATAATTGGGTTAGAACATTTTCTTTAAAGCCTTAGACATTTTTTCTTTTCAGGGGCATTAGAAAGTGGATTTGATTATTCCTGTATTTGAAGAATGTTTATCAGTAATGGTATACAATAACCAAGTATTGGAAATAATAGGAAACAAACAATTTCTGGGTTTAATTTTATTTGCTTAGCATAAATTTTCTTTTTCTTTTTTTTAACAGAGTCCAGTAAAGAACAGTTTGCCAGTACAAACATTGCTGAAGAGATGGTAAAACTCTTCAAGAAACAAATAGAACATGATAAGAGGGAAATGATTTTTGAAGTTCTTGCTCCTTTGGCAGAAAATGGTGAGAAAATAAATGCATCTCTTGATTTTTTTTATCATTGTAGGCCTTTTCCATTTTTTTCTAACATTATTTAATTGCTAGCTATTTAATTGATTTATTAATGATGCAAGTTTGAATTTGTGTATCTCTAACTTCAGCTACATATTATCTACTTCATAATTGTATCTACATTGGCCAAAGCTACTGTCCAAGTTTGTTTAACTTGGAAGTCTTGGCAAAGATGGTTCTGTAGCTTACACATTCTTATGCTGATCTGAAAAAGGCAGCTGAGAGCCTTAAACCCACTTTTGTACCCTTGCAGAGCAAAGGGGATAAAAGTTGGAGCTCTAGGCCTGTCAACAGTGTAGACACTGGTAAACTACTCGTGTGTTTGGGCAAAAAAAAAATCTTAAGGAATACACCTTAGGAATAAGAGTGATCCAGAATAAATAAACCATTCCATATGAATAATTTTTCAAATACAGTGTCTAGCATATAATCAAAGAGGACCAGACACATGTGGAGACAAGACATTATAAGCAAGAACCAGCACTAAGAACAGGCAGCAGCAACAAATCTCCAGATATTGGAATTATTAGACATTGACTCAAAACAGGTATGCTTATGATATTCAAAGCAAGCTTGAAAATCTTAGAAGGAAACTGAAAACTCTAAAACATGACGTGACAAATTTGAAAGAAAAAAAAAACAATTGGAAATTCCAGTATTGAAAAATACAACCCGAATTAATGGTGGAAATGACAGATTAAATGTAGTTGATTTGGGGAACTGGTGAAGATAGATTGAAAGGAAGTCCAGAAAGAAAAGAACCAATATGCATAAAACAGAATAAGAGGTACAGAGGATAAATGAACAGCTCTCATATACATTTCTGGGAATTCCCAAAAGGGTGGGAGGAGGGTAGAGATCAGAGGATGTATTTAAAGAAATTTTGGTAGAGAATTTCAAAAAATTCAAGAAGCCAAATGAATCTAAAACATGATAAAAATAAATTTACCATCATATTGAAATTATAGAAAAAAATAATAAAATCTAAAAGTAGCCAGGAAAAAAATAGCTTATTTTAAAAGGGCAACTGTTCAACTGACAGCTAACTTCTCAATAGCAACAATGAAAACCAACTGACAGTGAAACAACAACTTCTATGCACTGAAAAAAAATGTCAGCTTGTAATTCTAAACTCAGTGAAATACCCTTCAGAATTGAAGGCAAAATAAAGTTATTTTCAGATGAAAAACAGAAAGTTCACCACCACTATATAGTCACTAAAGGAAATTGTAATGGGTGTTTCTGAGAGGGAAAATGCTTCCAGAAGGAAGGTTCTAGATGCACAGGAGAATAAAGAGCAAAAAACTAGTAAGTAGATAAATTTCATGAACATTGATTTTATAAAATAATAAAAATAATTTATGGTGAGGTTTAAAATATATATGTATATAATTTAATATATATCAGGAAATAAACATAAATATTGAAGGAAGTGAAAGATGTTAAAGACCCTTATATTAATTAAAGGATGGTGTGGTATTGGTGCAAGAATGGAGAAAAAGACCAGCAGAAAGTACCAGTAGACTCTGATTATTCAAAGATTTCAACTTTTAATGTGCCTGCTAAAATATCTTTTAAAACCATCTGTAATTATCAAATTAATGGAAGAATTTATGGAAAGATTTTTAGCGAACTGAAAGATAGATCGAAAGGAAGTCTAGAAAGAAAAGAAAAACAATAAGGGTATAGAATATGTGAACAACATGATTAAGAAATTGGCTTAATAGACATATTTCAGAACACTGTACCCAACTACAGAATCCTTTCTTTTCAACTACACATGAAATGTTTTAAAACATAGTCATGAAACAAGTTTCAACAAATTCAAAGGATTGCAGTCTTGCAGAGTATGTTCTCTGGCTTAAGTGGGTTGTCTAATAATAAAAATATAACTAGGAATTCCTGTTTAGATATTTAAAAATACACTGCTAATATTTAGGAGGTCAAAGAAGAATCATGATGGAACTTGGGAAATTTTCTGTAATGAAATTGAAAAGACTATCTCAAATCTTATGTGATGTAGGTAAAGCCATACTTGGAGGGAATTTTTCTTGCTTTGAATAAATATATTAGAAAAGGAAAAAGTAAGAGCAGTGAGCTTAGTATTCATTTCAGAAATTTAGGGGGAAGGAAACCAATGAAGCCAAATAACATAGAAAGAAGGAAACAGAGCTGAAATTGGTAAGATAGAAAATACATAATGAATACAAGCGTATGTCATCAAAGTTGAGTCTGAAGTAAATTAATAAAACTTGTAAATCCCTCATAAGTTAATCAGAAAAAAAAGAGAGAGAAGACACATAATGAAAATCAAGAAATGTAAAAAGAGACCTTACTACTAATCTTACAGAAATTATTAAGAGGATGTTATGAACAAGTTGATGCCAATATGTTTTAAAGTATGGATGACACAAGAAGAAATAGAAAAACTGAGTAATCTTAAATTTTTCCAGAGAATAAGAAAAGCAGATATACTCACCAATTTATTTTATGAGACTACTGTAATCTTTATACCAAATAGATAATACAAGAATGAAAATTAAAGCCAATTTCACCATGAACATAGATCCAAATTTCCCCTTAAAATTTTAGTAAATGAAGCCCAGTAATATATTTAAAATTTATCCTCAAAGCAAATGGGACTTATTCTGAAAATACAAAACAGTTTAATAGTGAAAATGTAATCAATATATTTTATTACATTAAAAATTATTAAAGGGGAGAAATTATATTATCTTAGATTAAGAAAAGCATTTGATACAATTAACTGTGCATTCATGATTTTTTTTAATCTTTAAATTCTTTATTAGTTATGGAATTACAAATGTGTCCTCATTCCCCCCCATTAATCCCCATCCTCCCCCCTCCCCACTCATGCTCTCATGCATTCATGATTTTTAAAAACTTTGCAAATCAGCATTAGAAGAGAATGAAAAGGATATATACCACAAGCCTACAGAAAACAATATAATGATGAAACAAAAAGCATTTCCTTTCAAATTGGGAATAAAAAGGACCATTCCTATTTCTAGTCATTATTGTAGGAACTGTCCACTACAGTAGAATAAGAAAGAAAATATATAGGAGATATAAATAAAATAATATTTATAGATTATATGGTTTATGTCAGAAATCCAAAAGAATTCATAGATCAATTTTTAAAAATTAATCAAAATTAGATTGCTAGCCAAAACAAATGAAAAAATCAAAACATAGTATTATTGTGTACCCGCAAAGAAAATAGGAAATGCATTTTTAAAAATACGTTTTTACCATAGTATAAAATATTAAATGCTTTAAGAATAGACTAGTAAATGTTTAAGATCTCTGGCAGAAAACTATAGGAAATCATCAAGAGAAATTAGAGAAGCTCTAAATAAATGGGAAGCTATATCATTTTCATAGATTGGAAACCTCAGTGCTCTAATGATGTTATATCTACCCATCTTGGTCTGTAGACTCAATGAAGTTCTAACCAAAACCCCAAACACCAGGAATAGCCAAGATACTGTGAAAGACAACAAGGTAGCAGAACTATTTCACTGCATAAAACTCTAATAATTAAAGGACAGTGTGATACTGGTGCAAGGATGGGCAAAAAGACCATTAGAACAGGGTAGCCCAACGACAAATGGGTACCTTAATAGATGTTTATTTATTAGGGGGTAAAAAGAATTCACTGTAAAACAGTATGGAAAGTACAGTCATTTCAATCAGCAGTGCTTTGAATATGAAAAAAAAAAAAAAACTGGAGAGACACATACGCCCACTTTATACTATATTAAAAAATTATAGCCGTAACCGGTTTGGCTCAGTGGATAGAGCGTCGGCCTTCGGACTCAAGGGTTCCAGGTTCGAATGCGGTCAAGGGCATGTACCTTGGTTGCGGGCACATCCCCAGTAGGGGGTGTGCAGGAGGCAGCTGATCGATGTTTCTCTCTCATCGATGTTTCTAATTCTCTATCCCTCTCCCTTCCTCTCTGTAAAAAATCAGTAAAATATATTTAAAAAAAGAAAAAATTATGCTATATTAAAAATTAATTTCAGATTATTGACCTATATGTGAAAGTTAAACCAGAAAGTTTATCTTAAAATATAAGGTAGGAGCATATCATCAAGATCTTGGAGTCCGGATAATTTTCTTAGGTCACAAAAAACTCTAACCATAAAGGAAAAAAATTATTAATTTGGACACCGTTAAGAATAAAAAGGAAGACAGTGGGGTAGAGAAAATATTTACAACATATAACCAAGAAAATGTGTACAATATATTAAAGCTTCCACAGATCATTAAGAAAAATGTAGAAAACCTAGTGGGGAAAACTTGAGTAAGTAGTTGAGAAAAGATACAATCCAATGGCTATTAAACACATACAAATATGCTCAATTGGTCATCTCATACACCAATTCTTGGTCAGGGCACATACCTAGATTGCCGGCTCTATTTCTCTCTCCTTTTCCCTCTCCCTCTCTCTAAAATCAATACGCATATCCTCGGGTGAGGATTAATGCTCAACTCCTTAATAATCAGGGAATGCAAAATACAATACTATATACCCACTAAGATGTCTGATTATACCAAATGTTGATGAAGGTTTGTAGCAGTAGGAATTGTCATTAAATGCTGGTGGGGTGTAAATTGGTACACTTTAGAAAACAGTATCTACTGAGTTGGAATCATGCATTCCCTATAATCCAGAAATATGTGCACTAGGAACCATTACAGGAATGTTCATAGCAGCATCCTATTTAATAAAATCCTAATATGCAGATCGACAGAATGGCAGAATGACCGGTCGCTATGACACGCACTGACCACCAGGGTGTAGACGCTCAGTGCAAGAGCTGATGGTCAGTGTGCTCCCACAGGGGGAGCGCAGCTCAGCCAGACGCCGCCGGGCTCAGCACAGACAGCAGCAGTGGCGGGGAGCCTCTCCTACCTCCCCTGCAGGTTGGTGGTAAGGAGCAAGGGGTTCTGGACTGCGAGAGCCCTGACTGCAAGAAGGATGTCTGCCGGATTAGGCCCGATCCCCCTGGGCAGGCGGACATCCCCCGAGGGGTCCCAGACTGTGAGAGGGTGCAGGCTGGGCTGACAGACATCTCTCTCACCCCAGTGCATGCATCTCGTGCACCAGGCCTCTAGTTATTTATAATGAGGAACATTGTAAACAACTCATATCCATTAACAGTAGAATACATAAATCATGGTATATTTATATAATAGAAAAATATATAGTTAAGAAACAAAATGAAGATACTTAAAACCAATAATGTAACCTGGCTGGTGTGGCTCAACAGTTGAGTATCAATCTAACCAGGAGGTCACGGTTTGATTCCCAGTCAGGGAACATGCCCGGTTCTGGGCTTGATCCCCAGTGTGGGGTGTGCAGGAGGCAGCAGATCAATGATTCTCATCATTGATGTTTTTATCTTTCTCTGCCTCTCCCTTCCTCTCTGAAATCAATAAAAATATATTTTAAAAATAAAACAAATCTTACAAACAGATGAAAAGGAAAAAGCCAACACTGGAAAACACATACTGTAAGATTTTATGAATGTAAAATTCAAAACAAGGTAAGATTATTGCGGTTTTTTTGCTTTGTTTTGTTTTTTAATATATTTTTTTAATTTTTTACAGAGAGGAAGGGAGAGGGATAGAGAGTTAGAAACATTGATGAGAGAGAAACAGCAATCAGCTGCCTCCTGCACACCCCCCACTGGGGATGTGCCCACAACCAAGGTACATGCCCTTGACCAGAATCGAACCTGGGACCCTTCAGTCTGCAGACTGATGCTCCATCCACCACGCCAAACTGGTCAGGGCTAGTGTAGTTTTTAGAAGTGATTATTTGGTGAAACAATAAAGAAAAGTATGGTTGTGATTGCCATAAAAGTCAGGGAAGTAATTTGAGAGAGATGGATGGAGGGGAGAGATTAGTGACGGAAATGCCCAGTGTGACTTCCTGGATTGTTGGCAATTAATTTTTTTTCAAACTTTTTTTCCTTTATTGATTTTTAGAGAGAGACAAAGGGAGAGGGGTAGCATCTATGAGAGGGAAACTTCATCAATCGACTGTGTCCTGCATGCCCTCTATTGGGGTTGGGGCCCACAACCTGGCCATGTGCCCTGACCAGGAATTGAACCCATGACCTCTTGGTTCCTGGGTTGCTCAACCACTGACCTAAACCAGTCGGACTGAATTTCTTGGTTTAGGTTGTAGTTACATGGTTATTGGTTATTTAAATGCATGTTTTTTTTGCACTTCTCTGCATTTGTGGGATTTTTTTAACCATTTAGAAAAGATTTTTAAATACGTGTGTGTGCGTGTGTGTGTGTGTGTGTGTGTGTGATGCATACATATATGCATGGGTACATAAATGCATATATATGCAAAGGGTAGTGATAAAGGTAGATGTTCTTGGACAAAATGACGTTGATAGGTGTGTGATGGGCTATCTGCTGTAGCAAATGTCTTGCTAATACTCTTTAATAAGGCTATTTAAATCTCCCAGGTGTATATGTGTGAGTGTGTGTCTGTGTGACAGAGTGATTACAGTCAAACTCTGAGAGAAGAGATCTGTAAACTTTAATCATGACAAATTTTTAATTTTCTAAATGCCTTAGCTCTTATTCTCTAGGGAGAAATTTGTTTTTCATCTCATTTGTTAGTTTGGCCAAATGAAATTTTTATTATGACCTTCAGTCAGTTTTTATGCCAGAGATTTACCTGTAACCTGCTTTGCAATGTTTCAACATAACAATGTTTTTATTATTTGTTTCTCCTCTACCACCTTCACTTCTCTTTTATAACTGTGGAGTAGATTGAATGATATCTTTGAAAACTTATTTCTGGACTATCTTTAGCATATCATCTTTGGTTTTCCTTATATGCAAAGGAAAGTGATTCCAACATTTCAATTGGGATTTTGTATGATTCAAGAGTTGTTTTTTCAGTGTTTTTAAGGCTTTTTCATCATGGCTTTCAATTCTAGTCACTGCACATTTCTAGCCCTAGCATTCTGTAACCAAGGAAACGCCCTACTTTCAGCATGGCACAGTGCAAATGTACCTTTTCAAAAAATATTCCAGGTTGAATATTCCATGTATTTGGAAATAATATAAAGATCAGTTGTCCTGGTAGTTTAAAAAACAACAAAATCCTCAAGTTTTACACATTAAAATTGCCTGAAAGAAAAAGTCTTAGGTATAAAAATAAGTATTTTTTCTCCCAAATAACAACCATTGTTGTAGAACCTATACTTAAAATAAAATCCAACTGAGAAATGAAACTTGTGTAAGTTTAAAATTTCTGTGTAGCATATGTATTTCTAAGTAGTATTAGATATACCCAAAGCATTTAGGTAAGCCAGTTTAGGTTAAAATACAAAGATGAATGAAGTGTATATAATATCTACTCTAATGGAAAAGGCAGATATGAATGTGAATATAAAATCTTCAGTGATGTAAATTTTGTAATGAAAAAGTATTTGTTATTAGGGAAGTACAAACAAAATTGATTTGATGTGGGAGTAGAATTTGCTATGAAGATAATTTTTAAAAATACAACTGGAATGTAAATTCTCTAATATTCCTTATTTTGTTGGTTATCCATCAGAAAGCTTGAAAGTTATTGTTTTCTTTAACCTGTCATTATGGAAATTTTAAAACCTATTCAGATATACAGAGAACATACTATAATGAACTACCATATATATCCATCACCCTAGAAAGTTTCAAATTAATAAAACCTGAAGCTTTTGTAAAAAACCCAAACAAAAAAAAACATTTAAAATTATGAAAGGTATAGATCTTTTAACTGCCCTGGAAAGATAACATTTATACAAATATGAATCCAAATATACTTGTGATATAGCTTAAAATTTACTAATAGCTCTTTACTTTAAAATAATTTATATTTAAACTTCATTAATGGATCCATTTTAACTTTATGTAACAGGTATGTGTGTTTTAATTTAAACAGTGTGGGATATCTTATTTATTGACTTTTAAATATGAGCATAATATCTAGAATAACAGTGGCATGATAGTACTTACCTTCAGAGCTGAGAATTTGTTTAGGAGCTTCCAGATATTGTGAAAGGTAACAATTTCAATTAGAAAAATGAAATAAAGCTTCTCTGTGTTTAGGCTGCACTGTCAGACACTTCCTTTTGAAACTCAAATTTCTAGCAGTGGTTCTCAACCTGTGGGTCGCGAACAGTGAAAATACATTCTGCATATCAGAAATTTATATTACGATTCATAACAGTAGCAAAATTACAGTTATGAAGTAGCAACGAAAATAATTTTATGGTTGGGCGTCACCACAACATAAGGAACGGTATTAAAGGGTTGTAGCGTTAGGAAGGTTGAGAACCACTGTTAGGGTGTGTTATCTAAATTATGCATTTTCTTGGTTTCTTGTAATTCTTCATAATGGATTGCTTATCCCAGAATTCCTATTTTCATCTCAGGTTTTGGTTATTTTGTTCACATTATTCTTTAGATGCTATTAAACTACAGCTGGTTGAAGCAGGCTTGGTAGAATGTCTACTAGAGATTGTTCAGCAGAAAGTGGATAGTGACAAGGAGGATGATGTTGCTGAGCTCAAAACTGCTTCAGATCTAATGGTTTTATTACTTCTTGGAGGTGAGTTGTAATATATACCAACCAAAGAACACGGTCGCCAGATTCTTAAAAATTTATTGTGTCTTTTGTAAATACTATATAAAGCATTTTTTCATTTTCCTATCTCATTAAATCCTGTTGATGTGATGATTTTGAAATCTTAAACATATGGAGAGGACTATTGATAATAAGCCTGGAAAAGAGGAGGCTTCACTGTTTATTTATGTATGTATGTATTGA
>NW_006283768.1:264129-275121 GCF_000327345.1 Myotis davidii | reverse complement strand
GATCGAGCCCGCAACCCAGGCATGTGTCCTGATCAGGAATTGAACCATGACCTCCTGGTTCATAGGTCAACGCTCAACCACTGAGCCTTGCCAGCTGGGCTTCACTGTCTTTCACTATTTAAAGAGCTGTCATATAGAAGAGACAGCTGTAGCACCAAAGGGCTAAAAGCCAGATAGTTACTTGGGACTTAGACTAGAAGAACTCTAAAGTTTCTTGTCCAGTCTCTACTAAAATGATTCTTACTGTAAAAAGAATCATTACTTTTCCCCTTATTAATTCTATCATTTTTGAAGTGTATAGTTTCCCCATTGGCTATTTACTTAGAAATATGGATTTGTTACTCATATTTATTTTCCTCTTACCTGTTTGTTTCATTTACCTCCAGATGAATCCATGCAGAAATTATTTGAAGGAGGAAAAGGTAATGTGTTTCAAAGGGTGTTGTCCTGGATTCCATCAAATAACCACCAGCTGCAGCTTGCTGGAGCGTTGGCGATTGCAAATTTTGCCAGAAATGGTAAGCATGTTGCTGCATTTTTTAAAAATTTTCTTTGACATTTCATGTACTAAAACCAAACAGTTTAGAATTACACGTAGTATGTATGTGTACCGCTACCTTATTTTTTCAGAGATATGCAATATTTATAGTGACTTTCTAACAAATTATATATTTTATGGAATTAAACTAAGTTCTAGTAGTTTAAAGATCTTGAACAGCCCTGCCGGCGTGGTTCAGTTGGTTGGGCATCATCCTATGCACAAAAATGTTGCCGGTTCAATTCCCTGTCAGGGCACATGCCAGGGTTGCAGCCTCCATCCCTGATAGGGGGTATGCAGGAGGCAGATGATATATGTTCCGCTCTCACTTCCATGTTCCTCTCTCTCCCTTTCCCTTCCTCTCTCTAAAAATCAATTTTTAAAAGTTCTGCTTGTTTTTTTTAAGAAAGAAAGATCATGAATATTGATCATGAAGTCCTTTAGAATACTCTACACTTCAGAGGTTGATAAACTTGAGTCCCATTCTGTTTCACATCTGATTTAGAAGGATAGTCTCTCTTGCCTGGTGACTTTATTTTGGATTTAATAATCTGAATTTTCATTGTAGGGTTATTGTACCTCAATTTATACTTTTATATCTATAAAACTTGTGTGGCTAATTCTCTGATTTAGGGTAGAATAATTTAGCTTAATATTTCAGAGGCACCAGACTTGCATATTTATTTTTGAAGTCTAGTCTAGGAATATGAGTTACTTTTGTGTTTAGTTTGATTTTACTGCAGAATGAACTGTTGTTATATTATAGTGGATGACTTATTCCATTTTCATTTCCTTCTTTTGGGGAACCATCATTAACTCCTTAATGATGGAAATAAGACTGGCAAAAGATTAATAATTGTTGAAGCTAAATATGGGGTATAAATAGTGGTTTATTTTAATATTCTTTCTGTTTTATAAATGTTTCAAAAATTCTATCAATGAAAAATAATTTAAGTAACAGCAATGATAACAAAATATAGAATACTGTCTCAGTCACATTGGCAAAACTCAGGCATGCTTCACTATTGGTGGACATTTTAAGCATGTGGTTTCTCCTTATCTTCTGATATGTTTAAGCTAGAGAGTTTTCTTATTTTAATAATTCTATTTTAAGAATCTTTTAATCAGACTTCTCAGTTAAAAAAAAATTATAAATCTGAGGGAGAGTTAGATTTTCCTGTGGTTCCATTTTCACTAATGTAGATAACAAGTAGGCATCGGCATTACAAAATATTTATAGATGTTTGTGCAGAGGAAGAAAAAAATGCTTTATTTTTCTTCAGATGGAAATTGTATCCATATGGTAGACAATGGAATTGTAGAGAAACTTACGGATTTACTGGACAGACATGTAGAAGATGGAAATGTAACAGTACAGCATGCAGCACTAAGTGCCCTCAGAAACTTGGCCATTCCAGGTAAGACTGAAGGATGGAAGGCAACGATGTAAGAAATGAAATCTATTGTTTTGGTAATACTTTTACTTTATGTGATTTGTAGATCTGCCCTGACCAAGGAAAAAAATCTTCAAATTGTTTACATTTTTTTTACTGATACATGAAGATAAATTAGTTTTCTGAGACTGTAATTTTGCCTTTGTTTAGATCATTCAAATAATTCTATTACCTTCTGTGAACTCCTAAGATTTTCATTATATTGTATAGTTACACTTTTTAAAGCATCTTCAGTTTAGGTAAGATAATGGCGTCAATTAACAGAGTCCCCTAAAAAATGACTTTAAAAGTTTGTATTTTCCCGCAAGCATACAATTTTTTAAAAATAGCCCTAATGTGTCCTAACCGATTAGGATCAGTGGATAGAGCGTCAGCCTGTGGACTGAAGGGTCCCCAGGTTCGATTCTGATCAAGGGCATGTACCTTGGTTGTGGGCACATCCCAGTGGGGGGTGTGCAGGAGGCAGCTGATCGATGTTTCTCTCTCATCGATGTTTCTCACTCTCTATCCCTCTCCCTTCTTCTCTGTAAAAAATCAATAAAATATATTTTTAAAAAATAGCCCTAATATGTCCTTTTGGATTAAAGACTTAAGCCATGGAAACACATTATCATTGGAAATAATACAGGAGATGATTTAAAATGTTCTTTTATTTTAGTTTCTAAAAATAAATTTCTAGTTAGGTAAAATAATATAACTATGAAGATATAATCTATATGAAATTAGTTTGTTTCATATAGCAGATGATGTTTATTAATGACTATGACATCTATATTAACACAGCTGGTCAAGAACAGAGGTAAAAAGAAGCAAAGTTGAGGAATTGTGCTTTTTATAAATAGAAGGCAACATTATCAGGTTTCCATTACAGACTATTTAGGTAATTGTTTTGAGGTTAGGTTTGATTTTGTATATTATTCTCCTATAGACAAACAGGATACAAGATTTTTTTTTAAATAGAAAAAAATATAAAACATAGGGCCTTAGAGATAATAAAACCCTCAATAAATATTTATTGAATTGAATGATTATCATCAAGAATGCTAACATCACTTTAATCATGGTCTCTTTTTTTCCCTCTCTCCAGTTGTAAATAAAGCAAAGATGTTATCAGCTGGGGTCACAGAGGCAGTTTTGAAATTCCTTAAATCCGAAATGCCCCCGGTTCAGTTCAAACTTCTGGGGACATTAAGAATGTTAATAGATGCACAAGGTAAAAGAAATGCTTTCCCAAGATGTATTTTTGCTATCATAATCTCAATGTGCCTCTAATTGAAAAAGGACTTGTTTTCAGCTTTCAGAATTATGTAATCATAAAGATAAATAGCAAATGAAGACAAAAAGAGATTGGTTTTAGAACCCATTCATTATCTCATGCTTGTCATAATTGGCTTTAAGTGGAAACTATATGGCTTCTATTAGTACATGTGATCCTAATTTTAGGTTGATTTATTAGCAGTTCCTAAGGGTTTTTGTTTTTAGCATTCCATACCCATTTTTACCTCATCTTCAAAATCATGTTTCAGTATAATAACAAATTCTTTAAAAGTTTGCTTTGCAAACAGGAAGATCATTTTTCTGTGTACAGAAACAGCAGTGAAAACTTGGAATTAATTATGTTTATTATAAATTTTTTCTCTATATTGATTCCTTAGAGTCCTAAAAATGCTTTATTATTGTTTGACAGAGTACTAACAGACTACCAGGTTGACCTGGAAGCATACGAAGTTACTTATTTTTATATTTTGTACTGAAGTCCACAACTTTATAGGAAAGGCCAAATAGTCCTTCAGATATGGAGTACTGTATTTGCACTTCCTGCTTTAATAAAATTGTGTTGTTTTTTAAGCATGTAATATTCTTGCACACTCTTTTATTTCAGTTGATTGCCTACCAGTGATTCATTCCTTTGTGGTTTGCCTTCTTTCCTATAGCAGAAGCTGCTGAGCAACTAGGAAAGAATATTAAGTTAGTGGAACGTTTGGTGGAATGGTGTGAAGCCAAAGACCACGCTGGTGTGATGGGAGAGTCAAACAGACTGCTCTCTGCCCTCATACGACACAGTAAATCAAAAGTAAGTTCCAGAAGAAAACATTCACTAAGAACATTTGAGTGGCCTTTTTGTAAAACTGGTATTATAGATCCTACATCATAAGCTTGCATTCTTTATGTATTTATGTATAAATACATTAATCAAGAGTTCTAAAAATATAATTGAAAATTGAGCTTTTTTATTTGGTTATATTCATAATAGTTAAGAGTAAGGCTTTGGAGTTAAACAGAAATGAGTTCATAATTTATCTGCTATATTTACTTGGTCAAGTGTTTTCACATCTAAGTATCTTATGTAAAAAGTGGGCTGTTACCTACCTGAAAGTGTTGTGATGATGATTCAGTGAGATCACGTATAGAATGCTCAGTTGGTACCTGGGACACAGCAGGCACTCAGTAAATGGAGGTTGCTGCTGTTACTATTTTTACCACCACCACTGCCACCATTACCAGCATCAGTGTCAAACATCTGTGTGCTAGGCATGACTGGGGTAGCTACTGATATTTAGAAATTAAATGATGTCTGGATAGTATTTGATGCCCAGAACTACAGAGTTGTATAAAATCCATTCTTATGGCAGTGTCCAGCTTATCAGGTGTTTGGCTCATGGTTGATAACCTATAAGTATTTGTTGAGTGAATCATTAACAAGTAAATATTTTAAAGAACACAATGGTGAAAACCTGGGCCAGCATTCAGCAGCTGATTTAGTGTCTAGATTATATATCTTTTCTTTTTTATAACCTCTTTTCTAAGGTAAGCCTTTTGACTATTTCACCTGTGTACATCTGCAGAGAGACCAACTCTGTCACAGAAGGGGTGATGTTTAGAGGTTAACTTGGAGTCACTCAGGAGGAGAAGGGGAAGATTGACTGTGATGAGTTCAATATATAAACTTTTATGTAGACTAGACATAATATTAAGAATAAATATTATTTAAGACATAATATTAAGAATACAAATATTAAGAATAAAACCACAAATATTAAGAATACTACCTGGATTTGAATCTTGGCTTGTTAACTACTTCATCACTGACTTTTGGGAAAATCTCATAGCTTAATCTGAGCTTCATGTTTTTCATCTATAAACTACAAGTAATATCTACCTAATGAGATTTTCTGTGAGGATAAAAATGAACTAATTTCCATAAGCTACCTGATATAATATCAATTTTATAGTTGTTGCTCTATGAAGGATAGCTATCAATATTATTAATTTTCTTTTGTCATGTTACATTTAAGTACAGTGCTTAACTTATTTTTTTATCTACCATTCTGTCAGACAAAGCAACTCTATCCAGTAGCTATTCAATAGCACTTATTGTAGTAGGAGAGAGGGCAGGCATTTTAAAAGAAAATAGATATCTGTTCCAGAAAAGTTAGGTGGAAAAGAAGCCATGCTTAGACCTAGAAGAGGCTATTTGTTTCTTATATACAAATTTCCTTCATTCATTCTCTATCCTTCTACTATAGTGGACTTTTCAGGATGAATCACAAAATAGAGGATGAAATGACAATCCAGGAATCTTTCCTACGCGATTGCGTTTGTATGCACACATCTCTGTAGTCTTCTTTATTCAGTAAACTCCTTTATGATTTTTATAAAAATCTTTACTGATTTTAAGATTTCTGATCCTGACCAGTGTGGCTCATTTGGTTGGGCATCGTCCCATGCACCCAAAGGTTGCTTATTTGATTCCAGTCAGGGCACATGCCCAGGTTGTGGACTCAAATCCCTGATAGGGAGGTGCAGGAGCAGCCTATTGATGTTTCCCTCTCACATTAATGTTTATATATCTCTATCTCTCTCTCTCTCCCTCTCTTTCCTCTCTCTCTCAAAATCAGTTTTAAAATCTGAAAGAAAAAAAAAGATTTCTATATTAGTTTCAAATAAACTGCCACCAAGTAAGCATTATATTGGGAGGCTTTCTTTTAATTAGAAAAGCCTTTAAAAGATGAGTTCCTCACTTTCTAAAAGAAATTGATGGGGAAAGACCTGTATGTATTAGATGCAAGAACCATAAAAACTCAGTACTTGCACTCTATTGATTTAGAATGTTTAATTTCCAAACAAGTTAATCTCAAAGCAAACATCCTGTCTATATAGTTTTTTAAAAAATTTACATAGATGGAAGCATAATAGAAACCCTTCTTAAAATATTTCAGCAAATTAATTTGAAAAATATTCCTAATTACCGTTAGTTTTGTGCCATTGATGCTAGCTCGGACAGGCTGCTTAAAATATCAAGCTTACTTCAAATTACTAAAAGTGAAAAATAGCCAAGAAAATTACTTTAAAATATCATATAATTAAGACTTCCCACTAAATTATATTTAACCCAAGATTTTTTAGGCAATAAAATTCTGAGATGGAAACAGAAATGGCTACTAGAAATAAATGTGACCATTTTCCATCTGATTTTTGTTATACATTCTATATGTGTTTTTCATGTAATAACTATAATTATCACAGAAACCTGAGAGATACACACTTACATGATCTCAACACTAGATAAAGTCACTGAGGTGCCAAGAGGGTCGGTTATTTGCTCAAAGCCAGTGTTGGTGGTAGGATTTATTGAATCCCTTTGTATGTAATTCAGTTTTGTCAGATCCAACAAAGGATAAAAGCTACTCCCAATACATGCTTTACCTGAAGCATCTGGCGAACAATACCAGTTGCTATAATAAAATTTTGAAGGGAAAAAAACATTTTTGTTATTACAGGGTTTATTCTCTTTTGTTGATCCTATGGTAAGTCAACATTTGGGTCAATGGCACTTGTATTTGACTTTGGTAGCTTCTGGGACTCTATTTCTTGATATGAACTGCAATGATCTTTTTCACATAGGTAGTTTAAGATGTCATCTATTGATGAATTTATTTAAAGCTAAAAGCTTTTTCTTCATAGAAGAAAATATTATTAAATGTAATGATTCATACAGGAAACTCAACTTACAATGAATTGACTGATTATAATGCAGCTTCTTTATATTTAAAATTAAAGTTTATAATTCTGTGATATTTATGTATTATAGGATGTAATTAAAACTATTGTACAGAGTGGTGGCATCAAGCATCTAGTTACCATGGCAACTAGTGAACATGTAATAATGCAGAATGAAGCCCTTGTTGCTTTGGCACTAATAGCAGCTTTAGAATTGGGTAAGTACCCTAGTGACAAACTTATTTTCTCCTATTTTTATCTTGGATGAAAGGAAGCACAGGAGTGGAATAGAAGTCAGACAGAACCTTAACTAGAAGCATTTTGCCAGTGTGTTGTCTATATGTATATCTGAGTATATTGAAAATCATATTCTACAGATTGTCACCACTGCTGTCCCTTTTGGTTGTGCTTTTTGGCAACACTTTGCTTTAAGGTTAGTTTGATTCTTAAGTGTTATCTCAAGTAATAAGCAATTGGGGAACATAGAACTCATTTTTAACAGGCCTCAGAGAAATGAAACCATTTTTATAATGCAACGAGTTTAGGGTTTGCTACTTTTACAGCAACCCAGACCTTTTCTTCCATCTCTACTGCTAAATTTTCTGTTGCTAATCTTCTATCAATGCTGTGTGGGGGTGGGGAACCTTTTTTATGCCAAGGGCCATTTGCATATTTATAACATCATTCGGGGTTCTGTCTTGACTTCTATTCTGCTCCTGTGTATTAAGTTTTATACAGGTGTTTTTTGTTGGGTTTTTTTTTTTGCATGTGTAGGTCTGTATATCTACCACCACAGTCAAGATAATAGTTCTAAGACCGAAAGGATCTCTTCATTTATAACTACACTCACCTGCCTCCTACCCTTACCTCCCATGCTGCTCCTAACCCCTGGAAACCACTAATCTGCCTTTATTTCTAACTGTTTTCATTTTTAATATATTATGTAAGTAGAATCATATAGTATGTGACCTTTTGGAATTGGCTTCTTTTGTTCAGCATAATTTCTTAAAGAGTCATCAGATTTGTCCTGTATCTCAGTTTTTTATTGCAAAATAGTATTCCACAGTTTGTTTAGCCATTCACCTGTTAAAGGACATGTGGGCTGATTCCAGTTTGAGGCTTCAAAAAATAAAGTTACTATGAACATTCACATATAGGTTTTAATGTGAACATAAATTTTCATTTCTCTAAATAAATGCCTAGGACTGAAATTGCTGGGTTCTATGGTAACTACATGTTTAATTTTTAAAGAAACTGTCAAATTGTCTTTCAGAGTGGCTATGGCATTTTATACTCACACTGCCACTGTATAAGTCAGTGGTTCTCAACCTTCCTAATGCCGCGACCCTTTTTTTATTTTTAATTATTTTTATTGATTTCAGAGAGGAAGGGAGAGGGAGAGAGAGATAGAAATATCAATGATGAGAGCGAATCATTGATCGGTTGCCGCCTGCACACCCCCTACTGGGGATCGAGCCCGCAACCCAGGCATGTGCCCTTGGCCGGAATCAAACCTGGGACCTTTCAGTCTGCAGGCTGACGCTCTATCCACTGAGCCAAGCTGGCTAGGGCTGCCGCGACCCTTTAATAGAGTTCCTCATGTTGTGGTGACCCCCAATTTCATTGTTATAAATTGAACATAATTAAAGCATAGTGATTAATCACAAAAACAATATGTAATTATATATGTGTTTTCCGATTGGTCTTAGGCGACCCCTGTGAAAGGGTCTTTCGACCCTCAAAGGGGTCGTGACCCACAGGTTGAGAACCGCTGGTGTACGTGATTAATTTTCTCTGCATTCTCATCAGCATTTGGTGGTGTCACTACTTTTTTATTTTAGCCATTCTGAAAGCTTTAAGAGATATCACATTGTGGTTTTAATTTACTTTTTTTTTTTAATGTAATGATGCTGTACATCTTTCCATGTCCTTATTTTCAGTCATATATTCTTTGGTAAAATACTTATTTGTCTTTTGCTTATTTTCTAACGTTTTGAAAATTCTTCATATATTCTAAAAGTTTACATTTTACACTTAAATTTGTGTTCCCCTTTGAGTTAATATACGCATAAAGTATGGTTTAGGTTAGGGTTCCTTTCTTTGTAGCTGTCTAATTTGCAGCAACATTTGTTGAAAATGTTCCCTTTACTCCATTGAAATGATTTGAACATTTGTCAAAGATTAGTTGAGCATATTTGTGTGGGTCTATTTCTGGGGTCCTATATTCAGTTCCTATGATCTATGTATCTATCAATAAATACCCCACTATCTTGATAACTATATAGTGAGCCTTAATATCAGGTAGAAGAACTTCTCCCACTTCATTATTTTTAATCAAGATTGTTTGCCTCTTCTAGGACCTGTGGCTCTTCATATAAATTTTAGTATAAGCTCATCTATTTTTATAGAAAATCCTGCTGGGATTTTAATAGGGATGAACATTCTTTATCAATTAAAGAGAGAGACATCCTAAAGTACATATGGAGGAAATTATATAATTTATAAGATTTGCTTCAAAATAATTTGAGATGTGTGAGAGTAGGTAGATGAAACTAGAGATAGATTAAACAAGATTGACCATGATAATTTATGAAGATGATAGTGCATATGGTATCATTATACTATCTTTTCTGCTTTTGTATATTTTTAATGAAAGGTTTTTAATTGCTTCATTTAAAAGGAATGTTTTAATTCTAAATATTAGTTTAAACTTAAAATATTTGCTGAAATTTAGCTCTCTCTACTTTTTTTAATAAGGTCTGAATTTAATATCATATGTCTAGGTCATTATTATTTATCAGTCCCTTTTGGAAAGTTTCACATGATCAGTTTCTAGAAAAGGAAGCAATGTTTACCCAGATTGTACTGGGTTCATAAACAGTGGGTATAACTGCTACTTTAATTATTTCCTGTTCTAGACACTGCTGAGAAAGATCTAGAAAGTGCTAAACTTGTACAGATTTTACACAAACTGTTAGCAGATGAGAGAAGTGCTCCTGAAATAAAATATAATTCCATGGTTCTGATCTGTGCTCTCATGGGATCTGGTAAGCATATGTCTTCTATCATATACTTGATTTCTGTGCATCAACATATGTTTGACATTATTAAATATAAAATAATAGTAAATGGTGGCTTTGGGTTTAAAAAAAAACATTAGAACTTAGTTTATAGCATTACGTTTACATTGAAAATATTCTCAAAAGGTTCTTACTATAATAAAAAAACACTATGTAGCAAATATAGGCTAAATCAATATTAAAAATCAATACCTGTAAGTTTTATCAACCTTAAAATATTATTTTATATAAAGAACAAGTTCTGATTTTTATGCTATGATATTAACTAAGAAATTTGTTAAGAAATCATTGGCATGTCTTGTGATATATGTTCCATGGACAATTGAAAAGAATGTGTCTTCTGCTGTTATTGGGTGAAGTGTTCTTTAAATGTCGATTAGATCTTTTGGTTGGTAGTGGTATTGAATTTCTCTATTCTTGCTGATTTTCTGACTAATTGTTGAGAGGCGGTGAAGTCTTCAACTATAATGATGAATTTATCCATTTCTCTTATCAGTTCTATCAGTTTTCACTTCACATGTTTTGTAGCTCTGTTGCTAGGTATATTCAACTTTTAGGATTGCTATGCTTCCCTGATGGATTGATCTTTCTACCATTATATAATGTTTCTTTCTCTGGTGATTTTCTTTACTTGAAGTCTACTTTATCTAATCTACACTAATAAAAGAGAAACATGGTAATTGGCGTACGACCGCTACCCTTTTCATTGGCTAATCAGCGAGATATGCAAATTAACTGTCAGCCAAGATGGCGGCTTGAAACTAACATGAGGCTTGCTTGCTTCAGTGACGGAGGACTCCAACGTTCCCCGCCTGCCGCTGCAGGCCTCTGAGCTGGCAGTTTCAGAAACTCTGTAACAAATACCACTGGACTTCAGCCAACAGATTCGCAACATAGTAAGCAAAGGCCAGAAACCTAC
>NW_006283768.1:258785-263607 GCF_000327345.1 Myotis davidii | reverse complement strand
GTCTGACTGCCAGCTGAGCCCAATCCCCCAGGGAGCAGGCGTAAGCCAGCAGATGGACATCCCCCAAGGAGTCCCAGACTGCGAGAGGGCACAGGCCGGGCTGAGGGCCTCCTTCTCCCCCCGAGTGCACAAATTTTTGTGCACCGGGCCTCTACTCTATAATAATAAAAGCATAATATGCTAATTCGACCAAGGTCCTTCCAGACGACCTTCCTGATGAAGCCGGGGCTGCGAGGGAAGCCCGGGTCCTGGGTGCCAGAGGGAAGCTGTTGCCAGTAGCTGGGGGAAGGAAGGCCAACTCTTGCATGAATTTCATGCATCAGGCCTCTAGTATTAAAAGAACTACTCCTATCTTCTTTTTTTTTTACTCCTATCTTCTTTTGAATAACAAACATTCATTTAGTTTCAGTCTGCTATATCATTATATTTGAAGTTTAAGACGGCATATTGTTGGATTGTATATTTTCTGTTTTGTTGGTATATAGTATTATATTAGTTACATTAGTTTCAGGTGTGTAATATAATGATTTGACATTTTTATACCTTACAATGTGATTGTCTGTTACCATGTAAAATTATCCATGATTATATTCCCCTTCATCTTTTTTACACACCCTCCCTCCTGGCTAACCACCCTTTTGATCTCTGTTTCTATAAGTCTATTTTTGTTTTGTTTTTAGATTCAACATATAAGTAAAATCATACATTATTTATCTTTCTCTGTCTGACTTATTTCTTTTTTCATTTAGCATAGTAACATCTAGGTCCATCCATAGTGTCACATAATATTGTATATAAATACATCTTTATCCATTTATCTATCAGTAAACACCTAAATTGCTTCCATGTTTTGTCTATTGTAAATAATGCTGCAGTGAACATAGGGGTGCATTTTTTACATCATTTCTAATATTTCAATTATAGTTGACATACAGTAGTTTATTAGTTTCAGGTGTACACCCCAGTGATAAGACATTCTATAACATACTAAGTGGTCATCCCGATAAATCTCATACCCATTTACACCATATATAGTTATTAGAATATTATCAACTATATTTCCTATATTGTACTTTACATCCCCATGACTATTCTTTTACTACCAATTTGTTCTTAATCCCTTCAACTTTTTCATCCAATTCCCCTCCCATATGACAACCATCAAAATGTTCTCTGTATCCATGTTCATTGATTTAGATTCAGTTGTTGATAGATATGTATTCATTGCCATTTTACTCATCTTTTATCTTATTTTTTTCTTTTTCTTCTTAAAAAAAACCCTTTAACATTTCATGTGATACCAGTTTGGTGTTGAGCTCCTTTAGCTTTTTCTTGTCTGGGGAGCTTGTTATCTGTTGATTCTAAATGTAGATGCAAGCCACAGACCTTCCCCACATGCAACACGCGTCTGTAAAAAAAAAAGTTTTCCCTAAGTGGCAGCCCTGACCAACTTTAACATAGTTTTTCATGGGAATTTTCAGCTGAAAATATTCAAGAACACCCGAATTCTGAGTAATTATTTTTATAATATTCATTGCAAATTGAAAATATTGTGGTGTGTGGGGTGGTTTCCGTTTTGGATGCGTGGCAGTTAACTGGTTAAAGTAGGTTTTCAATTTCTTGCTTTCTCTCTTCTCCTTCTGGCATCCCCATGATGTGAATGTTGTCCCAGAGGCTCCTTACACTCCTCTGTTATTTTTGTATTCTTTCTTGCTGTTCTGATTGGGTGTTTTTTCTTCCTTATATTCCAAATTGCTGTTTTGATTCTCGACTTCATCTACATTACTGTTGATTCCCTATAAATTATTCTTCAAGTAGTGTATCCTTTATTTCTGACTGGTTCTTTTTTATGGTGTTGAAGTTTTAACTTCATCCACTCTTCCCCTAAGTTTGTTGAGCATCCTTATAACCAGTGTTTTGAACTCTGCATCTAGTAGATTGCTTGTCTCCATTTTGTTTAGTTCTTTTTCTGGAGTTCTGTTCTTTTCTTTCATTTGGGACATGTTTCTTTGTCTCCTCATTAAGATAGTCGCCCTATATTTATTTCTATATATTAGGTAGAGCTGCTTTGTCTCCTGGGATTTGTGCATGGCCTGTTATAGTAGGTGTCCTGTAGGGTCCAGTGGCACAGCCTCCCGGTTCACCGGTTCTGGGCACTCCAAATGCGCCCTCCTCTGTGGGCTGTGTACACTCTCCTGTTGTAGTTGAGCCATGATGCTGTTGTCATGTCAATGGGAGGGACTTACCACCAGACTGATTACCTGCAAGGACTGGCTGCAACTACTGTAGAGAATTAGCTGTGCAGGAGCTCACCCCACAGAGCAAGACTTGCATTAATAGGGCTCTGGTGCCCTCTGAGTGTGTCACTTGTGGAGGTGGTTGGTTGCTGATGCTTTGACATTGTCTGAAGCTGTCCACTGGGTGTGTTGGCTCTGGGGCCTCCCAGTGGGTTCAGGCCAAGGTCAGCCATTGCCTGTGTTCTTCCCGGGGCCACTCAACATGAGGTACAAAGCGATCTGAAGATGATTGCTACTTTACTGGACTTACCTACACTGCCATCTTGACCAGAAGCCCCATCTGGAGGAAGGGCAGAGCTAGTAATGTGTTGAGATACAGAGTTACCCTGCCCAGACTCTGTTCTGCCCACTTAAAGCAACAGGGCGTGCAGGCAGAGTTGAGTGCATGAGGAGTTTTATTGCCTGGAGAGGGGATGGACTATTGGGGTGTTAAGATGCATGCAAAAAAGCCTACACATACCCTGTTTTGATCAGATGGTTAAAGGAATAGGGCACATCAAGAGCGACCCAACCTGCCCCGGTTACATCAGGCTGGCCACCTGCAACCCACACACCCCTCCCAGCTACAATCAGTCTGCCAAAATTATCGAACACAGTCTACACAGAGACCACTGTTTCAAGGCTGAGAGAGACATCAAACTCATAGGAAGAAACAGAAAGTCAAAACAAAATGAGGAGACAGAAGAACATGCCCCAAATGGAGGAATAAGAAAAAACTCTAAAAACCCTAGTGAAATTGAGGTAAGTAATTTACTTAATGAACAATTCAAAGAAACAGTCATGAGGATGCTCAACAAACTTGAGAGTACAATTAAAAAAACACTCAGCACTTCAGAAGAGAGAGAAAATGTAATAAAGAACCAATCAGAGATGAAGAATACAAAAACTGAAATGAAGAATACATTAGAAGGAATTGATAGCAGATTAGTTAATAAAGAAGAACAGGTTAGTGATGTGGAAATCACCCATCAGAACAATAAAATGAAAAAAGAACTTTAAAAAATCTATATATTTAAAAGGCTAATATGCATAGTGTCCCCTCAGGAGTTCAACTAGGAGTTCTATCGCTATGACGTGCGCTGACCACCAGGGGCGGTGTGGAATGAAGGAAGGCTCTGACCAGCAGCCGGAAGGCACTAATTGCCAGTCAGGGCTAGAGACCCTATCCATGAACGTATTTTATGCACCAGGCCTCTAGTATAGTATAAGAGATTGTTGGGATAACATCAAGCATCCTAACATTCAAATTGGAGAGATTCCAGAAGGAGAAAGGAGAGAGAAAGGAGCAGAAAGAGTATTTGAAGAAATAATTTCTGAAAACTTTCCTAACCTGGGAAAGGAAACAGATATCCAGGAACCACAGAGAGTTGCAAACAAGATGAATTAGAGAGACTCAGATCAAGACATTGTAATTAAAATGGCAAAAGTTAAGGATAAAGAGATAATCTTAAAGACAGCAAGAATTAAACAAGTCACATACAAGGGGAACCACATAAGGCTGTCAGCTGATTTCTCAGAAACAACTTTACAGGCTAAAAGGGAGTGGCAGGAGATATTCAAAGTACTAAAAGAAGTACTAAAAGAAAAGAATCTACAACCTAAAATATTATATCCAGCAAGGTTATCATTCAGAATAGGAGACATAAAGAGTTTCCAGACAAGCAAAAAGTAAAGGAGTTCACAACCACTAACCTAGCTTTACAGGAAATGTTGAGGGGTCTTCTTTATGCAGAAAAGTCCATAACCAGATATAAAAAATACAGGAAAGAAAAAAACACACAAATCAATGATAAAGGCAAATCTATATATGTAAAAGGCTAATATGCAAAGTATCCCCTTGGGAGTTCGATCAGGAGACCAGGAGTTCAATTGCTCGCTGTAACATGCGCTGACCACCAGGGGGTGACGCAGAACAAAGGAAGTCCCCGATTGGCAGCTGGAAGGAAGGCCCCGGCCATCAGCCAGAAGGCCCCAGTTGGCCCTGATCACTGGCCAGACCTAAGGCCTCTAGTATAAAATAATCATAGTTAATCAACCACTTAAACTAATCGGAAGGTTTAAAGATAATAGTAAACATAAATGTAAGTACAATAATTAAAAGTTACACAAAACACAAAGATAGAAAACATGTCAAAAACAGAGTTTAGGGAAGCATAAAAAGGTAGTACTTTTAAAAGTTAATTGAACGTAAGTGCCTATGAGCTGAAAGTAGACTGATATGGATATGGGTGGATATGTATGGAACTCCTGGTAACCACAAACCTAAAACACACACAAAAAAGGAAAAGGAATTCAATCAAAACACTAAAGAAAATCAAAAGCGAAAAAATAAAGGAGATAGGAACACTGGAGAACAACAAAAGTAATGAGCAAAATGGCAATAAGCACATACCTATTAATAATTACTCTAAGTGTAAATGAATTAACTGATCCAATCAAAAGACACAGAGTGACAGAATGAATTAAAAAACATGACTCAGTATGCTGCTTACAAGAGACTCACTTTAGATAAAAGACACACAGAA
>NW_006283768.1:228799-258055 GCF_000327345.1 Myotis davidii | reverse complement strand
ATTCTCTCTCCCTGATACATGGCATCATCCTATCTCTGGTTTCCCCTTTGTCCTCCATCCAGGTGCCTCTTCTGCTTCATTCTCTCCCATATCACTTGTGCATGCGTGTAATGTTTCAATACCAATTGAAGAACTCTGTAGGTACCTGCCTAATAAGATTTCTAAACCCATAGTTAGTGTGAACATGAAATTGTCAAAAACAAGTCTCCACCCATAATTGTTCTTTTGTATTCCTGTTGCTTGAGCTACATTAAGTAGAATGTGCATGTTGTAGTCCTATGATGATGTTAACTTGGTACTACATAATGACTTGCTCCTCACACTTGGTAAACTACATAATAATGTACTGGTAAATTAGCAAGAAACAAGAATGCAGCAGAATCTGTCTAGCTTATTAAAGATGATATTGAATAGTAAAAATAGCTCCTTTTTTGGTGCTTGGTAAGCACAGTGACCAAAAAACTGTATGGCTGTTCATTCATTAGTCTTACCTACTAATGTCAAACTCATGGTACCTACAGTTAAATAAAATCCAATGCTCTCACTCTTTACACTATGGTTTCTCCTTCTTCCTAACTATGTAGACTCTTGAAAATGCCACAAACTTGGCAGAACTTCCTGGGGTTTTTAATTTCATGTTTAATTGGCTGTCATCAATAACCTGATGTTGAAAACATTTGTAGTTTTCAGTATGAAACTATGGGGTTGAAGACTCCCTTTTACACTAGTATATCTTGCATTTTTGGCTGTATTTTAGATTCTTATATATATACAGTTTCACCTTAGAACTTTTTCATCAACTAATCAGGGTTGTCCAACACTTATCTATAAAAGTCACTTTGGCATTTGTTTTCAACTAAGGAAACAAATATAGCTCATTGGAGACTGGATTTTTTTCCCTTTTTTTCATCATTTAGCTCAAAAGCAAAAGGTTTCCTCTCAGAGTCTTGTAAAATCATATTAGAACTAGCAGGACATAGGAAAACATTAAGAAATCTTTGTCTAGATTAAAGAAAGGAGGCAGGTTATAAAGCCATATAGCCAGTACAGTTCATCCTGCAGATGGCCTCATACCAGTAGCTGTTAGAGTCCCCACCTCCACTTCTTACAGGGAACTGCAGATTTTAAAGGCTCTCTCAAAAAAGGTGACAGCGCCAAGACCCGGAAAAGGAGAAGACCTCCTTGGAGAACCATAATGTACTCTTCACTGCCACTACCACCACCAAATGGATTTTTAGAGCTTGAAACAGTCTTTGTAAGTTAATCAAAGCATCCCTGTGACATACCTGCCTTCTCCCTGTGCCCAAGTTTGATGAACAGTGGCTGAGAGGTAGAATAGGCTGCATTGTGGAAGGACTGCAGGACAGATGGGCAGCCAGGGTAGAGGCTCCTTCCCCCACATGAGATGGTGTACATCTCTAGGCAATCAAAGTTGGACTTTGGACTCTGAAACAGCTATAATACAAGAAAGTTAAAACCCCAGTGGAGGTAAAGAACCCTTTGACTAATTATTCTCTTGTACCCAAGAAAGGTACTGCTGTATGTACACTTACTGCAAGAAGGATCTTGTTTACTATCTTCTTCTGGACTGGATAGTTAACTATATTTTATGATAGTTTTGAAAGACATCTGTAATGTAAAGACTGTCCATATTAATAACTAAATAAATTGTATATCAAACCATAATGGCGGCATCATTTGGTTTGTTTGTGTAATTTACTTCTATTTCCATCTCCTAGAACAGTGCTTTACTCAATTGTTGGTGCTCAATAAATATTTGTTGAATGAATTCTGATTTCCATGAAACATCCATACTGCCCAAAAAAATTCTACATAGATTGCTAGAGAAACTGAGATTTAGATCATTGTCTGACTTCAGAGATTTTTTTTTTTGAAGGCAGGATCCTTCCCCATTATACAGAAAACCTCAGAACAGAGGCATCCACAAGTAATAGATTTGAGAGATGCCATTCTCTGTCAACTGCCAGCAATCAGTTTGCTGATATGCTAGAAACTCCTCTCCAGCAAAACAACATGCAGTTCAAATCAGCAGCTGTTCTACAAGAGACCAGAAGCCTGTGCCCTTATAGTGACGAATGCATCACACGTGATGTGCTGCTATGCCATAACAGTGGGTAGGAGCCCACAGACAGTACTACCCTTACCTCTATCTTAATGGAGGCCACCTCTAGCTTGCTACCCACTATGAGTGCATTCTAAGGGAGAGAATGGGAGGTGCAGCACCACAAAGCTTGAATTATCACCTTGTGCCAGGACTAGAGCACAGATGAAGAGCAAAACCAGAAATGAGAGTTCCGGAAGAAGATGGGTGAGTGAAATGCACTAGAATGTGTTCCCACCTTTTCTCCCCGCAGCATTAGCTCCTTGGAATCCTGTTAACCCTCACCCAAACAGCAACCCCATTGTACTCAAAGCAAAATTGACTAAATACTGGCCCACAATCCAGTGTTGCCCTTGCTAAGCATACTGATAGCCATGGCGACGTGGACCAAAACTCTTCAGTTCTAAAACGATTTCCTCTTGGATGGAATAGAATGCAGCTCTCGGACGTAAGCATTCTTGTGAAGTGTTCTGAGAAACCCTGCATGTGAACATTTAAAAAAGAAATGCTCGTTGGTATCATTAGAAGGTTTATTATCTAATTCTGCTGAACATAAGGGGTGAAGATGTGTATTACCTTGGTGAGCATTACCCTTTATATCCAGCTGTTAATAGAATCAGTAAGCTTATAGGCCACTTCTTAACTCTAGGAAGACATAACATTTGAATTATACAAGTGTCTATTAAAAAGCACCTAGTTGCCCTAACTGGTTTGGCTCAGTAGATAGAGCGTCAGCCTGCGGACTGAAAGGTCCCAGGTTCGATTCCGGTCAGGGGCATGTATCTTGGTTGCGAGCACATCCCAGTGGGAGGTGTGCAGTAGGCAGCTGATCAATGTTTCTTTCATCGATGTTTCTAACTATCTCTCTCCCTTCCTCTCTGAAAAATCAATAAAATATATTTTTTTTAAAAAAAAGCACCTAGTGATTTTAGGGATTTCATAGCTGTAGCCAGGAAAACTGAGGATTTTTTTTTCAAAGATGAGAGCTCTTATTTTACATACATACATGCATAATTATATATTGTGAAGCTTTGTAAATACATGTTTTATAGGTGTGTCTAAGTTTTAGACTAAACATTCTTAAAGTGTGATAAGTGCAAAGAGAAAGGTCTTTGGATACTGTCTGATGGGTATCACACCCTGCTTCTGTTCATCACCAAATGCCTTACTCTCTGGGCCTGTAAGGAATTAATATGATGAGTTTAATGTTCCCATCATTATATGATGAGTATAATGATCCCTACTTCCCAGGGTTTTTGTGACTATTGAAACCTAGAGGTTGAAGGTAAAGTTGGATGGAACTGTGATACCTTATGGCCTAATCTACACTCCCCTGTCCCCCCTGCAGGATTCCCAGCTAAAGGAACTCAAAGAATAGCCAAATGGGAGACAGAGAGTCCATTAATACTTTGAGGAGCACCAATGAAGAATGTAACCCCTTGTTTCCTTCCCCCAGAGACTAAGGTGGCCAGGTCTACAGAAGCAGGCCGTGAATATAGGTCCCTACTAGTACTTCCTTTTCCTCTCTCTTCATATGTCAAGTGGGAAGAACAGTAAGTAGCTCAGTAATCTTAAATTTTATTGTTACTAAGTCAATATAAATGAGGCTATAACACTATGAGTTTTTTTCTCAATATAGAAACAAAATCCCCCTTCCCATTTTCCTTGCTGCCCAATTACTTATCAGTATATATAAAATATACCTTTTTATATACATACCTCTTCATGTACCTGGTATATGTCTTTTTCTTAAATATAAATGGTACTAGAAGCCCGGTGCACAAAATTCGTGACCTGGGAGGGGTGGGGTCCTCTCAGCCCAGCCTGAACCCTCTCCAATCTGGAACCCCTTGGGGGATGTCCAGCTGCCAGTTTAGGCCCGTTCCCATTACACAGTCCTGGACCGCTAGTTCCTAATCGCTCACCTGCCTGGTTGCACCTAACTGCCCCCACTGCCGGCCTGGCCGCCCCTAACTGCCCCCTGCTGCCAGCCAGGTCACCCCAACTGCCCCCTCCCTGTGGACCTAGTCGCCCCCAACTGCACTCTGTCCCCCTTGCCGGCCTGGTTGTCCCTAACTGCTCCCCACATTGGCCTGGTTGCCTCTTTTGCATATTACCTCTTTATTATATAGGATGTGTTTTGCATGAAGGCAGATGGTAGTGAATCCACTTGTCTGGCCTACTTGTCATTATGATTCTTGACTAAACAGGCAAGATCCCTTTGATATTGGAGGTTTCCAAGGGTAACTGCTCTTATATGTCATGGGTGGCCAGCTACAGTATTTGAAGGGGGAAAAAAATGAGTCCTGAGTAGAATTTATGCTCCTTTCTAAATTTAACTAATTTTTTATTATTTCCTTCTTAGTTGACTTTTAAAAGTTCGTTATTTCCTTATCCACACTTTGTTTTTGCCTAGAAAACAAATATTTTACCAAAACTTTTTAACTATGGCTACAGAGATTCTAATCTAATGGCATGTCAAAGATGGACCGTATACTCCTATTTATAACACTAGATAGGAACTTAGTATAATGACAATTCACTCATAGAATGGAACCCATTATAATTAGGCCAAACTTGGACCATGTAGGCATGGATACAATTCCCCTGATGTCCTTTCAGTCTCTTGCTTTCCTGCTGCTTGGTGTCATATTTGTCCAGTAAGAAGTGTAGAGTCTCCCACTTTCCAAGGCAACCAGAGGATCCGAGTGATGCATGAGCAGCACTGTTCACACAGCGATTTCCCTGGTTTCTCTCGTCTGCAGCCTCATCGATGCAGCTTTCAAGGAATCAGAATGGCTTAAGTAGGGGGGTTAAGGCACGGAAATGGGGGCTCAGGTGAGAAGTGATTTATCCCAGACCTCAGAAAACATTTTTGGAATTTGTCCATGCTCAGAGGTCCGTGTTTTTTCTGGTAGGCATGTGTATAATTTTAATCTGCTTAGCCGTAGAGTTAAAGCCATGTTCAGTGGTGTGTAACACTTCATAGTGTCTAATTGGTTTTGGTCACATATATAGAAAATTTTTCATTTCAGCATTAGGTTGTAAGAAAATTAGCTAGATTTTTTGATCCTCAAGAAAGTATAAGCCTTGGTCATACTTCGAAGTCTCTTACTTTGGGGTTTGGGATTTTTTTTAAATCTTTATTGTTGAAAGTATTACATATGTCTCCTTTTCCCTCCATTGATCTCTTCTAGCCCGCTCTCCCCTCCCACCCCAGGCTGTCACCACACTATTGTCTGTGTCCATGGGTTAGGCATACATGCATTCAAGTTCTTTGGTTTATCTCTTCCCATCCACCCACCCTCCCCTGCCTTTCCTCTGAGGTTTGACAGTCTGTTCCATGTTTCTATGTCTCCGGATCGATTTTGTTCATCAGCTTATTTGTGTAAAGTTTATGTGTTTGTTTGTTTCCCCCCACATCCCACGTGGTTCAGGGTTCAGGATCTGGAAGAGGGCCGCACGCAAATGAAAAAGACAAGAAATAATAATTTGGAAATATTGCTGGGCCAGGTGGGCAAGTCCAACTCAAGGGGAAGGACTTCCACTGGTGCTTAGGCCTCGCCAACCTTTTATTGGTTTGGGATACGCCCATAGCCCTTAGGCAGGCAATTTCCAGTAACAGGCAGACTAGCCCATCAGCAGGGATTTACATAATAATAAATGGGGAAGTTGCTTCAGCCACCATGTCTGGACTAACAGTGGGTGCACAGCTCTGACCTTTGCCAGGGCTTCAAGGATCACCAGCCTTCGGGGTTCCTTGTCCACACCACTCTGCTAGTGAAGACAATAGGCAGCTTCCCACACTTATTTTTTTCATTGGATTCCACATATGGGAATTTTTTTTAATTAAATAATTTTAAAGATATTTATTGTACTTCTGTTATCTTCAGATAAAATTTTTTAAAGCTTTAACCAGACTTCTAGTATATAAACTTTGAATGTAACAATAGATCTTTTAAATATATATATAATCTATTTTCAAGTAAAATTGAGAGACAACACTTACTGTTGTATAGTTACTTTGTCACTTACTGACTCCCAGGAATCCCAAAGAATTCTGAGGGAAAGAAATTCTGGGTGTACCTTCAGATTACTGTAAAAAATATATCCTTCTATGAGTGTTCACTTTGAATTTTATAACCATACCTACTTTAAAAATAGGCCTCCCTTCTAGTCACATGGTGTTTTTGTTAACTGGTTTGTTTTTAAGTACTGCCATGTACAGAACAGAGCCACACCTGCTGCTAGGTCCCTGCCCGTGTGGTGGCCATACACTCATATGCAAACCCCTTCTCCTAAGGCTCCCCCAAGGTCAGCATTGCTCCGCTAGGACCAGAGCAGGTTGGCCACCTTCTCACCTTGTCCTCGACCCATAGCTGTTCCGTTCAGCCTCACAGTGTTCAGCCCTGCCATGTCCAGCAGGGGCACATCAGACAAGTACCTATAATTAGAAATTGTGAAGGAGTGGAGGTTGAATTGTACTTTGAGATACACAAAGCTATGTAGATTGCAACTCAACCCAAGAATACCAAGAGCCATCCTAATCAGGGTAAACAATGGGGAGGGAATATTAACCTGAGTAACTGATTCCAGACCCGTCTCTGCAGGAATCCAAAATAATCCCTGATTTCAATGGAGCCAACCATCAGTAGACGATTCCTTCACCTTGCACTCACTTTTTTAAGGTTCTAGAATGCAACCTACTCCCCACCATGCCCCTCCTACAATGATTTCCTTCTTCGTGCAGGTAAGAAAAGTAGAGGAGAAGTTATTAATAACTCACATTCCACTCTTCTCATCCACAGTTTCCACCTCCTAGTGCCCAGCAGAAGTTAGGGGAAGTGACACAGCAGAGTGACCACTGAGCTTCAAAATACCACAGTCTAATACAGTGATGGCGAACCTTTTGAGCTCGGCGTGTCAGCGTTTTGAAAAACCCTAACTTAACTCTGGTGCCATGTCACATAGAAATTTTTTGATATTTGCAACCATAGTAAAACAAAGATTTATATTTTTGATATTTATTTTATATATTTAAATGCCATTTAACAAAGAAAAATCAACCAAAAAAATGAGTTCACGTGTCATAGGTTCGCCATCACTGGTCTAGTACCTGATAAACCCTGCTTCCCCTCTTCTACACCTGCCCTCGCCTCCCCCCACCAGGATAACCGAGGCAGTGCCTTCCCTGAGCCACAGGAGTCATGAGACAGTTACCTGAACAAATGGGTGCTCGTAACCCGATCTGACAGTCCCTTCCTCTGTGAAGCGCAGGCCTGGGTAAACCTGGGGCTGACGTGTGATGAAGAGTTTCAGAAGGCTGTCCTGGCGGGCTCCCCAGGGCCACTGCGCTGTGTGTGCATGTTTTAGTGGTTGAAGTAATATGCCACAGGTAGCTACACCCTTTAGACAGTTACCTGAACAAATGGGTGCTCGTAACCCGATCTGACAGTCCCTTCCTCTGTGAAGCGCAGGCCTGGGTAAACCTGGGGCTGACGTGTGATGAAGAGTTTCAGAAGGCTGTCCTGGCGGGCTCCCCAGGGCCACTGCGCTGTGTGTGCATGTTTTAGTGGTTGAAGTAATATGCCACAGGTAGCTACACCCTTTACACACACACAAGCATTTTTTCCACATTACTAAAAACTCTATTTCACAAACCTCCCTTTTATTAGTCACATATTCTTCAAGGGTATGGATGTTCTATAATTGGCCATTTTCCTACATATGGACATTAAGACATGTTTCCAGTTTTGAAAAACAAACCTCAAGTACTAAGTTGTGAGCATTTGCCGATGCGAGGGTAGTTCCTAGACTAAAAACTGTCAGTGCCTCTACTTCCAGATCCTAACCCTAAATCAGCAAATTCCTTTCTTTGTCAGGACCCCTCGTCAGTTTCTCAGTGTGGCCTCTCGGCACCTGCTGGATCCACTGGTATCTTTGTCACCTCCTGGACACTCAGTGCTCCTGCCAAGCCCTCCCTCGTCTCTTAAGGTAACGATTTTCAACCTTTGTCATATATGGCACACATAAACCAATCACTAAAATTCTGCGCCACACCCAAAAATATATTTTTTGCTGAGCTGGCAAAAAAAGTGTAATTTTGATTCATTCACATGTTGACAATCCAATCTGAGGGAAAAATGGTTAAAGCCCCTGACTAGATAGTGAAGTATTGCGTGTTGTAAAAATCCTCGTGGCACACTGGCTGAGAATGGCTGTCCTAAGGGACCCACCACAAGGGAGGAGGAGTGCAAGGGCAGAGTGGCAGCACCTCCCTGCTGGGCACCTAGGCATTGCACCACTCACTATTCACCACCCCCTTACAGTGGGTCAGAGTGGCCTCTTAGGAGGAGGGGGCACAGAACCCACCTCCAAGCACTCATTGGAGCCTAATTGCCTGCCAACATTGTCATCTACCAAAGCCCGCACCCGCGCAGCTCTTACAAGCCTGCGGGCCACCGCTCTGATCTGTGACTGTCTCCCAGCACCATGAGCAGGGAAAGGGGAGGCATGGGGTGAGAGCCGCCTCTTCCAGGACAATCCTCATGTAGCACTCCCAGGACACTAGGGCCCAGCTAACCCATTTCTTCCTACAGACCACAGACAGCGAACGGGCAGGGGGGCCATATATCTTGGTTTGGTATTTTGAAAAAAGAAGTGGAGGAAAATGAACAGCTCTCAACATTTAAAATTTGGATGGCCCTGGCGGCTCTAACTCAGTTGGGTCAGAGCATCATCCCATGCAGGGGGATGGAGGATTTGATTTCCAGTTAGGGCACGTGCAGCAACCGATTGATATTTCTTCCTCTCCCTCCCTCCCTCCCTTCCTTCCTTTCTCTCTCTCTCTCTCTCTCTCTCTCTCTCTCTCTCTCTTTCTCTCTCAAATAAATTTTTAGAAATTTCTATAAATAAAATGAATTAAAATTGGGATGATTTTGCATAAAACTATATTTTTCTGACTTTTAAAATGGTGAGGCCTGGCAACCTGGGTGATATATTTTAGGAGAGCAGCCTGTGGCCATGGCTGTGGCCGCCTTTGGACAGGACCTATGTCTCTAGCCTGTTAGAATCCCCCCTGGCCTACCCTCCCCAGTCCCTTTAACTCCATGGCCACTGGAAGCCTGTCTGTGACCCCATAGAGAGCTCCCATGCAGGCAGCAGGCAGGGACACGGGTCCTTAGGGGAGAGAAGCAGCACTATGGGAAAGGCCATGGCTCGCAGCGGTCCGAATATTTGACCCCAGAGCATTGTTATGACTTGTGCGAGCTTGCATGGTTTACCCCCCGAGAAGAGACGTCATGTTCTGAGGGCCAGTGACAGCTGCAGGCTGGCAAGTGTCAGGAACACAGACAGCTGCAAGCCACGCCCAAGCCTGCACCCACCCCATCCTGCTAGTAGGAGGGAGCTGGTGTTGACCTTCCTGTGCCCTCACAGGGCTGGCAGCCCCTGTGGTCACTGCGGGAATTTAGAAAGCCCTTTCTTAGCTGAGTCAGGCCTTCTCCTGAGGCCAAAAGTGTCCTCACATCCCCTGCATCCCATGAGTCAGGAGCGCTTATGCAATAGGGGCCCCGCTAACTCAAGCTGATTACACTTGGCTCTTTGAGAAGGTGTCTCTTTGGAGAATTCCAGCACCTGCCAACGTCTGAGGATACCCAACCCCCCACTTAAAAAGGCTCATACAAGGAAGTTTCCACCCACTCTCAGCCAAGCCCCCTGGGGAGAGAAACTCCCTGCCCCTAAATGTTTCATTGGGAGTGTGGTGCCCTTGTGGAAAGCCTCTGGGACAGCTGATGCTCCAGGTCTCAGGCCGCAAGAATGGCACCGACCACGAGATAAAGTGTAGCAACAGCTCAGAAACAGTTGTCAAACCTTGTTTTCTCTAAATGTTCCTAACCAGGACCTCAAAAATGCCAGCGCTCCCCACGTTTGCCATATTTGAAGAGGAATATAGTGTCAGCAAGAAACCTGACCAAATAAACAGCATACCTTCAGTTTCCGAGAAAGTGAGGCAGAGCATGGAAGAGGAAGGAGAAGTCAGGGACATAGACATTTGGCGCAAATGTCTACACAGCCAGTGCACGTAGGAACTGTGGGTCAATAAATAATAATAGAAAGATAAAAACATTTAAAAAGGCATTTGTGGCAGATATACGAGGTAGTTGTCAAATATCCTACCTCCCTTGTTCTTTATTGACAGAAAACTGTTCTAATTAACAAAGCTTTAGACGCTCCAATTCCCCAGCTTTCTAGGCTGGCGTGACGGTTCTGTGGAAGTGCCTGCAAAGAGCATCCTTAGGGAATAAAAGGGCAAAGACCTACACGAAGGCCTTGGCCCCTTCACCTCTTCCTTTCCTTCCTTTTCCCGCACCCAACTGTTGTCATGGGCCCCAGAAGTACAGCAGCCCTCTTGCAGCCATGAAGTGCAAGCCTGAGGATAAGAGCCTACACATTAGGGGCAGGGGGGCAGAAAGGTGAGGAGAGCCCGTCCGTCAGTAGCACCAAGGAACTTGAGAACCAGCCTTGTATTGAGGACCCTCAGACTTGGTGCATAAGGCACACACCTGCTGTTCAAAGCCCCAGAGCAAGGTTTCCTGTTACTGGGAGCAGAATAAAATCTTCATTCACGAGGCTCATCCTTACAGCACCAACATCTCCTAGGACAACTTGTTTTGCTTACGAGCCTGGGAAACAACTCATGAAAACAAAGCCCAAAGGTTTAAAACAATTGGGGCTACCAGCTTTCATTCTCAAACTTCAGAAAAACCCCAAACAACCTGACTCGCTGACCCAGCAGACTTCCTCACCACAGAAAGATGAACGGAGCACTTATTATGTACATCACACACCATGGATAGAATGAGAGGGTAGACATGGTCCCTTGAGGGAGAAGATGAGAAACTCATTCATCTTATATTAAGCAAACAAGTTCAAGTGTTAACAGAGGTATAAACAGAGTTAAAGGTTCTGTAGAGAGAGGACTCGGCTCTCCAGGGGCCAGCGGTGCCGTACAAGAGAGGGTGGAAGCCAGAAGGTGGGACATGTAAAGCAGCCCAGATGGGGGGTGGGCCTTAGACATTTCAACTTTTTATTATGGAATGGAAAACAAAAGTTTGCAAGCTGAGGGTTGGAATGTTTGCTTTATGTTTTGTTCCGGAGCCAGAACTACTGCTAACAGGAGAGAGAGAGAAAGACAGGGAGAGACCGACAGCAAAGAGATTAATAGCTCGGTGCGATGAGTTCCTATTGTTGTGAGAAAATTCCCCATGGGTATCGTGTTGTTACATTTCTGTGAAGAGAACACTTTTGTCTCAAACTATCTCTTCAATGACGTTTATATAACAAATGCCCTTGTGGGCAGAGGATAATGCCAAGGTGGGCCAGGACTACATACACACCCGTTCTAAGATTGGAGTTTCCTAAGCTGAATGTCCCTCATTGTATGTGCAGCATCTGCCTGAATTACTGTTCTGTGTGGGGCTAGCGGACACAAGGAACCATTGCAAACATGGAACTCGTGCCCAGCAGGGTGTGAGTAATGAAGTCCTCTGTCTCTGACCCAGGAGCCTCACGCCACCTCTCCGCACTGGTGAAATGGAGGCAGGAGAACTCGTTAGCTTGCAGGGAGGGAAGGCCTTAGAGCCCCACAGTTCTTCATGTTTCAACTAGGATTAGACAGACAGGGAAAGGTGGAGACTGGAAGCCAAGACGAGCTGGAGAGCCCGGGTCGGGTGACAAGGCAGAAGACAGCAGTGGGGTTAACTGAGAGGAGGAGCAAAGAGGGTTCCTGAAAAATAGCTGGCTTGGGTGTGTTGGAGTTGCACTGCTGAGGGGATCTGGAGGCAGAGATGTCCCATGGGCAGGTCCTCATTCCAGTGGAGCCTTGACTACGGGAGGTGCTCCCTAAACAGCTGGAGCCCCGCCACCTGCAGTGCTCCCCAAATTCAGCTCTTCCTAAACCCACGCACCATTGTGTCACCTCAGAGTCCTCAGGAGACACCAAAACAGATCCCTTTAAAAAAAAAAAAAAGGTAAAGGATGTGCTTTACCCAAAACTTGGGGCATCAAATCTCTGGCGCTGGACCCTGGGTATCTGAATTTCTTGAAACTCCATCGGTGATTCGGATCTGCAGCCAGAGTGGGAAGTGTTGGCCTGTTGGAACCAAGGCATTCACACTTTCCTTAAGTCCTGAGCGCCTGATGTAGCCAAGAGAAAGGCCATCACCCTATTTGCACAAGCAGGTGGCCATTTCCTGCGCCTGTCACCCAGGGTGATTACTCATCCTTTCTGAGGCCACTGATTTCTGACCCAGGGACCATCATACCTGCCACGTAGAGCACTGCACTTGGATGGAGCAGGCAGACTTGAGCTGTTCAGCTCCACCACGGTCTAAGGTAGACATCTCCCAGAGCCGTCGACCTTTCTGACTCCCTAAACGGCCTGGACTAATGACTCAGCTTGTCAGACCTCCGCAGAAGTCATCTGGAAAGCCCCATGCTTGCCTAGTCCAACTGGGCACAGCCCCAGACACAGCCGCGCCTCTGTGCATCCTGTCCCCATCACCCTGGGCTCTGAGCTTCCAGAGACGGCAAAGTGAGTGGCTGTGCCCTCGTAAGCAGAGCCTTCCTCTTCAGCTTTCCATGTGTCCATGTGTGCCTTACAGCCTTGCCCTGGGGCAACTTACCACTTCCTCTTATTTGGGGAAGGTTCCTCTCCCTCTCCCCTGCAGGACAGCTGAAGGGTAACCATCTAGTCCAGAAAATGTCCTCTTAATACTCTTTGAACCTAAACTCATGATATGAGAATCTCAATTCAGTCTTGCAATCCCACAAGTTTTTCTCAGCTTACCTCGATCCTACTTCCTGGCAACATAGCCATTCAAAAAATGGTTGGCTCAGAAATCCTTCAAGCCTGGGAGAAACTCAGAATTTCTTAGCAGAATAATTTCTTCCAAGGCTTAATCCACACTCCCATTTGCCCTCCCAGTTGGATGCTTCACCAGAACTGGGGGCCAGAGGGAGATGCCTTTGGGGGGTTAGGTACCTGCTGTCAAGGCTCAGGCTGAGCTCACCCCCGGGCTGGCAGACAGTTGCCAGGGTCAGTTCATTTTAAACAAACAAACAAACAAACAAAAAAACCCCCCCACACACAAGAAAGTAGAGATAGATCCATTTTTCAGAATAAAAGTCCATCCTTTGGGTGAATGTTTCTCTCATCCTCTGTGACACTCTCAGAGCAGCAGCCTGGCAAACATCTGGGCACTAGAGACATAGAGGTTGACAATAGAGGCCAATTCCATGGAGCAAAGATGCTGCTCAAGGTAGTTCAAGTACGACAACTTAAGAGAGTCCGAATGGGCCCTCCCTGGGAAAGCCGATTTGGTGAAGTCTGAGGCATGTGCAGGGTTTAGGGACATTACTGTCTCCATCTTATAAGGGGGCACTGAGATGGGAGAGAGGGTGATGTGTGCAAGGCCACACCGTGAGCAGTGGCCACGCTCTAAGCGGCACTTGGGTCTAATGGGCACAGTCACAATCCGTGACTTTCTTCCTTTACCACACATGGGTGCCCTTTCTTCTAAAAAGAACCCAAAGAGGTTTTTCACGGTGTATAGATTGCCCAGTGTTAAAAACAAGACAGCAGACCCACAATGAAGTCACTTATGCGAAGGCCCATGTCACCAAACCAGTCAGGCAGGCGTCTCCTGCCCAGCACCAAGGGGCTGATCTGCCCATAGACCCCTGCCACCCGCTAAAGGAAAGCGATCCCGACACCATGAATCCACTTTTTGCCCCGTATGACTTCCTTGTTTGTTCCCTCCTGCCTGTAAGTCTCACGCAGTACAGCTGCTCAGAGCTCCTATTATCTGCCCGATGGGATGCTGCTCGATTCATGAATTGTTGAAACAAGCCAATAAGATCTTTAAAATTTACTCAGCTGAATTTTGTATTTTCAACAACGATATCCTTCAGGCTTAGCAAGTGAGCCGCCTCCTAGTGTCTCCCTAGAGACCGAGTCATTGAGGCATGGGCTCCACTGTCCAGTTTGATGCCACTTCTTTCCATGACAGTCATTCGTTGACCTCAAGACTCTCCTCTGCTCCTGGTGGACTAAGCCGGGCCTCCTCCTCTGCATGCCTTCATACTGCCCTCTCACCCTGTTCCTGAGTAGAATGTTTGAAACACATGGTTAAAAACCGTGTGTTGAGAGAGTCAACACAGCGCTTGTTGCAGGAAGCCGTGTAGTGATGGCATCAGAAGTTAGGACTTGAAGCCACAGTCCTGAGACGCTCCTTCCTAAGGGGCGGGGCATACCCTGGAGCGCCAGTTAGGATTTGTCATCATTCTTTGTATGCTATAGCTTACACTCAGTGATGGAGGGGAGGGCAGCTTTCAGAGTGTGGTCTGCAGATGGCACAGTGTCACCTGGGAGCCTGCCAGCCCCACTCCAAACCTGCTAAGCCTGACCTCAGTGATTTAGAGTGAGTGAAGATGACGCAGGATTCATGAACGTTTAAAGTCTGAGAAACCCTGGTGGCATTAGAATGATCTGGGGAGAGCATTATGCTAAGTGAAATAAGCCAGTCAATGAAAGAAAAATACCACATGATCTCACTTATTCATGGATAATTGAGACCATTATATACTTTTGTACAATAATAGATACAGAGGCAGCGCTGCCTCAAACAGAGTGTCAAACTGCATCGGGAAGGCCGGGGAGGGCTTTGCTCCATCTTCTAATTCATGGTTCATTTCATCACACATAATTACTCTCAATTAAGTTTATTGCACATTAGTTAGGTTTTACATATTCTATACATTCTGTATCAAAAAAAAACAAAAAAAAAAAAAAAAAAAAAAGAATGATCTGGGCACTTTAAAAGGGGGTGAGGAAGAGCTGTGTGTGGGTGTTCTGTTGGCTTTGATGCTCCTGGGGGATCCTGATGTGCATCTACTATTGTTGAGGATGCCGCCCTCCTGCAGGGGCCTGGCTCCAACCCGAGAAAGAACAAGAGGGTCCCCTCTGACCTCCGCCTGCCTCGATGCGACGTCCCCTGCTGTGACACGCTGGGGCTCTCCCTGCCAGCGCCCAGGGACCTGAAATGCCCTAGGGACAGTGGCACTGCGGGGAGGGGGCTGTGTCCAGAACAAGAAGAAAACAGTTGCCGCTGCCCTGCAGAGCGTTGAGGCCATGTGACTTGCAAGTGTGTGAAGCTACAGTGACTTCTTGAGAGGAGGGAGCGTGGCAACTGTTACTGTATTTGCCTTCCGCAAAATGCTTTCTGAAATGACTTTTTAAAAAATATTCCCGTCCAATGGCAGGGTTGTACCTGCAGATAGTGTCCTGCTTTACCCAACATTCTACTTTGCATCAGTCACCTCTTTATTCCACAGTGAGGTGGCTCTTACTCGCCTCAATTATGAGCCCTTATCACTCAGCAGGTTTTTGAGGGCCTGGCGTAGGTCTAGGCCCTAGACCAGCCGTGGGCAAACTATGGCCCACGGGCCGGATCCGGCCTGTTTGAAATGAATAAAACTAAAAAAAAAAAGACCGTACCCTTTTATGTAATGATGTTTACTTTGAATTTATATTAGTTCACACAAATACTCCATCCATGCTTTTGTTCCGGCCCTCCGGTCCAGTTTAAGAACCCATTGTGGCCCTCAAGTCAAAAAGTGTGCCCACCCCTGCTCTAGGCAGTGGGCGGCAATTCCCAGGGCTCCCCGTCCTGACCTCACTGCTGCTCAGCACTTTCCCCACTCCCACATCCTGGCAGTCCTGGGGCTGCCCCTCCCCAGAGCACTCCCCTTCTCACTCCTGCCCTGGAATGACATCATCTGCTTTCCGAAGGGAGGGGCAGGGCAGGCCTTTGCCCTCCTAGAGGCCTTCTTCCAGTGCCCTTGTCCCTCGCTCTCCTTCGGCCCCACCTGGAAGATGTCAGTGTAGCTCTTGATGAAGTCAATTTCCCACGTGGGCTACTCAGTTTACATTTCCTCAAATGCGTATGCAGAGTGATTACAGCCAGGGTCTAGAACACAGCAAACTTTTAGTAAATGCGAACTATTAGGTTAAGGTGAGGGTAAGGGTAAGGGTGAGGGTTAGGGTTAGGTTTACGTGAGGGATTGGGGTTAGGGTTACAATAGGGTTAGGGTTACGATAGGGATAGGGTTAGGGTTAGAGATGGGATTACGATAGGGTTAGGATTAGGGTTAGGGTAATGTTAGGGTTGGGGTTAGGGTTATGATAGGGATAGGGTTGGGTTTAGAGTTAGGGTTACAATAAGTTTAGGGTTCTGAAAGGGTTAGGGTTACAATAGTGTTAGGGTTATAGGGTTAGTGTTAGGTTTGGGTTAAGGTTAGGGTTAGGGTCTGTGTTAGGGTTATGATAGGGTAGGGTGGGCTTAGGGTTAGGATTGGGTTATCATTAGGGTCAGGGTTAGGGTTAGGATAATGCTAGGGGTTGCATTATGGGTTGGAGTAGTGTTGAGTTTAGGGTTAAAGTTGCAATAAGTTTAGGGTTAGTGTTAGGTTTATAATAGGGACAAGGTTAGCTTTAGGGTTAGGTTTAGGGTTATGATAAGGTTTGGGTTAGGTATAGGTTTGGGATTAGGGTTAGGTTTATGATAGGGACAGGGTTAGGGTAATGATAGGGTTAGGGCTAGGGTTAAGGTTAGGGTTAGGGAAGGCTTAGGGTTAGGGTTAAATTGCCCCCAGCTAGGGTTAGGGTTAGGTTTAGGGTTAAGGTTATGGTTAGATGGCCCCCAGCTAGGGTTAGGGTTAGGGTTAGTGTTAGGGTTAGAGTTTTTAGGGTTAGGGTTAGGGTTAGATGGCCCTCAGCTAGGGTTAGGGTTATTGTTAGGTTTAGGGTTTGGGTTAGGGTTAGGTTTTAGGGTTAGATGGCCCCAGCTAGGGTTAGGGTTAGGGTGAGGCTTAGATGTTAGGGTTAGGGTTAGATGGCCCTTGGCTAGGGTTAGGGTTATTGTTAGGTTTAGGGTTCGGGTTAGGGTTAGGATTAGGTTTAGTGTTAGGGTTAGGGCTAGGGTTATGATATGTATAGCATTAGGGTTAGGGTTATGACAGGTTTAGGGTTATGACAGGGTTAGGGTAATGATAGGGATAGCATTAGGGTTAGGGTTATGATAGGGTTAGGGTTTGGGTTCCAATTGGGATACGGTTAGGGTTAGCATTAGGGTTATGATAGGGACAGGGTTAGAGTTAAGGTTACGGTTAGGTTTAGGGTTAGGGTTAGCCTGGGGTTAAGGATAGCCTTAGCGTTATGTGTAATGTTATGGTTGGGTTATTATTCGTGTTAGTGTTAGGTTTAGGGTTAGGGTTAGGGTTAAGATTAGGGTTAGGATAGGGTTATGGTTAGACTAAGGGTTAGGATTAGTGTTAAGGTTAGGATTGGGTTATGATTAGGGTTAGGGGTACGGTTAGGTTTAGGGTTATGATAGGGTTAGGTTTAGGGTTAGGATTAGGTTTTTGATAGGGTTAGTCTGTTGGTTAGCATTAGTGTGAAGTTTATGTTAAGGTTATGGTTGGTTTTAGGTTTAGTATTAGGGTTATGACATGCTTAGGGTTTGCATTATGCTGAGGGTTGCGCTATGGCTGGTTAGGGTTGTGGTTGTGGTTAGGGTTAGGATTCAGCTCTGCTAGCTGGTGTGCAGCAGGGACTCATGGAACTATTGGGCTGATTCTTTCACGAAGTCATAAGCCTTAAGGAAGCACACATCCTGGGGAAGAAGCACTTTTATCTATGACTAGAAGATTCGTGCAACAGGCCTTCTTTTCCCCTGGCTGCCGGAACCAGTTTCCCTCCAGCACCCAGGACCCAGGCCTTCACTGCTCCAGCTGGAGCCTTCAGTCTTCGCTGCTCTGGCTGGGGCCTTCGTCTTTGCTCCGCTGCTTCGTGCCTATGTATTCAAATTAACCGCCATCTTTGGTTAATTTGCATACTCTCCTGATTGGCTGGTGAGCATAGCAGAGGGACGGTCAATTTACATGTTTGTCTATTCTTAGGTAAGATTATTCACCACTCCAGCATGTTGCATTTAAGATCACCGGATCCCATAAACATAGTCTGCAGCACTGCCATCATAAGTCAGAATGAGACAAAGCACTGCTTATTTTAAAATGTCCCACCAAAGGTGACAAGACTGTTTCCAGGAGCTCAGGGCAAATGCGGAGAGGGCACCCCACGCCATGTTCCACTGCACCCACTCCAATAGTAAGGGGCACAAGCACACTCAGCATCCTTCTAGTGAAAAAGTAGCTCCGAGCAGTCCTCCCATTTCCAGCCTGAAAATTTGCAACAGGGCACCAAACCCCGTCTCAGCTTCCTCCGACTCCACAGCAGGACCAGAGCAGGAGGGAGGCTGCAACCACAGACATGGATTGTCTCACAGTCGGGAGGGTGAAGGCCAACGTCCAGGTGTCAGCAGCGTCGGGTCCTGCAGGCCGAGGCAGAACAGGTTCCATGCCTCCCAGGCTCCAAGGCTCACTGGTGGTTCTTAGTGGTCTTTAGTGGTCCATGGCTTACGGACATGTCCCTCCATCTCTGCCTTCGTGTTCACCTGGCCATCTCCCGGTGTGTGCCTCTGGGCCCAAGTTTGCCTTCTTACAGGAACACTGGCTAGACAGGATATCACTTCCTCTTACCTAGTTACACGTGCAACAACCCTAATTCCCAATACAGTCACATTCTGAGGTATCCGGGTTAGGACTTCAACACATGGGTTTTGGGAAGATGCAATCCCACCCGTATCAAACTCTTAAAACACAAGTTACAGTCAGTGATCCAGACCGGCCCAACACCCTACCCATCTTCACCACCGTCACAACCAAGGTTGCAAATTCTCAGATAGAAGCAAACTCCAGGTGATCGGCACGGGTGCTTCGAGAGGAAGTAGATGGGAATGTGCCATTCATTGTTCCCAAAGAGTTATCTGCCTGGCAGATGAGTCATTTTAGATCACCCCCACCTCTTCCATGAGCTGTGAGTCTAGGCTGGAGGGCCATGCCCTTTGAAGTCCTAGCAGCAGGATCAGGATGTAGATGTGACGGGGGTTCAACACCCAGCTCCCCAGCTCTCTAAGGCAGGCGATGCCACTTTCAGGAGTGTGTGAAGGGACCCAACATACAGCTGTAGAGCCTTCGAGTTCCTGCAAAGTGCCAGCACCTCTCCATGGGCAGTTTTCAGCCCTGCGGCAGCTACTCCAGCCGCCCGGGCTTCTGCAGGATCACCACCAGAGGGCAGGCCATTAACACGTTCCTGTTGAAGCCAGTTCTGCAAAAGCAAAACCGAAGACACGATAAACTCCCGATTTAAAAGGTTGTCTTTCTCCCACATAGAATGCAACTACGCCTTAAACACAGGGCAACAACATGGGAAGCGCTGCCTTGTTTGCACACCGCTGTGTCAGCACTGCGCTGGTGAAGTGTAAAGCCCGCAGGAGGGCTCCTGGCAGTGGAGGAATCCGGGCTTGGCTTTGGGTTCATGGACCCCAGGAGCAGCCTGACCCAAGCATCGTCTCGGGGCCGCCCCACTGACGAGAGACCTGCTCAGCATGAACAGGCCACATGGAGTGTATTTTATTCCTCCACCTAAAGAAGTCCTCCAACCTGTAACTTGATCAACTTTACTTCATCACCAACCCTTCCAAAAAGAAAGGCTCAGGCCATTCTAAAGATGGCTTTGGCTTCTCTTCAGAGTCCGGCTTCTCTTCTCCGCCCCCTGCCCCTCCCAGGTACCTCCGCCCTGTCTGTTGTCACATAAAGATCTCTGTAGATGTCACCATGGGTCCCTGTTCCCAGACAAACGCCGCATTCTCCTCCTCATTCCAGGTCCAGGCTTCCCACTGCGGAGAGGGCTCGCTGGGGAGTGCGGGCAGAGAGCTTCCTGCTCCTCCTCGGAGTGGGAACAGGCTTCCCTGGGGAAGCGGGGCTTCGTGGAATAAAGACCCAGGGAGCCGGGAGGGCCAGCCAGGCCCCTGGCTCCTCATTGTCCAGCCGCTTCCCAGGGCCCCGTCCCAGCGGCGGGCAGCAGCCCTGAGAGGAGCTCCAGAAACTGCAGAGCAAGCGTCCCTGCCCAGCGCGCACAGGGCCTGCGAGGAACACTGTGCAAAACCAGAAAAAGCCAAGACCCTTTTCAGAGTCCCGAGAGCAGGAGGAGGGGGCCTGCGGCGGGGAGAAGGCTGGAACAAACGTGAGAGGTTCACTCCTGGGTAGAAAGAAAAAAACAAAGATCTCCTTTTTTTCAAGTGTTTCATAATGCAAAATTCTTTTTAATCCCTGTGTTCATTCTTAAAAACACTATTAGATATTTTTAAGTCATGGAGGCAATGATGTTGGTGGTAACCGGTCACATAACAGATATAAATTGAAAAATCCTCCTCCAAGCCTACCTACACAGAGGAAACTTCCTGTAAGTTCTGAGTTCAAGACAAAGCATTCCTTTCTTTTTCTCAAAATATATTTTTATTGATTTCAGAGAGGAAGAGACAGACAGAAACACCAATGAGGAGAGAGAATTACTAATCGGCTGCCTCCTTCGGGCCCCACATTGGGGATCAAGCCCACAACCGGGGCATATGCCCTGACCAGGAATCGAGCCAGTGACCTCCTGGTTCATTGGTTGATGCTCAACCACTGAGCCACACAAGCCAGGCTGAATCCCTTTACTTCTGAGCTGAAATATTTCTCCTTTCTGGGCCTCGAGTTTGCCGAGAGCAAGAATGACAATCAGCCTCCTGTACATAAGATGATCTCCAGCACAGCGAAGTAAACTCAAGAAATGGGGACTGGTGACCTCCCATTACCACAGATACACTCCCCTAAAGTCAAAGTAACATTTGTGGTCTCAAGTATCCAGGGGTATGAGGCAAACATTTCCCAAAGCAGTCCTGACACAGGGTCGGGGTCTGAAAATACTGTGTGAACCTTAAAATGTTGTTTTCATTTAATCTATGAAGAAAATCCCTGACAGTTCTAAAGACAGAAGTCTCCTTCTGTGGTGATAACTCAAAATAAAAGTTAGGTCAGCATTTCTCCAAGGGGCTAAGATTCCTGCTCTAAGGGACTACTAGAAATTATTTTCTTAGAAAAAGGTTGTGAATATTATCAACATTTACCTAGGCCCATGTGAGTCCTAATCCTCACTGTGCATTAAATTTTCAATGGGACTTTCTTAGACATATAGGCTCTCTGAAAAAAAAAAATAAAAAATATATAGGCTCTGGCTCCCCCACCACAGAACTGCTAGGGGCAAGGCCTGATGATCTGCATGCCACGTGGTCTCTGGGAGGCTGTGAGCAGCAATGGCCTTAGGAACAGAGATTCCTACACACTCCGCTCTGCCTGTCTCCCATTAGCCAGCAGCACCAAGAGACCTTTCCCTCCCAATCACAAGATGTTCCCTGTCCCTTCCCCCGAGAGAACTAGACCAGAGCGGGGTTCTCAAATTGTGCTCTCAAAACACATGGCAACAGCGTCGCCAGCAAACCATCACCGCGAACCAGTCAGAACAGTACCTTCTCAATCTCCCCTCCCCAGAAGGACTAAATCAGGAATTCAGTCTGGGAAGAGGCAGACACAACCATCTGGGTTTCCACAAGCCATCGGGGATTCTGACGCGGCTGCTGAGGTTTGGGAACCACCGCATCCGAGACTTTTGTAATTTCAAGAGAGAAGCAATGAAGACAGACATAACCCCACGCAAGGTAGAACCAAGTTTATTAATGACAGCCTTTATTACAACCACTCTCAAGTGTAAAAAATAAAGAGTGGTTCCTTAAAATTTAAAACTCACTTGGACTTCTGTTTGGCTTTTCACTGGATGTGCCGAAGGGGGGAATCTTGCCCGGTTCTGAATCAACTGGTCAGAGGGAGTTCCCTGGAGGATGAGGTAATGAACAGGAAGGACAAGCGTGCCAACCGGAGAGCTGACTCCGTGTTGGAATGACATCACAGGACAACCGTGGTGGGGCCGAGACGAGATAAAATCATCTTACAGCTGGAGCACGGGATGGACATCGCTAAGGATACAGACACACACACACACACACACACACACACATACCCGCAGAGTCAGACACACCCAATCCCGGAGACCAGGTACTGTCAACTGCGGTCCTCGCTCAGAGCAGACCCACCCGTGCACCGGCCGCACAGCGATGCCCCAAGGGGCGGGCGCAGAAAGCCTTGCTCAAGTTCACAAAGTACCTCGCCCGCTGCCCAGTGATGCCTTGGAGAACGTGTCATCACCGTGAAACACGCCTGTGGTTTTCCCAGCGCTCCACAGACTATACCTGCTCCCCGGGAGAGTGACATCCCGGTAGATGAGGTTGGATTAAAATCTGGGGGCAAAACGGGTCCCTCCCACCTGGAGGCGGGCCAGGATGGGTGGCAGCACCTGGAGGTGGTTTTCATCTCAGACTCAGAACACCTGAGGCCAACGTCCCCCCTTGGAGTATGTGTGCTTTGTCGCCATCCTGATGGTTCGCCTGCACTACGAGAACCAAAACAGCTCTGCCCACGCACTCTTCTCTTAAAAAAAAAAAAAAAACACCCCAAAAAAACTAAAACCAGAAGAGGGAAAAACCCCACTAGAAGCTTTCTGATGTGTCAGCGTTGTTTTGGAAAGGGGTTCACTTCCATTCCAGGAGAGAGGGGGGCAGGACGCAGCAGAACCTGGGGGCAGACCATGGCGACCGTATGGCTGAGCGATTGCTGAGTCCATGGAAGCATCTTGCGGGCCCAGCTGGCCCCTTCCCAGCCAGGCGGGACCACCACCCCTCTCAGGGCAAGAACCCACCCAGTGCTCACCACAACACACCACACCACACCTATCAATGCTGTCGGAGAGATGGCGGGAGGAGAGAATGGTGGATTCAGATTCACAGGTCATGCGGGGAGATTACACACACAAAATTAATATTCGGGCTTGTAAGGAAACACTTAAAAATTTAACAGAAATGGCAGCTTTTGGGGAGTCTAAAACAAAAAAAGGCAAGAAAAAAAAAAGCCAAAGCCGCAGAGTTTCTGAAGAATCCGACACCTACTTGAGTGGCTGGGGTGAGGGTGTATCCAACTAATACCTCGTCATGAGCCTCATTTTCTCCTTGGATGTCACAGGTAAATAAAGCGCAGGCCCCTTAGAAAAAAGATCTGTACTGCTGAATTCCAGCCTCACGGGGTGCTCCCAGGGTCTGCTCAGTGCACGCGAAATACACAACTTCTCTGGTCAGGAGGCCCAATGTGCCGGCTCGTCCCTTGCTGAACTCGATCTGGAAATCTGACCCCAAGGACAAGTTGCTTTCTCCCTGGGACGTGAGTTGTCGCAGTTCCTTGCGATGTCCAGTGAAGGGACGCCAGTGGCCCAGCCCTCACAGGGCAGGGGCTGGGTTTCAGGAAAGATCACATCTTCAGGCCACGGCGTGAGGAAGGGCCACGCTGCCTCTCCCAGCCCTCCAATCGCTCCCGTGGAGAACAAGGCTTTTCCCACACATTCAAGTACATAGGGGTTCCCCACCCTCCCTTTTCCTCTTTTTTTGGTTAAGGATCCAACCATCCATAAATTCATGGCTACAGTAGAGATTCACGGCGCAACGACTTGCATACTGGTTATTGTTTCTTTAATTCTGTCAGTAAGCAGCATTTCTCAGCTTCACCCCCCAAAACAAGTTCTTGGCAGCTCCGTCAGGTGGGATGGCAGGATGCCCCTGTGACGGCTCCGTGCGGCGTGGACGCGGTCGGGCCGCTGGAGGGTGCGGGAGGCTGGGTGTCCAGTGTTCTGCGGCGGTGGCAGGCGCTCCGCTCTACCAGCTGGCCCTGACAGCTTCGATGTCGCTCACCAGGTTCTGGGCCAGGCATATCCCAAAAATCTGAGAAAGGAAGAAAAAGAGTCAAACAGTGAAACTCTGAACATCATTAGGCTTTTCCTTGGCCAACGAATCCTATTTTTCTTTTTCTTTTTTAAATAGATTTTTATGGATTTCAGAGAGAGGCAGGGAGAAGGACAGGGAAATAGAAACACCAATAATGAGAGAGAATCATTGATCAGCTGCCTCTTGCACGCCCCCTGCTGGAGATCGAGCCCACAACCTGGGCATGTGCCCTGACTGGGAATCAAACCTCGACCTTCTGGTTCATGGGTCAATACTCACCCACTGAGCCACGCTGGCCGAGCTGAACCTGATTTTCCTTATCTTTGATCTTTTAAATTGAGATGTAATCCATGTACTGTAAAATCCATTCCTTTAAAGTATAATTCAGTGGTTTTTCGTGTACTCACAGGGATATGCAACGATGACCACTATCTGTTTCCCACACATTTCATCACCCCAGAAAGAAACTGTACCTGTTAGCAGTCATTCCCATGCCCCCCATCTCCACAGTCCTGCCAACCACTAATCTACTTCCTTTGAATTTGCTCATTCTGGACATTTCATATGAATGGGATCATATACCATCTGGCCTTTTGTGCAAGTCTGCTTTCACATAGCAAAGTGTATTCAAGGTCCATGTTGTAGCATGTACCAGTCATCAATCCTTTTGATGGTTTGAGTAATATTCCATTATATGGATAAAACATATTTTGTTTTTCCATTCAGCAGGTGATGGGCATCTGCAGTGTTTCCTTTTTTGGGCTCTTATGCATAATATCACTATGAACATCTGTATATACGTTTTTGGGTGAACACATGTTTTTAATTCTCTGGGGTACATACCTCAGAATAGAATTGCGGGGTCATATGGTACTGTAATTTTCTGAGGAATTGCCAATTGTTTTCCGTACAGGCCGCATCATTTTCATTCCCTTCACTGATGTGTGAGGGTTCCAATTTCTTCACATCCTCGACAACTCGTTATTATCTTCCTTTATCATTACAGTTCACCCCTGAGCAACATGGGGGTTACGGGTGCTGTGATCCCATGCAGTTGAAAAATCCGCACATAACTAGTCAGTTTTCTGCATACTCAGATTCCCAACCTCAGTCAGTTGAACTACACAGATCAACTGAACTGTGGTCAGTTGAAAAAAAAAATGTGCTTATGAGTGGACCCACACAGCTGAAACCCATGTTGTTCGAGGGTCAACTGTATGTCCACCCTGCTGTGTGTGAAGCGGTAGGTATCTCACTGTGGTTTTTATTCGAATTTCCCTAACAATTAGTGGTGACGTTCTATCTCCTCACGTGCTTACTAGCCATTTGTATCTTCTCTGGAGACATGGCTATTCAAATTCTTTGCCCATCTTTAAATTGGGTTTGACTTTTTAACTGTTGAGTTGTTCTTTGTACAGTCCAGATACTTGACCCTTACCAGATATGACTTGCAAATATTTTCTTCCATTTTGTGGGTTGTCATTTCATTTTCTTAGTATTTTTAGCACAGTGTTTAATTTTGACAAAGTCCAATTAGTCTATTTCTTTGGTTGCTTGTGCTTGTAGTGTCATGTCTAAGAAAACCGCCTACTCCTGGGTCGCAAAGAGCTACGCCTATACTTTCTCCTACACCTGCACTTTCTCCTACACCTGCACTTTCTCCTGAGAGTTTTATAGTTTTAGCTCTTATGTTTTGGTCTTTGGTCTATTTTGAGGTAATTTTCATGTATGGTGTGAGGTAGGAGTACAAATTTATTCTTTTGCATATAGATAATCTGTTGGTCCAGCACCATTTATTGAAAAGACTATTTTTGCCCCAGTGAACGGTCTTGGTTCCCTTGTCAAAAATCTACTGACCATCGATGCGTGGGTTTACTTCTGGACTTTCTATTCTGTTCCACTGGTCTATATGCCAACCTTATGCGAGGAGGCACTATCTTGATGCCTGCACCTTTGAAGTAAGTCTGGAATTGGGAAGTGTGAATTCTCCAAATTCGTTCTTTTTCAAGTTTGTTTTGCTTTTCTAGGTCCCTTGCATTTCCATATGAATTTTAGGATCAACTTGTCCATTTTTGAACCTCCCCCCCCCCCAAAAAAGGCAGTTTGAATTCAGAGATTGCACTGAGTCTGTAGATGGATTTGAGGAGTACTGCCACATTAGCGATAGTAAGCCTTTCAGTCCATGAGTATGGGAAGGCTTTCCGTTATTTAGGTCTTCTTTCATTTCTTTCAACCACCGCGCCGCATTTGGGTTCGAAGAAAAGTATCACATCTCCACCGGATGAAAAAGCTAGCACTTGGGACTGCCCAGGAGGAAAGGTGGGCACTCCTTTCCCTCACTAGCACTCTGGGAAGGTGGGCCAGAGGCAGAAAGGGACACAGCATGTTTGTAAAAATCCAAAAAAACCTTAACCTCACCACTTGGATCTGCTTTTGACCATTCCTGTCTGCCCAGCTGGCACACACAGAATTAATTATTGAGCCCATGGAAATGCACCGACCCCATCAACGTCTCCATCTTCAAAAAGAAAAAAAACCCCACCAGTTTCCTAATGTATTTTAGGATAGAGTTGCATCTAAAATCAGAGCTTTAATAAAATACCACAGAATTTGGGTCTGTTTCCCAGCCCCTCCAATTGTGTCTTAATTACTGGACCGTTAAGGTGATCCGGCAAAGTGCCCGGGCTGGTGAGGATTTTCCCGACATCGCTTCCCGTGACATCCAGGAAGGAGCCCAGCCTTACCTGCAGCAGCGCGATGCCTATGAACACGCCGGCCACGATGGTTAAATTGTCCTGCAGCCACTTCTCAAACTGGGGCACGCAGCCTTTCGTGTAGATTACGATCTGCTGGTCGACCTCCTTCACGAGGGAAGAGGAGACACAGCGTCAGCACCAAGTCCCAAGGCTCCTCCAACACCCCGTGCGCCAAGCGACAAGAGGGTACCCACTTACTGGTTTCTGCCTGGCATCGTAGCCACACTGCGTGTTGATGACATCTTCCTGGTGGGGAAAGAAAACAGGACAGTGTCAGTCACGCCGGTTAGAAGCCCACGGAGGGATCAGCAGAAGATGCCCACTCAGGGTAATACCATGTGCATGGGCACACAGATGGACCGGGCGCCTCGGTAAGCACTCTGATATGCTACCCCAGGTCATTATTTTAACAATCCCCAGAAATAGGTATTAAAATATGCCCTTTTCCAAATGAGGAAAACAGAAGCTCAGGAAATACCAGGAAGGAGAGCAAGCCCATTCTGTGGGAGGTGCAGGATTCAGAGCTGACAGCCTCAATATGTGTATGGTGTTTAGGGAAGTGGAGACAGATAAAAACCATGCTGAATGGGCATCATGACTGGCTTCATTTTTGCTCTCTTTGGCGCTGGGAGGGGGAGAAGGACTTCTACCTTTTAATACGTATATTTCTATGTTATTTAGATGAGTTTTCAATGAGAATATGTGACTTCATTAAAAACAGAACACCCTAGTCACGTATCACATGGACACATGTTCTGACATCCGACAGCCCTGATCAGAAATGCGGATTCCCCTCTTTTAGGCTTGTTTTTATCCCCCCTGCAGGGGGTGGGCGGAAATTGTTAGCTTGGCATTACCCAGAGGATCTGTCACTGAAAGGGGAGACATAATGCCTCCCGAGAACTTGGGAGTTTGTCTGATGGAATGTTAACACAGGGCAGAATGGGAGACAGAGCAGCTGGCATTGGCCAGCCAGCGCGAGGCTGCCTGAGCGGGCACCCTGGGCTCTGCCGGGCACTCTTGCCTTTGGGCCTCCTCAGAGGAAAGGGAGAAACCAGCCAGTGGGGAAGGTCAGCTGTCCTGGCAAGATCCCAGAGCAGCGAGCACAGGCCTTCCTGATTCTCAGTCTCTTCAGACCAAGAGTAACAGCCCAGGCTGGCCCCCCACTAGGGGCGATGGGCGATGGGCGGGCTGCAGGGAACTTCTGCTTCCCCACCCCAAGGCCACGCCCCTTTTGAAGAGCTGCACACCCTCTACCTTCAGGGGGAAACGGCCATGAACTCATCAGTGCCCACTCGAATCTGCATGATGGGGGCAAGGGCAGCTCTGAGGGTGCACACTTGGGGGACTGACAGGCTACAAATGAATCTGGGCAGCTATGGTCTCCCCATATAGCATTCTTGTCTCAAACTCTTCTATTCCAATGTGTCCCCCACAACTAAGTCGGGAAGAAGAGGGTTACTAACCACAACCCAATGAGAGAGCTCCCAGGTGAGCCTATACAGAAGGAACAATGCCAACATTTGATGTGAGCTTGGGTAGGGACTTAAAACCCAGGGGCCTCGATTTCACCTAAAAAGGGAAGATAATGTTGGTATCTGCTGGCAGGAATGTTCCGGACTTCAATGAGCCAAGGCACACAAAGGCTCAGGACAGGAGCGATGATCACTCCTACTGGGAAGAACTGAGCCCTATAGGCCCTGCAGGAGCGACAGTCAGGTAAGAGGTTTCCAGAAGAACACCACCCCTCTGCCCATCCCACACACCGTCCCGGGTGATGGGGGGGCAGGCGGGCCATGTGCTGCCCCCACTTACCGCGGGATCTTTAGTACAGCAGGAGAATGGCACACCGCACCTCTCCCGACTTGCATTGGAATCTGTGCAATTGAAGTAAATATTTAGGTTCCAATCATCAGCTCCAAAAGCCCCACAGCACTGCCACTAGAGCAAACAGGAGAGAATTAGAACACCTCCACCTGGAGGCCACCAGGCACTGCACCCACACCCGCCCCAACGGCCCACACCCCTTCCTGCCAGCTCCCTCCCTCCCTCCATCTCAGAATTTATTTTTAGACCAGACTGAACCCTACGTAGCCCCCATCAAAGCCTCCAAAATAACGCAGGCGGAAGGTTTGTAAGGGTGTGTGGGCATGTGATTTGGAAGGTCGATGAGACCCATGGTGTTAGGTGGTGGTGGGGGTGGGACAGGAGTTGATAGCAGGGCTCCCTTAGAACAGGGTGGGTTTAGTTTGAGTGCATGTGGGAACATTCTAGAAGGATAAGACACTAAACAGCAGTGTCCAAAAGAGGCGACTGGGGCTGTGGGTGGGATATTGAGAGATTTCCTTTTTTACAATTTTGTTATCTACGCCTTAATGGTTTTTTTAAAAATCTGTTTTATTGCTGTATCACTAACATACAATCAACTGCACATAAAGTGTACAATTTGATCATTTTTGACGTAAGTATACATTTATGAAACCATCACCACAAT
>NW_006283768.1:228100-228789 GCF_000327345.1 Myotis davidii | reverse complement strand
AGTCTGAGAGGCTGACTTCTCATTACATATCTGTTAGTACTCGGAATCTGTTTAAACAAGAGCAGGTATTTACATTTTCAAAAAATTACTTAAGAATGCAGTCATCTAATTAAAATACAATCATGTTAAATTCCGTGGGTCTTAGGAGGGGCCTGACAGAGAGGCTGGTCCCATTGTTTCCTCCCCTCACCCCTCCACGCCCTGCCCCGTGGACTAGTTCCACATCTGGATGTTAAATAAACATCCAGCTGGGACCGCTGGACGGCTTTCAGGACCAGCATCTACTTCAGAACATTCAACTCCACGACAGAAAAAGAAAAATCACATGAAACGACAGTATTTCTCCATAAAGCAGACAGCATTTCAAGAGAACGTGTATACGCATGTGCATCCACCTCATTGGATTCTCTGAGGGCTTGGGTTGCGCCTCCCAACGTTGGCTGCACAGCTCCATCAGATCTGTCATGCAAACGAGGCAGCAATAATACTTGGCAAGGCGTGAGCCTGCATCCACTATGACCTAACGAAACAGTGAAGTCTGCCGAGGAGATGAAAGGGGGCTTAATTCACACCGAGTACAGCTCACTCCAGGGCAGTCCTCGCTGCCACACAACAAAATCAACACAACTTGCTCTGCTCTGAGTGCCTGATGTATGTGGGGGTGTGGGGATGGAGAGTGTGAGGGTGTG
>NW_006283768.1:193003-227914 GCF_000327345.1 Myotis davidii | reverse complement strand
GGGTGGAGAGTGTGAGGGTGTGGGTGGGGGTGTGGGGGTGTGGGGTTGCCCCCAGGACGAGTGCTGATATAGCCCTCTCCTCCCGTTACCAAAGGGACCCCAGCTCCTCCTGCCATATGCATTAACATCATGGACACCATGGTCCAGGTCTGCGCAGCTTATCTGATTTTTTCCGATTTTTTAAGTGTCTGCAAATAGGCACCTATCGGTTTGTAGGACCACAACACCCGAAGCCCATGATGCAACCACCAATCTCCATGAGTTAAACTGTAGCTTTTATTGTTTCCACGTTCCTGCTGGGGACACAGGCCAAGGTCCTATTACCCCTTAGTCGCTTAGCTGATCAGATCTGGGCACCAGGTCTGTGTCTTCTGAGCCCTGTTCATAGGCCATTTTGCATTCTGAGTGGAACAGGGATTCTGCTGCTTTGCTTGCCTTGCAGGGGCCGCCACAGAAATATGGTCAGAAACCGGGTGGGAGGGGCTCTCTGCACAGGTTCTCCGCTCGGTAGAGGCCACCAGGGGGTGAAACTTGCCCAACTTTCGGTTTCACCCGCGCGTGGTGCTATAATAACACTGAATGGGTCTATGTCAGGGAATTTTGAACAAACACCCTACTGGTGAGGGAGGATATTATTCTGAGCTGTGAAGTGTGGAGGATGACTAGAAATGGGCAAGGAACAAGACAGCATCCATATTTAACGCCACATAAAACGTTAAACCTATAGCAAAGCAATCTTCTTCAAACGTCGGCAGCAAAGGGCAACTGTGATTAGCGCCTTCTTGCTCAAGAGTTTCCTTCTTTGTTCCTCTTGGCAGACACGAAGATTAAGTAAAAACAGGACATTTCCATGTAGAGCACAAATCGTGCAGGTCACAGAACAAGCCAGCAAAGAATAAACAGACAAGCAAACAACCCACAAGCCACGCAGACCAGTCAGAGGGGCGTCCCAGCTGGCAGACGCGGAGCCAGGAGGATGCTCTCTGGGGCCATCCTTCCCAGAAGGCTTTCAACTTGAAAAGAAACCAAATTTAAACTTACATATTCCTGGGTGAAGTCTATGAGGTTTTGCAAATCAATGTCATCCCTGTACGCTCTGATGTTGTTGTTTATAAAGAAATACAGCTGGTCTTTGATCCAGTCTTTGAAAACAAATGCCAGGACCCCGGCAGTGAGCTCCAGGAAGAAAATGATGCCCAGGAACACGGAAAACTACGGCAAAAGACACAGAGACGGAGAGCAGTTACGCCGGCTGTTTTGATCATACACGGTTCAATGGTGCCTTCGAAGAAGGTCTGTGATTACACTGGGTTGGTGCACTCGTCCAAAGCAGACAACCTTCCGTTTCTTAAGACTCATTAATAAAAGATTACACTCCAAGAAAGGACTTTAAAAAAAATCATTTCCTAATCACATTGTGGGGCTCTGGTGGCTCCATTTGGCAATTAACCAACAAAGCTCATAAGCAAACACAGAAAATGGGAGTTTCTCATTAGAGTCACATTAAGGCCTAAGGAATTTCTCCTGATTAACGTGCTGCCTGCCAGGCGCTGAACAACGGCCCGTAAGCTTCTGCAACACTGAGAGAGAAGCTACCCCAATGTTTTAAGATCACCTGTCATTTTTACTGTGGCTGGGTCCTGTCTGGAGATATTCCTTTTACGGATTCAGACACTGCGCTAATCCCCCTTCGCACCTGCTCCAAGGGGCACAACGGCACACGTGTGCATCTCAGATGAAGAGAACAGAGGGGAAGTGGGGGGGACTGTGACATGAAAATAATTTCCCATCGAGAAAATAAAACGAAACCACTTTCCCTTGTGAAGCTCCAGCCTCGGAATATTTTAAATAACGTCGAGATGCCGCCGCAGGGAGGCTCCTGGCTCACACAGATGAGAGGAGTTTAAGAAGGCAGGCGAGAGGCCACGGGCAACGCGGGAACGGCCCATGGACTGGAGAAAACTCCCTTCCGTCTAGCACACTCAGCAGAGCCTCACCTGAGTCATATCACCTACCGTCACACCCCCGGTTCTTTCCACTTCCTCCGGCCTCCACATTCTTACCCTTTTCCATTTTAATTTGTTCAAAGAGTTTCTGAGAAATGAGGCTGTGAAGGAGCAGCGTATAAACTGCAAGCAAACTTCTGGTGATGAGGACAGAAAGGCGACCCTGGGCCACCCCTGTCAGCAGAGCTCCAGAGGCTGCAGGACAGGGGTCGGTGAGGAGGCAGAGGGGCCAACACGGCTGCTGTGTCTACATCCCGCAGGAGCCCTCAGGCGGCCAACCAGGAGCACACCGCGTGGGGGCGGCACAGAGGCAACGACACAGCTACTTACTATTTACCAAGACTAGGAACGGCCCTGGCCTGTGTGGCTAAGTACTTGGAGCCTCGGCCCGAGCCCTCAAGGGTCTTGGGTTCCATTCCCAGTCAAGGGCACGTACGTGGGTTTCGGGTTCGATCCCAGGCCCCAGTGATCGGGGCTTGTGTGGGAGGCAACCAATAGATGTATCTGTCTCACATAGATGTTTCTCTCTCTCTCTCTCTCTCTCTCTCCCCCCGCCCACCTCCTCCTTTTTACTCCCTCTAAAAAAATAAATCAATGGAAAAAATATCCTCTGGTGAAGATTAACAAAAACCAACCAACCAACCAACCAAAAAGACTAAAAATGTGTATTCATTCAGGAAACATCTACTGAATGACCTGCAGGCCCTGAGCTGGGTGCCTCCAAAGAGCCTCTCACAGTAAGGGACGGGGCGGGCAGTGAGGTGGGCCACATCGCAGTGTGTATCTGACAGTGTTTGCCCAGGGTGCCAGGTGCTGCTCTGAGAGGGTGGGCATAAGGGGAGGGTGGGAAGAAGAAATAAGCACCTGGCAAAGTCTAAGATCCCAAGGTTTAGGCCCCCATTTTAGGCCTTCAGGGTCAGAGCTCCTGGTTATCTGCCCTTGAGCTCACTAGCAACAGAATCTAAAGAGTTCATTATCATCGCTGGTACCAGTAATTTCAGTGTGAGCTTTCCTCAACCTAGAAAAAGGACAAGAAAATGGTCACTTTTGCTCTTGCATCTCAGGCCATCATGAGGAAGACCCGGAAGCTGCAGGGCCATGGCCGCATCAGCAAGCACAGGAAGCACGGGGTGGGGGTGGGGGTGCTGCGAGGCAGTGATGGTGGCTTGCATCATCACAGGGTCAGCTTCGACAGCTCTGGCCCAGGGCCCTTGGGAAAGCTGGCATGAGGATTACCACTTAAAGGGGAAGCAGAGCTCCCCAAGCAGCCTATCATCATGAAGGCCAAGTTCGTCAGCAGAAGAGCTGAGGAGAAGATGAAGGGTGCTGGGGGAGGGGGGGGTCTATGTCCTGGTGGCTTGAAGCCACACAGAGGAAGTTCATTAAATGCTCACACGGGGGGGTGGGGGGGGGCACCCTATAGCATAGCATAACACAACTCTCCTCCCTTTACCAAGTACCACTCTACACGACAGTCATCACACTACAGAAATGAGAACATCATGGCTACCTCATGTGTGTGCACACACAAACAACAAGATATAAGTCATGCAAAGGTTATAATTAGGTTTTTGTCTTCACCTTTACAAAGGCTAGGCAAGTTCATTTTCTAGTTCCCCATGTTCACATAATAATATACAATATGCATATCAAAAATTGAGTCTAAATTAAATTCTTATCAAATATTTGGCAGGAACACACACGGGCCCTGTGAGCAAATTTCCCCATTTCCAAAGGAGAAGAGAGGGACTCACAGGCTTCGTTCCAGGGCCTCAGTCAACAGGAAAGCTCCGTTTCTATTTCACGGGAACGCAGCTCTCAGATTCCCCCCCGCAGTCCTCCTGGCCTTGCACCATCAGGTGGTTGAGGCTGTTTGGAATGATGCTGCCATTGACTTCCTACTTATTTCAAAGACTATTCTAGGCCAGTTTTTATTGCATGTACTAAACGGAGAAAGGGACCATTTAAAATAGTCCCAAGACTTAAGGAAGCCAGGAAACAACACAATTCTCTTTATTTGCAACATGGGACTTCATAAATTAAGGTGATCACTTAGAGAAATGTATAAATCTCTGCCTATTCAAGTTAGCTCTAGTATCTTCATCTATAAAAGTGAGAAAGGGACGATCCTTATAAACTAATATGATTAAAGCGGATCATTTAGGGGCATGGAGGCTAAAAATGGTAAAATAGTGGCAATCAGTAAGTATGAGGAGGCCCAAAACAGGCTACAGCAAAGCTGAGGGAGGTGCGCTCAAGCTTTAGAAATACCTCGTGCTAAGAGGACTGGCGGGTTGCTATCAGGGACAAAACTTTCCTGGGGCCTCTGTAGGTCTTTGACGAGGTGAGGAGTGGTGGGTGGTGGGTGGGTTTAAGAGAAACAGAGTTTGGGAAATTAGCTACTCCCACCAGAGACCCATGTGTACAGAACAGAGATCCAGTGGCTCATTAGACGGCACCAGGGTTTTTCCCTGTCAGCACGAGGCATACGAACTTCCAGGCAGAACAGCCTCCAGACCTTGCCTGGGCCAGAGCTGCCCACCTTGTATGGACGGGGAGTCTGCTCTTCCTGGGGATGTTCAAGAAGAAATGCCAGAGGAAGATGTGGCAGATGTGCTGGGGAGAGACCCACATTCTGCATGGCAGCTGGGACTCGTCCTGGCGGGAGCTCTTGTTTTAAATGAAAATGGCCCTCCATGACATTGTATCATAAGGGTGAGATTAGTGATATTAAACTGATACGATTCTCTAGAAATCTAACCATCTTCCCTCATCACAGGAGGGTGGGTTCCCCCGCCCCCACACTTTTTATTTTGGGAAGGGGAGTGGGTACCATCGTGTGGAGGGCTGTGATATGGCCGCCACCAAATGCCAACACCAGACAACAGGCACGTTCAGTGAGCTGTGGCTACACTCACCGAACCTGTTTCACACACACACACACACACACACACACACACACACACACACACGGGCACAGCAGCCATCCTGTTCTCCTTTGGGAGGCATCTCCAAAGGAAAGGCTTCCGCTCTCCTTTTATTACCTACCTACCCACCCCTGGAGAGCTCCTCCTCCAAACACATTCGTGCTAACTGGTCACAACACCCTGCGGGGGATCTGAAAAGCATGCTGGTCAACAAACGGAAGACTCTGCCTTTCAGTTTCTCCATCTTCACCAAAACCTCCTGCACCGGCCACAGCCACGGTGCTCATGTCTGGTTTCTCTAAACCAACCAGCTGAACAACTTTCTTCTGATTATGTGCTTAAAAGAGAAAGCATAACTCACTTAAGAGAAGAAAACTATGTCTACAGAACCACCTTAGCCCTAACGGTATTTTAGGGATTGCAATGCAGTCGTGACATACGTGTGCAAAACCCCCTCGATGCCATGGGGTGGGGTGGTATATATACTATTAAGGAGGCCTGGCAGGGGCAGACTAGAGGGCTCTTGTACAGAAAAGCATGGCCCAGGCTGTAGTTCTGCCAGTGCTTTCGGGACAGCTCCCTCTCGCTAAAGGCAGCGTCCAGCTGCTGGGGGCATGCTTGGTTTTCGCCTGAGGGCAGCGTGGGATACTTACAAACTTGAGGAGGAAAGTGTTCTCCCGCAGCGCTCCAATGCACCCTGCGAATCCCAAAATGAACATCACTCCTCCCACCACAAGGAAGAGCCAGACGGGGTCGAAGCCGCCGAGGTCGGTGATGGAAGAGATGTTGGACAGAACTCCCTGGGGGCAGAGAAGAACACACAACAGGGCACCGGGTGCGGGGTTAGTTCTCCACCGTGAAAAGGTTACCGCGACTGTCTCTTTCCCCCTCCGAGGAAACACAGCAGAGGCCACGTGATATCTGCTGTGATGAATACTCGAGTCATTGCAGAAACAACAACAAAACATGGGAAGCGACTTTCTTTCCAAGTCTTGATGGGCTCACATTTTACGTAAAACTATATAAAGTGAAGAAACAGCCCCGAGAAACCACGCTTACACCTCGCGCGGAGATGTGGAAATCACCTCTGCTCGCTACGTCCCCACTCGTTAGTGGTCTGTAGTAAAAAACAGGTGTGTGAGAAAAACACGTCCCCTGTACACCTGAAACTAACACAAAATAATACTGAATGTAAACTATGACTTAAAAATAACATTTTTTTAAAGGGGGAGGAAAAGAAAAACAACTCCTAACACCCAGGGAGAGGAGTCGTCCTTAAGGCCCAGGACATGCAGCTCAGACAAGTGCCTGCTTTGGGCCCTTGACATTCCTCAGGAATAGGGAGTCTTCGTGCTCACATGGTGGCCAGGCCCAGATGCAAGTCCCTAGAGCCGCGGTTCTCAACCTGTGGGTCGCGACCCCTTTGGGGATGAATGACCCTTTCACGGGGTCATCTAAATACATCCTGCATATCAGATATTTACATTACAATTCATAACAGTGGCAACATTACAGTTATGCAGTAGCAACGAAAATAATGTTATGGTTGGGGGTCACCACAACATGAGGAGCTGTATTAAAAGGTCGCGCCATTAGGAAAGTTGAGAACCACTGCACTAGAGGTTTTCCAGGGAAAAGCTGCATCTCAGGATCCACCCTGGGGCTTCACAGGAGACCCTGTCAGGCTCAGATCCTCAAAGCCAAGAATTGGGATTCAAACGATTTACAAATCAACAGTCACTCCCTGGGTTTCAACCCTTTTATCCTCCGATCACAGGAACCCAGAGTGATTTCATTTCTCCCCCGACAATGCCATTTCTTTACTGAAAGCCTTTCTCCCTTAATGGGACTACATCAAAGATCACCCAAAACTATCTTAGAAATTATGAGATTATTTTTCCTCTGAAATACAAGGTACAAATATACTATTCCTTCCTATAGACACCAAACTACTGCCATTTTGAAACTGGATGTATGTGAGTCTTAAATACCCAATATCATCAATATTTTCTTTTCTTTTAGGTTATTCTCAAAAATCACCACAGTATGTCATGGTATAGTTTGCTAACAATCTTAATATTAAATAATTTGCTTTCACAGCATGCGCAATAACCCGGAAGCATACAAAGTATTCATCTGATTTTATACTTGAGAAAAATGGAACCTAGAGAGGGCTGGTGACTCGCTGAAGGTCATACAGCTGTTGTTTTGGACCCAGAAAAGATTGTCTACTTCATTACTCTTTTTCTACCAAGTGGGAGCCATGTACTTACATCCAAGCACGTCCCAGTCAGCACTGACCAATGTCCGACTCTGGGAGATGTAAGTGTTAGTCCGTTTTAAGGTAGTAGGAACATTGGGACAAGAGTATGTTGTTTGTTAGGTTTTCATTTCTTAGGGATGAGGGGAGCAACACCTTAAGAACAATAATAGGCTATTAATCTAGAACAGATGAGGAATTAAGAAGTCTTAAAACGTACAACTTAAAAAGGCCAATGTTTTAAATAAATCACAGACAAAGGGTTGAGAGATTATGAAAGCACATAGGAATGTAGGGTGGATTCACTAACTTCTGGGGCGACGTCACAAAAGACAACCACACCCTCCAGCAGGATGCAGAGACCAGTGTTTTAATACAATCCTGTGTTCTCAGGAGTTCCTAGCTCTGCCTGCTGAATACTGGGGGTGGGGGGTGTATGGTACAAAAACACAGTGACCAATTCTTCACCACCCAATGATGCTAAGAAAAGTCACACAAAATCTACAAACAGTGGTGAGGACCCAGTGCTGGAAATAAATCAACCTCGCCTGTCAGAATGCCTTTTTCTAAACACAGGCGTTGGGTCTTAGACCTCCCTGGCCAGGGCACAGAGGTCTTTGGGGGTACAAGATAACAGTCTTCAATTTTAAAAAGTCAACTTCATTATGGGAAACGTAGGCTCAATTTCCTTGGCACCAAAACGAAGAGGCAGCAGAGGTGGAAGAGACAGGGAGAAGTTCCACCGCCAGAGGCTAGACATGCCAGCGCATCCCAGCGACGACGGCCAGAGAGGCTGCCTGAGAGCCACGGCTTCCCCTCGGACCCCAGCTGTGAACCTCTGTCGGAGGGGCTCCCGGACCGGTTCCCACCCTGGAGCAGAAACTAGGACTTGCCGACTTCTAGGTTCCGTTTATGGTTTCATCCATTTTTAATAGGCTCTTAAGTTGGGATTCACACTCAAGTGTGTGCAAAGATCAGATTGTTCACCCGGACAGTGTGGTTCAGTGGTTGAGTGTTGATCTATGAACCAGGAGGTCACGGTTCAATTCCCGATCAAGGCACATGCCTGAGTTGCGGGCTCAATCCCCAGTGCGGGACATACAGGAGGCAGCGACCAATGATTCTCGCTCATTGTTGATGTTTCTCTCTCTCCCCCTCTCCCTTCTTCTCTAAAATCAATAAAAAATTAAAATTTAAAAGATCAGATTGTTCCCACTCCTCCGTGATCCACGACTGCACACACAGAGCTCTGTGAATCACAGGGACAATTATCCGGGCAACTCTGGCAAACCGAGCAAGCCGGAAAACACACCTGAGCCCGAAACGCCAAGACACGCCCGCCCCAAGGCAAGACGGTCCGATCCGGCTGGCAGCAGCCTCCGGGATCACCTGTCCTCTCCGAGTCTCAGCTGGAGGATGAGAATTTGCCTTCTCAGACAACTCATTCTCGTACGTCTCCTCTCCCCAGCCTGCAGGTTCAGTTTTAATTGCCAGGCCTTCCTCTGTTTCCATGGAAACGCCAATCATTGGGAGGCCTAGCTGGACTGCAGATTCTCCTCACTTAATCCTAAATTCTGGCAAAAGACAGTTACGGAGAGGGTGTGGGCAATGACACTGCGCAAAGCATAGAGCGACCAAGAACTTTATTTTTACTGGATCAGTTGAAAACGAACTCAAATCTTAAAACACAAAGTATGGACGTCAATGCCCAGTGCCCAAATGCTCTTGTGGTTAGGACCCCTTACCTAGATGGAGGTGAGAAAACTTTACTCTCTCACCTGTGCAGTGTTCCCAACTATTTCCTGAAGGGCGGGCAGCCTCACTGTTTCTGACGACACAGGGAGATGAAGGGGGAGCTGAACAGAATCCTGGCCACAGAGACTGGACTACAAAACTGACAGCGGAGCCTTCTGTTGTCTTCAAGACGGGCTCTCTCCCTAGACTCGGTAATTGTGTTAAGCTCAGTTTGACAAATGAATCAGAAGTGCTAGAACATGCCTACCGAGGAATAATTACAATTAAAGCGTGTAGTTGACAAGAAGCCGGAAGGAAAAAAAATCTAAGATTACAGTTAAGTCTGCCAAGTGATTTAAAATAGACATGCATTCGCAGTACATCCTCAGGAATGTGTCAGAACACCACCAGCGGACACCTTGTCTTCTGGGAACCTGTGGGCACCACCCTCTCCTTTGGGGAACCACATTCCCCCTCTTGTAAGAATTCCTTCTCCCCCACGTCCACTCCACGAGCCCTCGAGCACCAGTTCTCAGATGACCCCGGGCCTCCGTGAGAGCCGGCAGCCTGCATGCCCCTCCTTGGAAAGCAGGGTTAGGACAGACATCCCTCTCCCGTGGCCGAGACTGTGAAATGCCAGTTCTGGAGCCACCTGCAGTATGTATTGCATCACGTGGAAAAAGTCAGCCTGTAGTGAGATATAGAAAGCCAGGGTTTACAAAGAAACAAAGAATTGGGAGGAAGGGGAAATTCTAACCGCATTATAACCCCTGGCCTGACCACAAATTAAAACCCCTTGATTGTCGAGCTGACTCCCTTTGGGTCTGCACTGGCACCCGGGGAGTCCTGCACAATACAACTGCCACTTTCGATAAACTACAGTGAGTGCTGCATGGGTGCACCTACACAGGTATGCACACACACACACACACACACACACACGAACATACGTGTGACCAAAACTGGAGCTCACACTTCATGCTGGAGACAAAGTATGGGGGTGCTCCCTTTACAGGCCGGCTGATATTTCCGGTCAACATAACCATTAAACGGGTGTAAACAGCTTTCCTCCTCGTTGACTCACTAGCAATTCAGCATCAACAAGGACATGAGTTCCGGGTGGAACTCTGAGGTGCTCTGCCTAGGTCACTGACAAGTAATGCATGACTTAAGCTCTAACTCTCCATCTAAACTTGAATGCTCAGTCCTTGGGTTTAAATGCCAACTTATTAGAACTCAAATTTGCTGGGAGATGAAGAAATGCAAAATGTTCCTTGGCTACCCCCTGCTGTTCCCTGGTCTGCTGCGTGTGCGAGCGGGGCGCACGTGGAGCCGGCATCCGGATCGCAGAGGGAAGTTTGTCTCCTTCTCCGCGTGCATCCTGCAGCTCAGCCCTGGGAGGCAGTGGGGGGGGCGGGGCAAGGACGCTGGACTGTGCGGGAGTCTGAACATACCCCATGAAGTGGAATCGAATTGGAATGAGGATAAAAGGAGGAGAAGCAGATCAATTAGCTGCGTGTACCAATTCCTTTATCCCTTGCCTTTGGCTGACGTGAAAGCAGAACTCGGCACAGCCCTGGCAGAGACAGAAAGGGGAAGGCTAAGAGAGAGTGCCAGCGGCCAAGACTGCGGGTCACAGGAAAAACCGATGCAAATGCTACAGACTCAAGAATACCGGAGGACTTCCTGCACAGAGATTCTTCGTCACTACATTAAGCGTACAGTCATGTGTAAGAATCCTCCGTACCCACACTCTATGTTCCCATATCCATATTCTCCTGCCCCTCGGTCATGTAAGGCTACACCTGTCGCTGCGCCAGGCAGCAGAGGCAAAAGCAAACAACAAGAACAGCAAGTGCTGCTGTCAAGATGCAATGAATATGAGCCTGTTTTAGAAGTTGATAGAAACCCATATGTTCAGCACATTAGCCATTCTACAAATGGGCTTCGGGACAACTAGCTCCTGGCATATCCATGTGAAGCCTTGAAGAGTGATCCTCCGGTGAAAATAGGTGGTTTCCATTATCCATTCGGTACTTAGCTTGTGTCTAAAGAGGAACACAGTAAGGGAACGTGCCTAAGGCCATGTCACTATAACAGAGTTTAGGGAGCCAACAAACAAACGTGCGGGTGTGTGTCCATCACAGCAGAAGGGGGACTAATACTGTAGCCCCTTCGACAAGCTGGCTCTGGGTGTGGCCGAGAGCATTGCGTCCTGCACTAACCACCCTGAACAGCACTCAGGCCCGCCTGGCTCCTACCTCTTCCCTGCCTCCTGAAACACATCAGAGGGTCGACTGGTCAGGGCTGGGTGTGGGGCAGAGTGACAGACAGGGCATTACAATACAGACACCTCGTGCCGAATCCCAGTTCCGCTGCTTACAGCCTGTGTGATCTTGGGCAAGTTACCAGACCTGCCTACGCCTCAATTTCCACTTGGGTGAAACGGCACCCTGTGTCATAAGGTTATTATGAGGATGGAGGAAATATGCAAGTAAATACAAACACTATGCTAAGTGTTTGGCACACATTAAGAATCCAGTCCAAGTTTATCCCCATTGCATCAGCATCACTGCTTTACTAGACCCAGAGGAAGACATGGGCTGCTATAGAAGCACATGGCAGGTGCTCACCCAACTTGCCCTGCCTGACCCACTTCTAAGAAAAACCCCGGCCACACCCAATGGTCACGCCTGACAGAGACGGCAGGAACTGACTTGGCAGTCACTCAGACGCTCAGAGCAAAGGCAGAAGGGAGAAGTCACACGTTAGCAAAGCTCAGAGAAGACAGCTGTGAGGGGTGGAAGCGAGGAGCACACAGAGGGGGGGAAATAGTAGTGAGAAGTCAGTCGGCGATGGTGAGCACACTGAGCAGTCAGCAGCTGTGTGGCTGGGTGGTGGCGCCCTGACCCAGGGGCCGATGCCTCCGCTGCCAAGAACCCAACTGGGCACACCGGTCGCCACAGAGTCACTGCTGCCGAATGACCTCCCAGTCGCTGAGCCGTGCCCGGTCCCTGGGAGCCCTCCCCGTCCACTGGTTTCATGAACATTGTGTGTTTCAGAAAGAATGAAAAATCATGCCCCCTTCCCGCCAGCCTGCACCTCCCCACAGCCCTCAGACAGTCAGTGACCGCGGGAACGCGGGCAGCCTCTTCCCCAGGCTCCACAAGAAAGGACCATGTGCTGAGCACAACGCTTCCTGGGAGAGGTCTGTGCACGCGCAGAAACGAAAAGGCAGGCGAAGCTGCAGATCTTCGCACCGATTAACCTCGGCAGCGTCTGCGGTCTGTCCCGCCCAGCTCAGCGCCGCCTCCGTGTGCCACCTGACAAGCTTCAGCTCCTTCTCTCCACACCCACGGAAAAGAAATGCAAAAATAGCCTTAATGAGCCCCCCAGGTCTGGGGCTCCTCCGCTCTGGCCTCGACTAGCACATTCCTTCCAGCTGCTGGATGAGAAGCAGAGACAGGCCTGCGGGATGTGCGCCCCACACGGGCCAGATGCACCCCCTGAGGTGGATGAGGGCGCGGCCTGGCTCTCCTACCCTCCTCCCCCAGAACCCCCAGGCTGAAGGCAACAGCTTCCCTCGAGGGAGAGAGGCATTGCCCTACCTGATGGCAGATTAGACATTTTAAAGAAAATGAGGAGTGGTCCTGCAGCTGGAGGTGGTCTGTGACGGTGCCCACAGGAAGACCCACTGGGGCAGACCGCAGGGAACCTGCCTCCACACGCATCAAAGTCCTCCCTCCCGACTGACAGGCAAACCACTCCGCACACCCAACGCCCACCTGGCTGAGGAGTGGCCGCAGAGCCCGGAGAGGGCTTGGGGCATGACCCGAAGGGTGCTCGCTAGACCCGGCGTCCAGGGGGTGCAAGGGGGGGGGGGCAGCATCACTCAGGGCTGGCCCAGACGCGAGGGGAGAGGAAGACCAGCCACTCTAAAGACACGTGGTCTCCCGTTTCCTCGTCATAAAAGGTCACCTGTGAGACTAGAAGTAATCCTTTCTTGCCGCAAGTGGTTGCAACCTGCCACAGGCCCCAAGAGAGCCGGCAACCCGGCCGCTGGTCCCGTCGCTGGTCCTGCTCACGGAGCCCAGCAGAGCACTGGAGGGGGCGGGGGAGAGGCCAGATCTGAGCAAGGACAGTGACACCCACCGAGCTCCAGGGAACCACTGGGCAGAGGACCTGCAGGAGCTCCACAAAGACCAGACATCACCCCCTTTACCATCTGCCAGGCCCAGCTGGCAGAGCCCGCCCCCACCCCTGCCCTGGAAGGAAGTGGGCAGAGGAGCATCTGGTGTGGGGGGTGGGGCGGCAGGAGGAAGCAGGGAGAGAGGCTTCGTCCTGCTCCCCTCCTGGGGGCCCAAGGGTGACCGTTTTAACCCAAAGTTAGGTTCGGGGTATTTATCCAGCCTGTGTAGTAACTGGGCCCGGCCTGTGCCTTCACACGCGAGGAGGACTGTGGTATCTGAGAACGAACCACAAAGTCGCTGAGTTTTTGACCCCCCACCTCCCCGCCCCCGATTTTCCTTCCTGAAACCCTGAGTAAGCTTGGAGGGTCGTAGAAAAAGAGAAGATGTAAACTCTCACTGTTGAACCCGCTCGTCCGCTAGCTTCCCAGGTCCTGGGCAAGGCTGTTTGGTTTTCAGATTTGGGGCCACAGCAGGGACCTTGAGGGGATGACTTGGATAACGGAGGAGGAGATGCAGACCAACTTACACCGTTTCAGTCACTAAAAGAAAAGCTTCAAAGAAGTGTTTCCAGCACCTCAGAAACGTCCCCATAAAGCAGGCTCAGAGCCGAGGCGTGTATCTCTGCTCCAGTTACCGGGGTCGGCACTGCCACCCACCGCCTCCGCAGGCTGTGGGAACCGGACACCTCCTGCGAGGAACTGCCTGGGCCACTGAACCTCATTTCTCTCATGTGCCTTCTTGGGAAAACAGGGAGCTTTTCCAACGTGAGCCTGCTGTACGATTGTGACAGGAAGCAACCAGAAGGTTCCCAAGTGAGACCTACAATTACAGGCCATGGGGGGAGACGGGGCCTGGAGGGTAAGGTTGCCCGCAGCCCCAGGAAAGCCTTCCGATTCCATTCCCCACTGGAGTTAGAAAACGCCAGCCCTTTCCTTCCAGCCACCCCCACCCCCTTCCCTACAGTGCCCAGCTGGGTGAATGGAGGGAGGATGATGGAGACGGAGAGGGGACTGGGGCAGAGGGTCAGTCTCCCAGGGTATCTCTCTGGGCTCGATTTCCTCTCTACAAGTTTAATGCTAGGTGCAGAGCTCCCAGAAGTGAAAATGAAACCCCTGTGTGAAGAGCTATTTATCCTGTGTGGTCTTCTACATATTCTCTCATTTAGTCATAAATTCTGCATATTCTCTCATTTAGTCACGAATCCTCTGGGCATCCATGGTGGGGGAGGCATGGCGCCAGAACTGAGCACAGAAGGTCAAGGAACACAGGCTCCTGCCCTTAAGGAGTTTTCAGGCCAATTTATACCCTCCGCCCTCCTGGTGGGCCTGTGCTGTGTGTGTGTGTGGGGGGGGAGGGGGCAGGGGGTGGTGGCCAGGAGGGGCAATAGAACCCCGAACTCACACTGAAGGCCAGTGAAGGGGACCCTTCCTGCTCTGAAGAGCGAAGTGTCCCCGGCCCGCAGCACCTCACTGATGTATCACTCTGCCTCTCGTCTCCACCGAAAAATGAAGTCATACACAAAAATGGTGGGCAGAAGGGAAAGGAGAGGTACCTCTAATTTCTCCACAAGTTGTGACAATCATGTACAGATTCTCATTTTAATGCCAGAAACGAATGGTTCTTTTCTTTCCTGACACCAGAATTAGTGGATTAGTTGTTCCTACCACTGTACCACTATCAGATCCCACATCAGAAACCACATGTCATTTTACTTCCGTTCATGCTGTTACTACAATGTGCTGACTAGAGGTCAGAGGCAAATACTGACTTCTGTACATGAACCAGACAGGCCACAAAATAGCCAGGGTTAAAAAGAATGCTTTCATCATTCCTTTGCTCATTCTTTCTTTTGTAAGCAATATTTTTTGTGTGCCAGTTAATGTTCTAGGTACAGGAATATAGAAATAAACAAAAGCCTCCACCCTCACAGAGCTGACTTTGTAGTGGGAAAAGGCAGCAATAAACCTGTTATCACATAACTGGTAAGTCCTCTGAGAACACAAGGGGAGAAACACAAGGAAGGGAGAGGAAAGGCCCAGGGTGGGGTGAAAGTGGTGACCTTAAATAAGCCAGGAAGGCCTATGGACAAAAGTGACATCTGGGCAGAGATCAGGAAGTAAAGGAAAGGGGGTCTCTGGGGGAGAGCATACCAGATAGTAAAGAGCACGTGCAAAGGCCCTGGGGTGGTGAGTTATGCTTGAGGTTTTGGAGGAACAGCAAGATGATGAGTGGGGGTTAGAGGGCAGCAGGGGAGGGCACAGTGTGAGAAATAAGATCCCAGAAGTAATGGGGCACCACATACTGCTGTGAGTGAGATGGTAAGTTCACTGGAGGGTTTGGAGGGGAGAAGTGACAGAATCTGCCTTACATTTTAAAAGGACCGCTCTGGCTGCTGCATAGAGATGGGCCTGGGGGCACAAGAGCAATGCAAGCAAGATGTGGTGGCAGCTTAGACCAACGGGTGACAGTAGAGGTGGTGAGAAGAAATCAGATTATCTATATACTTCCAAAGTAGAGCTGACGGTATTTGCTGGCAGATTGGATGTGACAGAAGAGAAAGAAAGGTGTCTAAACACCTGAGCAAGTGGACGAACAGAGTTGCTGTTTGTTGTAATTGAGAAGAGCGGGGTGGGGGTGGAGGGGAGGGCGTCAGGAGTGTCGTTTTGGGTTGCTAAGTTTCAGAAGCCCATTGGGCGCTTAAGTGGAGATGATAGGCAGGCTACCGACTATCCAAGTCTGGAGGAGGTAGAAGGTCGGGACCAAAGATGTCAGTTTGAAAGTCATCAGTGTTAGATGGCATTTAAAAGCCCCAAGCCTGGATGCGACCTCCTAGGGCAGAAGTCCCAGGACCGAGCCTGCAACATTTAAAGGTCAAAGAGGTGAGCTGGAATTAGCGAAGGAGCGTGAGGAGGCACTGCCCATGAGGCAGGACAGCCAGGAGTGTGGGAGATCTTGGAGGCCAAGTGAGGACAGCGTTTCAGGAAGGGAGGACTGGTAAACCAGGCCTTGGTCCTTGCTTTCCTGGTAAGGGTTGCTGAGTACCGGGATGACAAAATGATGTGCTCAGGGCCCAGATGGGTGCAATAAGAAAGTGACAGGTTCAACTAAGTCCCTAGGCTGGTTAATCAGAGTTCAAGTGAAGGCTATCGTCTATCTATAAAGACAAGATGCAGAAATGCAATCTGATGTAATGACAAGTGGATGGATTAGAAACTGCCTGACTGATGACACCCAGGGGCACATGTAAGCGAATGAGTGTCAACCCCAAAGGAAATTTCTAGTGACATGTCATCGGGCTCTGTCCTTGGCCTGCTCAACACAACAGTGGCTTTGATCAGTGATAACTAAGCTTGACTGCAATCAGAATAATCTAGGAGGCTTGGGACACAGAGCATCCATGTGCACGCAGACCTGCAGGGCTTCCCCAGGGGGTAAAGGGACGAAGCGCCAGAGGAAGGCCTGCACAGAGGAAGGGATTGAGGGAGCAGCTTGATCAAAATGTACAGCTAACGCCACGCTGAGTGGCATGGGGAATGTGCTGGATGGCAGCTGGGTGAATGTGGAATCCTGCATTGACTCCGGAGAGCAGAAACCTAGCTGCATCTGAGGCCCACTTGAACTCTCTGGGATCAACAGTGTGACCCCAAGGGACATAACCCAGCCACATGCTCCATGTCCCCTAAAGCTCTCTCTCTATGGTTCACAGGACACATGAGACGGAGGTCAGAGGAGCATGACAAAGATGCTGAAGGGACTCCACCCAAAGGGGAGCAGGTGTTTAGCTGAGAAACTCGGAAGAAACCAGGACTCCACCCTGAGCACCTCAAGGGCCAACCTGGAGAAGGACTGATTCTGTGGGATCCAACAACCAATGAGTGAAAACTACAAGAACATGGGTCTACTTTGGTGCAAGGAAGGTCTTTGCGACAGAAGAGTAACCCAAAGAGATAGAGGTGGTGAGTACTCTGCTGTAGGAATTGTTAAACTTACACTTCAAGTGAGCACTTATGACATTTTATGTGTATATGTATACATTAGAGGCCTGGTGCATGAAATTCGTGCACAGGGAAGGGGGGGGGGCGTCCCTCAGCCCAGCCTGCATCCTCTCCCAGTCCAGGAGCCCTCAGGGGTGGGAGGCGACCCGGCATGACCCACAGGTTGAGAACCACTGCCCTAACTGCTCCCCTGCTGGCCTGATCACCCCTAACCGCCTCTGCCTTGCCCCAGACCCAGGACCCAAGAGTCCCTCCTCTAGCTGGTTGCAGGCACCTGGGACCCAGGCTTCCTTCCCTCTGGCCGGCCGCAGGTACCCAGCACCTGTGCTGGCTTTGCCAAGCTGGACCGTGGGCAGGTGGCTTCACCTGGGCTGCAGCTGCAGGCGTTCGGGACTGCGGGGCGGGCGACTTATCCCTCTTCTGGGCCACAGGTGCAGCCACTGACACCTGGGACCGGGGGGTGGGCGGCTTGTCCCTCTTCTGGGCTGCAGCCTGGCTGGTCCCCATTCCTCTTGTGAGCCCATTTGTGCCTGGCTGGTCCCCACTCCTCTCTTGCAAGCTCATTTGTGCCTGGCTGGTCCCCATTCCTCTCTCACCAGTGTTGAGTGTCTGGGCCATGATGGCATAAGGCCGTGATGACCATTTGCATATTAGCTCTTTATTATACAGGATTTTACACATAGATGTGCGCCCTTCCTAGACTGGAAATTCCCCGAGGAATCACATCCCAGAGTCCAGCGCAAGCCCTTTCCCATGCTACGTGCTCAATAAACATTATTTGGATGAAAGAACGGATCCTGGCGGGAGGCCACAGGGCCTGCGGTGCAACAGCAGCTCATGCCACATAACTGCTAATGTTCCCTCTGAAACAGCAGCTCCTGTTATTTCTGAAAAGCTGCACGCAAACCAGTTCTCTGTGGAGATGCAGCCATCCTCTGCCTCATCACAGTCGATTTGGAATTTAGAAATGAATTACTTAATTATTACGTGTAACAGTCCCTAGTGATATTAGCCCTTGGTTTAAAACTTGGCCTGGAATTAAGTAAGCACGAGGCATGGTAATTTGTGCCTCCAATGTTTCCGCAGCCCAGATAAAAATGTGTATTACGTCTGATCCTTCCAGCTGTGACCCAGGTTCAGAGACTTGCCCTCTAGGCCTCCTTTCAAATAAATGTCCCTGCTCTCTCCACGGGGGCATTACTTACGGACTCACAGGCTGGAGCTACCGCCTGCAGGCGCAGGCCGCCCACCGCCTGTGGCTGGCTGTGGTTCACCTCCAACCTCATCCTGCCAGAGGCCTGGTCCAGCTGAGAAGTTAACCCAGGGGGCTTTCACAGAGCATCCTTTGCAGTTACCAAGGTGATCGATGCACATAGCATCCTCCTTAGGAGCCCAAACCAAACCCGTTCTCTGGGGCCCATGAATCGGAGCCTGGAACTCTCCTAAAATCGGAGGCAGCTTCCAAAGCCTCCATCCCGTCCCGTCCGTCCCCATGTCGGAGTGGACATGCCTCAGCCATGCGCCCCGGGGAGGGAGCCGTGTCTCCACGAAGCCTTTACTTTACAGCAGGCCCTGTCTTGGGGCCATCTCCTCTAATCCGCACAGCAGTCCTACGAGGTGATGTCAGTGTCCCCATTGCACAAACAAGGAGAGGGGATCTCAGAGAAGTTCACACAGCTGCCCAGAGTCACACAGATGGAAAATGGAGAAGCCAGTGTTGAACTCAGGCGTGTTCAGCCCCAAAGCTGTGCGGTTTTTCCACACAGCAAGCAGAGCCATCTTAAAACAAAGCCAGTCCAAGACACTCACTTGTCAATATGCCCTGGTGACTTCCTCTCAAACCAAACTTCTGCAGGACCCTGCCCGCTCGGGCATCTGCCAGCCTCTCTGGCCACACCCCCTATTCTTCTTGCCCTTGATCTCTCCTTCCAGGCCTTCTGGCCTTCCTCCTATTCCTAGGAATCACCAAGTCTCTGACTCAGGGCCACCCCACTGGCTATTCCCTCTGCCCAGAATGCTATTCCCCGGGACCTCTGCAGATCCCTCCTCCTTCCTCCAGGTCTCTGCTCCAATGCCACCTCCTCAGGAGGCCATTCCCAACGACTCTCCCAAAAAGAGGCCTCTTCCGTCACCACTCTCTAAGCAGCCCTTACCCTGCAGCTCACATTCTCAGCAGCACCTACCAGCGCCTGAACCCATCCTCAGCTAGTTGACCACTTCCTGACAGCCCTCCCACTGGAATGCAAGCTCCAGGGGGGCAGGGGCTCTGCGTCACTCACTGCCGCATCCCAGGTCCAGGGCCCGCGTGCAGCAGGGCCCACCAAATTGGGCTGCTGCCTGTCCTCTCCCCTCTGCCGCCTCCATCTGGTCCCAGCACACAGAGGCCTGCTACACAGCAGCTGGTGACCTTAGCCAAGGAGCGTCAGCTCTCCAGAGAAACTTTCCATTTGCTGCCAGGGGCCCTGACAAAGAAGGGACTGATACTGCACCCCCCCGCCTGAAGACCGCATCACCCCCTTGCTCTGATATTTGCTAGTTTTAGAATTTTGTGATTTTATCAGAGAAGAGACATTTGGTGCAACGGGTGAAACAAAAAGATAATTATATTTCACAAAGAGAGAAAAAAAGCCTTCGAAACAACCAATTGTCTGTTTATTGCCAGACTAGACAATTCGTTCATTTAATGCCTCCCAGCGTCTTTTCAAAGCAGATGGAAATGGGCTCTCATTAAAGCAGAGTTATAAAAAGCTGTGTGACCCAGCACTGAGCCAGCCAGAGGGCTTCGAAGAGCAGAATCTCTGAGCTTCCACCAACACAGATCGCCCAGCTTCTCCGGGGGTTGAGGCAGAAGCTGGTCCTGAGCCAAGAGAAGACCAGTGTTCAACATAACAGTTTCCAGAGATACAATCACCTCTGTTTGGGGAACTTAATTTGTCTCCCTTCGTCAGTAGTCCCCGCCCTGGACGGTGGCTCACTCTCCGTAAGCCTCTTTACATTTCGCAGGAGTATTCTGTAAATGAACAGAAGGTCTTTCATTTCAAAACTCAGGATTTACTTGGGAGTTTTCCTTGATGCCGTCTATCTGAACTTTGTTTCAGTTGTGGAAATTCCTCCTGGCATCTGAGGGGCTTTTGTTTACTGGACTTTCTTAGTTCTCCTCTCCCTTCTTAACACACAGAACACTTCAAAGAAACTCTTGGCTCGGGGCCCTGGTCAAGCTCAAAGGGTGAAATACCAAAGAGATAAGGGAACAGTCTTCTGGGAAAATTTAAGCTAACCTCTTAGTTTACCACTTTTGACCAACCCGTCCACTCCCTCCTTCTGACAAGGTGGGGATGATAAAGCTGTGCTGTAGCCAGCCACGCACCAGGGTGGACACAATGCTGCCAAGGCTCCCACTACCCAACGAGGGAGAAGGAGAGAGCTTGCATTTATCTCCGAATTCCGGTGCTTGGCCTCCGTAGGGAAGGCCATGCAGGAAAATGAGAGGTACGGATGGGGAGGGAGTCGAGTGGAGGGGGAACTGGGACCTGGTGCCACGAGTGCCGCTTAGAGCACGCACTGCCCGGCGCTGTGTCCTCACTGTAGCCTGGAACATGCCTCCCTCTCTTTCCAGATTCTTCCTTTGACTCTAGTGCATTTGAGCATAAATTTCGAATATTCCTAAATGCTTTCAATCAGCAGACAGTATTCCTATTCTTTGCATTAATGATAAGTGTTCACCTTCTTTAGCATTAATGATAAATTTATCTGCTATTCGAACACAAATGATATCCAGCTTCCTTCACAGGACATGCTAACAGCTGACCACATAACGCTCACACTAAAAAAAATAATAATAATAATCCTTATGGCTTGAGTAAGCTTCCAAAGGTTAAAAATAAACAAAAGAGAAAGAAGGCTGCAGGTAGGTGAGTGATGTTAACGCGCATGATTGAGATTCCTGTGGCAGGAGGAACCCTCCGTGGATCACATGTCTCTGGGTCACTGACACGATTCCCATGCGCAGTCTCTGTCGTGCGCGTGTGCTGTTACTTCTGTAATTATTCTGATATTCTGGTCAGTTTAGGCCCCATTCCTAGAATATGCCATTATCCTGCAAAAACACTTTCCTTAAAGAACCATAGTTGTTTGTTTTGTTGTTGTTTTTAATTGAATGCATTGGGGTGACCCTGGTTAATAAACTTACATAGGTTTCGGGTGTACAGTTCTATGGTATAGCATCGGTATATTGCACTGTGTCTTCACCACCCAAAGTCAGGTCTCCTTCCATCACCATTTACTCCCCCTGTACCCTCTGCTACCTCCCCCTACACCTCTGTCCCTCGGGTAATCACCACACTGGTGTGTGTGTCTATGGGTTGTTTCTTTGTTTTTTTACTTAATCCCTTCACCTTTTCACCCAGCCCCCCACACCATGTTTGTTTATACTCTGCGGTTTCAAAGAGGAAAAAGAGAACACAGAGTATAGCGTGCAGCCTCTAACAACCCAGATGTGTGCACTTTCATGATATTCAACTTACTTTTTCATTCCACGCCCACAGTCCAATTCCAAGAAATGCTATTCCCAGAAACTGAAAAAGAAAGAGAGAATGCAGTGTAAATATGAGTCAACACCATGTTTTTACTAATATAAATTGGAAAGTTTTCAATCAATTCTTCTGCCACTTTACCTGGCTGGAAAATAATTCATTCTAAAATCTGAGTAATAATCTTTAACAGAAAAAAAAAGAAAAAACAAAAACAGAATCCCCCTTGATTAAAGTTATTACAGCATTAAAAAGGGTTGGGGGGAAAAAAAGGTGGGTGTATATATGCAATGACATATTATTCAGCCTTCAAAACGGAGGGGAGCCTGAAGGACATGATGCTACACGAAACAAGCCAGGAGGACAAAGTCCACATGGTATCACTTACACGTGGAATCTAAAAATGAGTAAGTCAAGCTCATAGACATGGGGGGTAGAAAAGTGGTTTCCAGGTGTGGGGAAAACAGGAAGAGATTGGTAAAAGGGTACAAACTTTCACTTGAAAGATGAATATGATCTGATAATCTAATGTATGACATGGTGGCTACCGTTCATAACAATGTATTGTATCATTGAAATTTGCTAAGAGGAGGACGTAAATGTTCTCTCACACAAACACAAAAAGTAACCATGTGAGGTGAAATTGGGATGTGTCTTAAAATCGACGGTACCTCTGCCAGACTGGGGTGGCTCAATGGATTGAGTGTCATCCCATGCATCAAGAGGTTACTACTTCAATTCCCAGTCATGGCACATGCCTGGGCTGTGGACTCCATGCCCAATAGCGGGCATGCAGGAGGCAACCAATCAATGTTTCTCTCTCATCGATGTTTCCATCTGTCTCTCTCGCTCCCTTCCCCTCCCTCTAAAGCAATAATAAAACAAAATATATATTTAAAAAGATACATCCCCATATATATAAAAAAAAGTATTTACAAAGTGTTTTTTTAAAATCGATTATACCTCATAGTATTTTTGCCTTGACTATACCAAAAATAATAATGTCGCTTATAATCAGGGTGTTAACAGGTGTGATGACACACTATTCAGCGCTCAGTGATCAGAACGGGGTGCAACTGGCCACGAGGAAAGACTCATTCCTCACCTTCATTAGCAACTCAGAATCCCCTACCCAAGCACTGATGGGACAGAGCGGGCGGCTGAGCAGAGGCAGTCTGACAGCGGCGGCGACTATGGTTTTGATTGACATGTGGGTTAAGCTAAACGTCAGGAAAGCTGTCCACCGAGCGAGCGGGGTGCGCGGTCAACGACAGTGAGGGTGGCCACTCCTCCCAGCTCCAGGGGAACCGGAGCTGCCCACCTGGGAGGCCGTCTCCACTCTCTGGGCAGGGACACTTTGCCAGCTTCAGACCGACAGGGGCTGGGCGAGCCGCAGGAGCAGAGGGACGGAACGGAAAGCACACACACCATGGAGAACCCGGAGAACGGGCCGGTGCTCTTAAAAGCAGGACTTCCCCAACCTCCCAGCAGTGACCCGGCCTCGCCACGAGGGTATGCGATGCGTTCTGAGCGCCTGCACGGAACGCTCCAGTGTGGCCGTGGCAAACACCGAGGCCCCTTCCTCCTCCTTTCGCTCTCAGACATCTGAGAAGCGGTCAGGAAGATGTCTTTTTCTCAACATCCCAACAGGAGAACTACGGTCAGCCTCTCACTGCCGGCTCCGAGTGCTATTTCACTTCACGTTTCTGACCCCAAACCACAAAGGTGCCGTCCCCCAAGGCACTCGGGGCTCTGCAGCACAAAAATAAAGTCATTCAGCATCTCTCTCTCTCTCTCTTTCTGTATTTCTAGGTCCGCGGCACACCTGGGTAACAGGGGACAGGTGTGCACACAGGATCCCATCACACCTAGAAGTCACCGAGCGCTTAGCTCCACACGTAGGACATCAAGTGCATCCCACGAGATGCCTGACTTTCTAACGCTAAAGCCCTTCGTGGACAAATGTTCACATCGCCCGACGCAGCATTTAATCACAGCCTCCCCACGAGGGTGGGCTGTGGTGGCAGAGGGCACTGCAGTCAGCTGTGCTTCTCGCTGACAAGAGGGTAGACACGTCACTTTGCTGAGGGCCCTGCGAAATCGCTAACATTTATTTCCCTCGATGATTCACCGGCCCTGTGCTCTGCAGGCAGCGTCTCTCTTTAGCATCATTACATGTTTATTGTGAAATACAGGCTCATGTTAATGAGGCTGAGCCACACAGCTGGAAACCCAGGGAAGTCTCACACGGAAGTGCACGCCCTCACCAGCCCTGATGCACCCCCATCCCCCACGGCACAGACAGCTGTGACACTCAGGTTAGGATCCAATGGGAGCAGAACAGGACATGGCACCTTCCCTCTCCAGGGAGCAAAAGCAAGTTGGGGAAGAAAGAGATGAAAACCTCGCCTTCGCCTGAGAACCGGCTGAAGAACAGAAAGGCCCCACCCTGGGGTCAGCAATGGAGGGAAGTAGAAACAGAGGAATCCCACAGTGGGCCAACTTTCTCCTCTTTGTATAAAGTCCTCCTTTCTCGTCCTGCCACTTGGCAAACCCTTCGCTCTCACAGACCATATAAATGGGTTGGAAACCAATAGTTTCCCACAAAAAAAAAGGAGAAAAAAGAATCAGGATTTAAAAGAAGACTCGCAGAGCGTTCCTTTATCACCTTGCTCCAATATGTTCTGCTTTGACTGTGACTTTCCAAACGAGGGCTTAAGAACTTGGAGAGCAGACGCTGGGTTTAAAGACAAGGATCGCACTCAATACCTAAGCAAGAGAGCGGGGTGCGGGCTGGGGCCTCCGCACGCACATACCTTCGCAGCTACATCACTAGCAAATGTCCTCCGAGCACTCTCAGCCCATGTGTTTTGTTTTAGAATCAAGTTGTTCCAGCTCCATGTAATTAAGCGGAGAGGAGCCAAAAAGCAGAGACAGGCACGCAGCACTCGAGGCACACGGAGTCCCCCTTCCCACCTCTCAGAAAAGGGGACATAAACCACCCAGCCGACCTCGTTAGGAAACCGGGAGGCCCGCTCACAGGGAGGGAACAGCTGAGAACACTTGCAGGCAGCTCCTCACTCCTGCGAAACAGAAAAACAGACCGACGCATCTTCCCGTATGGCAACATATGCAAACACGCAGCACAAATGTTTGTCTGCCCGGTTTTTGATGTTTTAAAAGGAATAACAATAATCTTGCCAACACTTGTTGAATGCGAGTAGGAACTAGGTGCTGTGTTTTTTTTATAAATTTGCTACAACAGCTCTGCCTAATGCAGTAGCCACTGGCTACTGAGCCCCTGACATGTGGCTGGTTAAAACTGAGATGAGCTAGCGCCCTAATATGAATAAAAATAATGTCAACTATCTCATTAATACTTTATTATTGACTACCCTGTTGAAATGATAAAGCTTTAGATGTATTGGGTGAAACAAAATATATTAATAAAATTAATTTCACTTGTTTCATTTCCCTTTTTTAAATACAGTTACGGCAACCTGTAAGTTCCCTATGTGGCTTGCACTATATGACTATTGAACAATGCTGGCCTGAAGTGTCCCTCAACAGCCCCGTGTGGCAGGTGCTGATCACCACTTTACAGATGAGGAAACCGAGACTTAGACACCTGGGATAATTCTCCCCCAAGGTCACACAGGTGCCTGCGCTGGAAACGCTCAGGAAATGACTCCTCAGCCCACGCGCGAAACTATTACAGCACTTTCCTGATGTGCATAAAATGTCCATCAAATAATGGATGGACAATTATATGGAAACTCTTGTCCTAATACCCAAAATTGCTCCTTTAATTTCTAGGTGTTCGGGGCACAGGTATGTTTTCCTGAGGGAGTGCGAATGGCACCAGGTGCTCTGAGAGTGGCATGCTGACGCAGCTGCTAGGCGTGGCGGGACAGAGCGGGCAGAGCTGGCGCTCAGGAAACTCTGGAGAGGACAATGGACCCAGGATGGAGACATGGGTGATGGCGTGTCCATGCCAGGAGGGACAATTAGTCTGCCCCTTTCTCTGAGGAGTGGAAGATCTCCTCCTCCATCTGTTGTTTTGGTCCTTGCAGAGCCTCCAGCATGTTGGAAACAACCCTGTGCTCCGTTCTAACTGGTACAAAAATGGGTCCTTTGAGAAGCCATCCATCCATCCATCTACAATCCTCAACGAATATTCCTGAGCTCCGACTCGGTGCTGCACACGACTTTTCTCTTGTGATACAGGAGATAAGGTACAGTCTCTGCCCCGTCAGCCTGCAGTCCAGTAGGATGGTAACCAAATCATCAAAGCTTGACGGACAAAACTGTCCTTGATGGTGCCGTAAAGGAAAAGAAAAGGAGGCCAATAGAGACCATCAGAGGGGATATGACCAGAGAGCATTTCCAGAAGGCTTCTCTGCGTGGGATGTAGGAACTGGGGTCTGCAGGATGAGGAGACATTAACTGGCAAAAATAAGAAATAAAAAAGGGAAGAGTAGTTCAAGCAGAGGGAAAGCGTGTACGCACTACATCTACACTGCGGTGGCGGTAGCAGGGCACATCAAAGGGTCTAAAACAGGGGTGGGGAACCTTTTTCTGCCAAGGGCCATTTGGGTATTTATAACATCATTTGTGGGCCATACAAAATCATCAACTTAAAAAAATTAGCCTGCTGTATTTGGTCAAACATTTAATGAACTCACCCCTGATGCCTGCCGCGGCAGGGCTGGACCAAATGACTTCTCGGGCCTTCTACGACCCACGGGCCAGATGTTCCCTACTCCAAGTAAGGGTGGCTGGTGTGGCTGGTGCACAGAGAATGAGGAAAGAGAAGGGGACAGGGCAGATTTGCAGTTAGAGACACAAGCATGAACCAGCCCATGCAGGGCCTTGTAAGCCGCATTAAGGAGTCTGGGCATTGCCCTAAGAGGGGCAGGAAGCCATTTAAGGGCTGACTGTGTGTAGTGAGCTGCGGTGGGGTGAGGAGTCTGGTCAGTATCAGATTTGGGTGTTGGAGAAATGATGACCTGGGCTGCAAAACAGAGGAGATTCACTGGGACTAGAAGGAGACAAGACCGATCATGTCCTGGACTGAAATGTAGTGGGGAAACAGAAGTAAAACTATTTAGAAGTGAAGCTGACATTTTCAGTGACGACTGGATATGGTGAAGGGGGAGCAAGGGTGACGGAGAGGGAGGTGTTGGGGATAATGCCTGTGATTCCAGCATCTTCCACACGGATGGCTTTTCAAATTCCATCTTATGTCCTCTCTGCCAGAAGTGACTCTCGGGGCTAATTTTGTAACTAGCTTGAGATCTAGTGGCATTTCTGAAGGACAGTTTTCTTTCACGGGTATTTTGGCTGCTATCTGAATTTTCTTCAAAGCAAATTTCAGCTTGTGTATTTTAAAAAATAAATTATTTAAAATCGATAAATCGTCCACCCCCACCCACTACTTTTTTTTTCTTTTTTTTAATATATTTTATTGATTTTTTTACAGAGAGGAAGGGAGAGGGATAGAGAGTTAGAAACATCGATGAGAGAGAAACATCGATCAGCTGCCTCCTGCACACCCCTTACTGGGGATGTGCCCGCAACCAAGGTACATGCCCTTGACCAGAATTGAACCTGGGACCCTTGAGTCCGCAGGCTGACGCTCTATCCACTGAGCCAAACCAGTTAGGGCAACCCACCACTACTTTTATTCATAAAAGGAAGTAGCTACTGGCTAGTGTGGCTCCATTGGTTGGAGCGTTGCCCTGTGCACTGAAGGGTCTTGGGTTTGATTCCTGGTCAGGGCACATGCCTGGGTTTGGATTCGATCCCCAGTCGAGGCACATATAAAAGGCGACCGATAGATCTTTCTTTCTCTTGCTCTTCCTTCCTCTCTCTCTAAAGTTAAAAAAAAAGGAAGCAGTTATGTATAGATGAACGTTAAAATTCACAGGCAACTCTTAAATATTCAAAAAAATATCAATTTCGTCAATGGCATCTGCCCAGAATTCCACGAACAGGCTCAAAATAATAATGCAGCAATGTAACCACGATGGAGGGAAACAAAAGTCAGGTTAATCTCCTCACCTCCGTTGGAGCCTCAAAAATATTATCTTAAATAACAATGGTTGGAACTGTTATCCCTTCCTCATTCTGATGAAGGGTTTTGTTTTGTTTTGTTTTAATTTTAAGCTCTGCCTGAATAAACAGGACAGATGCATTGAAAACATTTGGCACAGAAGAGAGGAACGAGAGGCCATTAGGGAAGATGTATTTTTCTGGAACTGCAACACGTGTTCCTTTTATTAGATGTTTTCTGACTCTTTAGTGTGAACAGCACTCCCGTCCTGGCAGGGGTGGGTGAGGTGGGGCAGTGCACCCACGTGTGCTAAACACTTATGTTAACAAAACACACCTTGTCCTTATAGAGCAGGGGCTGATTTCAGGAGTAAGAGGCCTCGGGCAGAACCCTTGCCAGGTCTAAGGAGGAAGCTCGGGCTGGTGGAAAATTCAATGCTCAGGAAGTCGATCCCAATTTTGCCACGGGGCCCCTGTGTCCCAGTTTGCACATGGAAACTGTGCAGAATCCACGGAAGATGGAATAACAGATAAAGCTCAGACTTGTAAACAGGACACTCCGCGTCTGAGCTGGGTCAGCCTTCCTCTGGTCTGAGCACATGCAGCCTGTGGTGCACCGGCCCCAGCACAGCCTGGCGCTGTGATCGCGGGGAAGGCCCTCCATGCATTCAGCACAGAGTTGCTGATCATCTACTGGGAGCCAGGCAGCCCTCGAGAGGAGACACTTGGATAAATCAGGAGCCAGACCAGACAGAAGTGCCTGCGCTATGGCTGACACTCCAGTTGCGGTGTGTGAGGAGGCAACGGCAAGGGAAGGGAACATAAAGGAGTGGATCACACGGACTTTTAGAAGCCGAGAAGCGCCGCCGTGGGGAAGGAGAGCAGCAGGAGGGACCGGACTGTGGAGGGGGGGTGCTGCAATATTAAAACAGAACGGGCAAGGCAAGTCTCCATGAAGAAAGCGCTGGATGAGCAAATGTGACGGAGATGAAGGAGTTGACCGACAGAAATCAGGGAATGGGGCTCCAGGCACAGGAACAGCCCGGCTGGAGGAGGGGCTGTGCGGGCACGCTGGAGGAACAGTCGCCGAGGGAGGGCTGGCATGCGCGGGGCAGGGGTAACAGGAGCCAGGCTGGGTTGGTCTTTGAAGGCTGGAGCGACAACTGTGGTTTCTACTGGGAGAGAACAAGAATCACAGGAGGGTTTCCTGACTTCCTAGAGCCTCTGGGTCATTATCTGTCAACTGCAGATAACCAGGGCACTCCAGGGTCACAGAGCCCACACGTGCCTGGCACAGCCAGTGCTGCGTGCATACTAGTTCCCTCCCCTTCCTCAGGCACTGCTCCGCCGGCCTCCTCCAGAGTTTGGACCCGTTTCTCCAAACGAGGGCACAGCCTCGCTCTCAGAGATCAGTGTTCCTCTCTGAACTTCTGAACCAATGTCTGCATGGACCCTAACTTTTCCTTCACACACACACACACACACACACACTTTTAAGGAGGGGCATGACCTGGGTTCACACCACAGGAGTGACGGGGACTGTTAATCAGGGAGCATGTGCCCACTTAAGGGACAGCAGCACCTGCCCTCGTCAGTCCTCTCCCTCCCCAACAGCAGCTGCAGGCGCCTCCCGGGACAGTGGACACAAGTACCCCAATCCATGCATTGAAAATTAACGAGTACTAGTAAAAGATAGTCCAGTCAGAATACCGAGATCGTGTTTCATTTCACATCCTTCCTATTTCGTATTTTGGCTATCTAGTTCAGGAATTCTGAGTATATTGGCCCCAGAACCTAAAAACCTGCAAAGGTTGAAACCCCACATTCAAATAAATTTCTTCCCATCAGGGCTTCTTGATGCATCCTCTCTTTCTCTAACATTATCACTCCTTTATATGACATCCTTTGTAAAGAAGTTTTGGTTTCATTGTACCTATTTTTTTAATATGTTTTTATTGATTTGAGAGAGAGAGAGGAAGAGAGAGACAGAAACATCAATGAGAGAGAGACATTGACCGGCTGCCACCTGCAGGCCCCCAACTGGGGATCAAGCCAGCAACTCGGGTATGTGCCCTGACTGGGAATTGAAGCAATGAACTCTTGGTTCACAGGTGCATGCTCAACCTCCAAGCCACATCAGCTGGGCGTCATTATACGTAATAATAAAAAATCCTTTGGAGGAATGTGGGATATAAATTATAACCAATACTGATTGGGCTAGCTTCTGAAATGACACCACCCCTTTTTAAAAACTTCCCCTCACCCTCATGGGAGCCCTGCAGCCAGGTCTGCAAAGGGGGCCCAGCCGCACTCTACCCTCTCTAGGCCGACGTGGGACATGTGACTCAAACACCAGGCTGAGGCAGTCTCTCCTCACCAGGAAATGGGGTCTGGACGCAGTGGCTTTTGTCGGCCTCAGTCTCCCTTATGCTAGAACGGGCTGGGGGTGCTGAGGAGACACCATTCGGATGTAGAACGCAGAAGAGAGACCACAAGTCACTTCTCCTGACCCCTCTCTGCTCCTTACCCACAAGACCCCTGGCCACATGTCCTTGACCCTGGGACCCACACAGAGCCCTGGGTCTCTATTATACGTCTCTCCCTGCTCCTATCTTAGCTCACGTACTCTGGGGATTTTTGTTACTTGCAACCAAGAGGCTCCTAAGATGTAACTAAGAGAGCAGATGAATTTCCCTCGTGCTCAGGCCTGTGACAAGCTCACTGCTATTGATGAAGCGTGCAAATGGGCACGCGCATGCTGCTGCTCCGGAGACTCGGAAGGATCTGGCAGCGGCTGTCACCCTTTCCCAACACCTGGGTACAGGCACTGGGGGTCCGAACTCCCCCAGACACTGCTGGCTCCAGGTGTGAGAGGAACACACAAGCCAGCCGCGCTTCCCTGAAGGAAGGAGCTGCCCTCGGTTGCTTGTGGAGTTTTGGAAGAGGAATGATCCAGCTGGAGATGGTTCCCAAAGCAACACCACCCAGCGGGGCCTGGGAAAGGGCGAGGGGGCGGGGGAGCTTTCGTGTTCCCAAGCTCTGTGCACTGGGTTCTGCCCTCCTGCTTTTCCTGAGACGCAGAGGGGCTCTCTGTCTTTGAACTTGCTCCACACCAGATGAAGGCCAGAGCCCCCTGAAGATGTGTCTACAATCCAGGGACAAGACCTTGTGCGGAAACTCCTTTGTTAGAGTTGGGAGCTGTGTAACGCTCTGGCAAGAATCTGGGATGGGAAGAGAGAAAACAGGGTGGCCTATGCTGGCAATAAAAACCGAGATTCTTCTTGGAAATTACGTAGATGATTCAGGCTCATCAAAGGGAACATGAGGGTTTAAGGAATACAACTCCAGATGGAAACACGGGGGCTGCAAGTTTACAGCCCACTGATCTTTGTGTCCAAAAAAGCAAGGCTTACCCTGCCCAGGCTATTCCATCAGTAACTCTCTGATTAGATAAAACCGAGGCTCAGAACAGACCAGAGCAATGTCCTGGAGGCGGAGGAGGACTGAGGGAGAACTCAAGTATTTTGAACCACAGGCAGAAGTGAGTTATCTGTGGACAAACACCGGCCTCCGTGGGAATAAGCTCCCGCTGTCTGTGCTAACCAGCCAAGCAGTCAGCTCAGGCTCCCAGCAGCTCTGAGCCTCATACTCTCAGGTGAATGCTGTTTCTGTGCTGGAATAGCTTCACGCTTTAAAAACACATCCTGGGCAAGATTTAAAGGGTAATGCAAATGAAAAGTAACCTAGGATTACAATTTCTTAAAGCACAAATAGGGTTCTATAATTCAAGTCACTGAATACGTATCTTCAATGTATCCTGGGCACGGTGCTAGGCGCCCAGGACGGAAGGGTGAAGAATACAACAGATGACCTCTTTTCTTAAAGAGCTACATGTGGAAGGCCAGTGGGTGGAAAACAAATAAGTAAAACCACAACTTACCCACAGAGGATGGAGCCTTCCCGGAGGTTCGTTGCCATAGAAACAGAGAGCAGAGGCTGTGGGCTCACTATGGGGCCAGAGGAAGCTTCCCAGGAAGTGACACTTGAACTGCGCTTTAAAGGGAAGGAGACAGGAAGATCACCCCTGCAGAGGAAGCACCTTGGGCAAAAGGATCAGAGCCTGAACAAGCATGTCCCTCAGGAATCGGCAAGGCTTCCAGGCGGGAACAGAGATAGTAGGCACAGCAGGCCTCCAGCAGCAGGACTCCTCCCAGTGTGGGGCCTGCTCCAGCCGCAGCACCAGGAACTGGTTAGAAACACGATTCTCCCGGGCCCCTGGGGTGGGGCCCAGCAGGCCCCGTATTAACGAGCCCTCTAGGTCTGGGCTAGGGGCTGCTAAGCAGGGGCCTGGTCGCAGCAGGCTCGGTGTGTCCTGGGGACCAAGCCTCCGCCAAGCTGCAGGAAGCCGAGGAAGGGTTTTCAGCACAATGACAGGACCAGACTGCACTTTAGAACAGTCGTTCCAGTTCAGCTCAGAGGATGAACTGAAGGGAGGTGGGACGGCAGGTAATGAGACAGGTTGGGTGGCTACCGCAGCAATCCTGGTGACAGTGCCACCAGCCCCAAAAGGCAGCGGCATAAGGATGAAGACAGGAGCGAGGACTGAGGAGGAGACTCTATGAGACTTGATGACAGGAAGCAGACAGTGTAAGGTTAAGACCATGGTTCCTGAACCAGGATGTCTGGGTTTGAGTCCTAAATATGCTTCCCTGGGCAAGTCATTTAACCTCCCTATTTCTCAGTTTCCCAATCTATAAGATGGGGATATTGATTTCTTCAGAAGCATGCTCCCTGGGAGCAGGGATTTTTGTTCGTTTAGTTAATTCTGAATCCTCCAAACTGTCTGTTGAATGGATGAGTGGATTACTTGTGGGAGATGAGGAAGACAGAAGAATCTATGGACATTATGGAATGAAGGACCTTGGTAGGCTGTGGTGTCATTTAAGAAGCTGGGAAGAATATTTTAGGAGAGAGATCGATTTTAGAGCTCAGTTTCAGACATGTTGCCACTGAGATGAATGCCGGGCGCACACGAGGAGGTGTCCTGGCACATACCGTGAGGGCCCAGAGGCTGTCAGCAAGGTGGCTCCAGAGCCAGACTTTGGTTAGAAATCGGGCTCCACCACTTACTCATTGTGTGACCTTGAGCAAGTAATGTAACCCCTCAGTCCTCTATTTCCTCCTCCATAAAATGCAGAGAACAGCAATACCCACCTCACAGGGTCACTGGGAAGACGGGATGCGATAATGCATGGAAGGTGCTTCGTCAGGTGCCTCGCACATAGAACGTGCTCAATAAACGACTGTTACTCTGGTTACTGTTAAGGCCATATAGAAAGTCTGCAGAGAAGAGGACCAAGGGAATGTCCCAGAGAACACGCAGACTTATGGCGAAGGTCAGAGAGAGAACGTGGAGGGGAGACGACAAAGAAGTAGATAAAGGGGCAGTAGGAGACCAGGAAAGAGGTTTGACCAAAGTCCACATAGGGGGAGACTGTAATCTGTCATGATACATTAACACAGGGAGAACGGGGCTGAAACAGTGAGGCTGCTTGTGTTCAGTGAAACTGAAAATAAAACATAGAACAAGAAAACATTCAAGAAAGTAACTTCCCTTATTTCAAACTAGTCCCTGACTGTGGACACCACCGGCAGCACCGCCACCAGACAATTCCCCCGGGTGTGGCTGGGCAAGACTCAACATTGGTTGAGAGGGCTGGCAACCACCCACAAGGAACTCGGGGCTGGACCAGGGTCACCTCTATAGTGGCCAGTGGTGTCCTTTGCCTTGTGCAGGAGGCAGAAGGGAAACAGAGTTATGCAATGTGCTCTAAAGACCAACAGATTGGGTGCAGGGAACCCCAGGTTTAGTGCCAATAGGAACATTATTAACCAGTGGGGTGAATTCAATCAAGTCACTGAAGGACAAGTGTACATGGAGATTACCTCCACCTGGCCAGCTACACAGGCCTCGGCGGTCCAACACAAATGAAGGGAGACCTTTTGAAAAGGATGTGCTCTATATGTACTTGATGTAACTAAAATATCACTTTTTATCCATCTGTGAAAATGACAGAGTACAATCACGCTGTAGCTACTGGCTATGTCATCTGGCACATATGTAGCCCCTAAAAAATCAGTGCACATTAGTTAGAATCTGTGCTTATTTGGTGTCTCCAGAAAATTCTGTGTTGGAAGATAATTTTATCAAGTTTCTGAACTTCTTATGAGGGAGTAGCTGATTGGAATTACGACTGTGTCATTAGTTGTGGACAATCTTTTCGAGGAAATTTGGAAGATAGAAGTAGTGTTTCTCTACGTTCACCCTGGAAAGGATCAGGCAGGTTTACTGCCCACTATAAAAGTTTCGGGTTCCCTGAAACCAGGGCTCCCCTCCTATCACACAACTCACTATGTACACAAGTGTCAACGGACCCTCTCTGCATCACCGTATGGAAATTGGAGCTCAGAGCAAGAGTGTGAAAAACACTGACCCAGTGGGTACCAGTATTGCTGTGATTAACAAAGTCCTATGTCCCTGACCCAGGAGTCTGGAGTCTCTGTGGCATCCAGGACCCCGTGGCAGGGTAACTGGCTAGCTGGCAAGTAGGGCAAAATCTCAGACCCTTCACAATCCTTGTTTCTGTTTTACGGAAGAGGGGTTGGTATTTCCCTCCCACCCAACAAGTTGTTCCCCTGTACCCACGGCTGCTCTGGTCTGCCCTGCTGGAAGTCAGCTGTTAGAGCTGGGAAGGCAGAAGAGATTTCAGTTAGCTATTTCTGGTACTTTCCCCCCAGTCGAATGCAAACTCTCTCTGTGCCTATGTGTCTGTGTGTGTTTTAAAGTTTTTCTATTTAAAAATTTTTTCTTTAAACTTGTTTGTCTCACCAATAACATCTACTTTCTTTTCTAAGAAACATAAAGACACACATTTTCTGGGTGTGGGGGAGTCTTATTAATAAATGTCTTTGCTATAGTTAATGTATAATTATGTTATTTTAAAATGTTCTCATTTAACTGTAAATATTAAAGTACTAAGAAATAACTGCATTTGTTTCAGGAAAAGTTTAGTAAACACATGCCTTAGTTAGAAATAATTATTTAAAAACACCAGGAGAATGTAACTTCAATTCTTCAGGCATTAATGTTATCTAACCTATAGTGTGTACACACACACACACACACACACACACACACACACACACACACACGATA